>NC_142052.1:8368125-8693750 GCF_982192425.1 Myodes glareolus | reverse complement strand
ACATAACCCCCAAGTGAAATGAAAGCCTATTGCTTAAAAACAATGTGTCTTTTTTCTACTTTTTTTTAAAACTAAAAAATATTTAGAGATTTAGAGATATCAGCTAAGTCAGATGTGAGTTTGTCCCTGGGAGGTCTGGAAGGTTCACTGGCTCTATGCACCTTGGCACAGACATTTATTGAAAACAAATCTTTTTTGCCCTTCATTCCATTAACATTTTAAGAGCAACTACATTTATAGAACCACTGTGGAGAATTAACCTCTAAATGATGTATGAAATGAAATATCCTTGCCAACTTCATATAATGGGCTGAGTTCTGCTATGCTCAGTTACTTCTTTGAATGTGTGCATGTTCAATCCTATTTAACTTCCCTGTATTTTTCTACTACTAGTTTTTTTCCCAGAAAAACTTCTTTAGAACCTGGAAAGATACAAGAAATAGTATTAAGGATTGCTAAGACTAATTTAGGAAACTTCTTGACATTGAACTGCATCCCACATACAAGTTATGAATAGAAGTATTGTGTTTTCTCCATCTATAAATGTTACAAAGACCTTAAATAGCCACTCAGATTTATTCTCTGCTAAAAAAAATTGTAAGTCTATTTAAATAGTCCAAGACCATACTACAAATATCTGCAAACTTTTTTATCAAACACTCCAAAGCCCAGTTATCTGTAGTAAGATTATACAGTTATGTCTGATTTAGTCATCCGAAGATTTTAAAATTCATTTTACAAATTTGAAATCATCCAACTATTATGTATTTCAAGGAGAAATATGCAATTTAAAATTCATCCTAGTCAATATGCTAAAACTAGTATATTTTATTTAAAAACTATACTGATTTTCTCTTTTAAAAGTAAGAATTATCTCTGTTGATTTAGAATTATCTATGGTGATTTTTAAGTTATTTCAAATATCCCCCAAACAAAACTATTTTAAATCAATAAAATGACAAGGATATAGCATTAAAAAATGGAATTATGAGTGTCAACCTTTATATATTCAGTTTCCATTACAATACAGTCAGTCTGTGTTTCAGGAGCCCAACCCTAAGCATCTTTATTGAATACGGTTTAGACAAAAAGTAAAGAATAAAATCTTTGTACAGATATTCAATTTATGAAAGCCAACTCATTTCACTTATATTCTAGTAAAAAAGTCATTTTAATTAACACTACACCTTGGATTATTTATGCACAATTTTATTTCAAATTAGTTATATTTTTATAGAAAATCTCTTAGCTATGTTTATAAAATATCTATTTTAAGCACTGAGTTTGGGCATATGTTATAAAATTTATCTTTATTTTGTTCACACTATAAATGGAGACTGCTTTTTCATTTCCTGACCACCCAGACCCAAATAATCACACAAACACTATATTAATTACAAGACTTTTTGACTGATGTCTCTGACATATTTCTAGCTAGCTCTTATATCTTAAATAAATCCATTTCAATTAGTCAATGTATTGCCATGAGGCTACAGCTTACCGATAACATTTTGTCATATTTCTCCTTCAGCAGCTACCTGGTGTCTTCCTGACTTTGTCTTCTTTTTCCCTGCATTCAATTAAGTTTTCCTACCTAGTTATATTCTGCTCTGCCATAGGCCAAAGCAGCTTTTTATTAACCAATTGTAATAAAACATATTCACAGCATACAGAAAGAAATTCCACATCACCATACAAACTTGAGTGTAATACGGGAGAGTATTGATATGGGTCAATGTTGAGTCTCATATCTTCTTTCAATGATCTTGAGTTGAGACTTTGACGGAACACTATTGCAGAATCCTTTGGCTGAACATATACAAGTAAGAAAAGAGGAAAAATGGAGTTATCAGTTAACTCCAGAGTATTTGAAAGAAAGGCAACACCCAGATTGAGGAAGAACTAGGGAAATTTTCATCTAATGCTCAGGTAAGGGGTCAATCAATTGGATCCTTACATTGAAAATTAATAGAATGTACTCTGCTCCTGTTGCCTGTGACAATCAGTGTACAGCCCCTCTCTAGCTAGGAGCAACTTTCCCTGAGGATCTCCCCTGTTAGTCCGCATCTGAAGGAATGATTGCAGCTGTGTGTGGGGAGTCTTTACCATCCACCCTATGCTTCTCAGATCTACTTGTTTCTATGCCAGTTCATAAGTTCTGTGGAACAATTCATTCGCATTTCTGTTTAATACAGTTTCTGAATTAATGGGAAAGGAAATTAGTGGGATTAATTTCATGGCAGTCAAGAATTGTTTGGGGGACCATAGCAAACATGCCTTGCTAATTTCTCTATAACACATACAAGATTTCTCACTCTTTTTTTAGTTGCTAGAGCAGGCAGCCTAATATATGAAATGATCTAGTACCTCATTGTTGACTTGGCCAGAGACTCTAGATACCATACTCTTTTTCTTTACATTTTTATCCTAAGATATAGCCAAAAATATCAAGAAGTACTCCAATAGATCGGCTAAAGTTAATGCTCATTCTTTCTCTTTTGTACTTCGTTAAAACTGTACTAATTCCTCCAAATAGTAACAGTAGATGTTTCATTTCCGTGGTGATTTATGTTCTTTCTTTTCTGAATTTAGTCACAAAGAAAAAGCCTACTATGGGTAGTGTTACCTTAAATTTTGGCCAGGTTTTTGTTTGTATATTTTTTTCCTACTGGTATTTAGTTGAAGTATTTTATTTATTTGTTTGCTTGCTTGCTTGTTTATTTGTTTATATAATGTCCATTGGTGGGTAGGTGTCAGAACCGTGGGAACTAGAGTTACAGACAGTTATGAGCTGCCAGTAGGTGGTCAGAATTGAACCCGAATCCTCTGGAAGAACAGCCAGTGCTTGTAGCTGGTGAGCCATCTGTCCAGTCTTAATTGAAGTATTTATATTTTGAGAAAAATAAAGTACTATTTTGAGTTGAAATAATACAAGTCAACCAACACAGCAAGGTACTCTAAAGTTTACATGTGCAAACAAATTATCTGCCCCCAAAATTCTGATAGTCCTGAGCTAAGAAAACTCTTGTGTAGATTTGAACACCAATCTAGAAGCTTTCAGCTTCTGTGGAATGTGATATGACTACTAGATACAATGACATCATGCCAGTCATCATTTCACTTCTGGTAAAATACAGCTTCTCTGGCCAGAAGTGATATTATGTGGTGTGATGTCTTGCAGAGTCAACATTTCATAAGACATTATATAATGAATCTTCCATAAGATTTTAGGAGGCAAGACTAATCTGTGTCTGAAATATGTGTCACATTTATGCCAACCAATCTTTAAGAAATCTCTTTAAGTGACTGATTGATTTTCATAAAGACTGATGTTCAGTTAGGGACATGGTATTAGTTTCTCGACCTCTGGATATTGAGCAACAAGAGCACCTGAATTGCTTTGGAGAATAAAGGTTAAGATGTTCCATCCATTAGCTGATGGACTCTGTGTTAGATATGCTTTATTGCCAGGTTGACACATCTAGGAGCTACCTGAGCAGATAAAATCTTAATTGCAGAGTTGCCCAGATCACAGTGGCCTGTGCCCATATCTATAAAACACTGCTGTAATTGATGATTAATGGGAGAAGGTCAAGCCCACCCTTGGCAGCACCATCCCTAGGAATGAGCATGAGCTCATCCCTAGTTGAGTCTGAGCCAGTAAGCATTATCCATTCTCTTTTTCTGTTTCATCTCCTACTTGAGCTCCTGCACTGACTTCCTTGGATGATAACCTGTTAAAGCTGGAAAGGAAAATATTTCCAGTGGTAGTTATTCTTTTTTTGTCCTGCAGTATAAAAATTCTGCATGAATAGTCCAAAGAAGCTGAAATAGATGAGATCTCCTGGGTAAACTGAGGGCAGAAATGGAGAGAGGAAAAGCACGGAGATAAGAACATGAGGGAACAGCATGGCAAGCTGGGGGAGAGATGTAGAGGGAGAGCAATGAAAGCGATATCTTGAAAAATGGAGTCATTATGGGTGTAGGAAGAAACCTGGTGCCAGAAAAACTACCAGGAACCCAGAAGGATGACCCCTGCTAAGACTCCTAGCAATAGTGGCCTTAACGGGAATTTTTCTGTAATCAAACTGGTGACTACTCTAATGGACATCATCACAGAACTTCATCCAGTAACTGAAGGAATCAGATGCAAAGATCCACAGCCGAGTGCTGGGCCGAGCTCCTGGAGTTCAGCTGAAGAGAGGGAGGTGGGATTATAAGAACAAAGGGGGTCAAGATCAAGATGAGGAAACCCACAGAGACAACTGATCCGAGTTAATGGGATATCATGAATTCAATACTGACAGCTGGGGAGCCTGCGTGGGACTGAACTAGACCCTCTCAATGTGAGTGTCAGTTGTGTGCCTTGGTCTGTTTGGGGGGCACTTGACAGTGGTACCAGGATTTTTACTAGGGCATGAACTTGGTTTTTGGACTCCATTCCCTATGATGGGATGGCATGTTCAGCCTTGATGCGGGGGTGAGAGGTTTCGTCCTTCCTGAATTTAATGTGCCATGCTTTATTAACTCCCCATGAGAGGCCTTACCCTCTCTGAGGAGTGGGTAGGGATGAGGGTAAGGTGGGGGGAAAATGAGGAGGAGAGGGAGGGGGATCTGGGGGTGGTATGTAAAATGAACTCCCCATAGTGAAAATGAGGAGCCAGAAGCTCAGCTCTGGGGAGGGCAAAGAGATGCTGTGCCCAGAGCTCACCATTAGAAGATCCAGCACAACTGTTTCAGGAGAGCTTCAGTTATTTCCTCTGGATATTGTAAGTGCCCTATTTGAACGTAGCTGTGTTACCTAGCTACTATTTTCTCTTTACTCTTTTGCTATCTCCATAAACTCACTCATTTTATGAAAAGTGAACATGTGACTATTGCAGATCCTTCCCTTTCTGCAACAGAAAAAGTTACCAATGGATTTGTAATATACAAAGACAAAAGCAGACTATGGTGATTAGAGCTTTAAGACGTTTACCTGTCTAATACTTGGAATCTAAAGAATAATAGAAATATTAAAAACATTAATTGATTATTTTTCACAATAATAATCTGAAAGACATCAAGATATCTTATTTTTTTCTAAACATGAGTTTGTGTCAAATGTATGTAGTGTTTCCTTCATCTGTAGCATCTTGATGATGTTCTAGTATACCTTAACTATTATACACCTTAAAAAAGGACCAGGTCTATGAGTCTATGTGGTGAAGAGGTAGGTCTGAGAAAGGCAATTGAGATATAATTGTAGAGCCCTCATATACAAGGTAACTGCCCTTGTGAAAGCTCTCCAAAAAAGGGCTCATTGTTCTTAATACAAGAACAAACAGTGAGAAGTGATGTGGGATTTACCTCTGAAAGCTGTAAATATGTTTTATTATAATTGGTTAATAAGGAAGCTGTTTCGGCATATATATGCATATATGTATATATATATGTGTGTGTGTCTATATATATAAGCTGTTTCGGCATATATATATATATACATATATATATATATGTCTCTGTCTCTCTCTCTCTGTGTATATATATATATGTGTGTGTGTGTGTGTGTGTGTGTGTGTGTGTGTGTGTGTATACAGAGAGAGATCCCAAATCTCTTTTTATGTTTATGGCTCCATATATGTTCTGTGGGTATATGACAGTATATAGAGTGCTAATCCTCTTTGCATAATTTCTCTGATGGAAGTTATATTGGAAATCCAGATGTTTGATACCTATATTTATTGAGCTATGTGTTGATATGCATAACATATATAGCATCTACTGGATCCGTTTAGCATTACCTTTATGCATCTTATGCATCTGTGTCCAGGGTTGAATATTTGGGAGCTCAACTGTGCTGATTAGGTTTTTTTTTGGGGGGGGGGCAATTTGAAAAAAGTCAGTGTTATCTTGACAGAGGAAACTTTAGTTAGTGTAATAAGTTTATCACATTAGCAAGTTAGTGGGAAATTTAATTAATGTTGGAGGGCCCATTTCAGTGTAGACATTGCCAACCCTGGGTAAGTGGTCCTGGGTTGTATAGGAAAGCAACCTGAGAATCCTATCAGAGCAAGCCAATAAGTGTCCTAAATCCATGACTTCCACTGCAGTTCCTGTCTTCAGGTTCCTACTTAACTCCCCTCAATCGATTAGCATTTATGGTAAATGGAATAAATAATCCCGTATCAATCCAAAGTGCTCTTAGTCATAATCTTAATCACAGCCAAAGGAAGAAAACTAGGACATCATTCCTAGAGGAAATTGATTTCCTCTCAACAGTCATTGGTCATCTGTAGTTCTTCCTCTAAGGATAGGAACTTGGGGAATTTTCCTGTTTAACATGTATATGATCTGCTATTGTATTACACCAGTTTTATTCGGGCAACCATATTGTTGAAATTTCATGGGTACATTTTCCCTATTACATCTTGCTCACACTATCTTCCAATAAGTACTTCTGGTTTTTTAAATTTTTCTCCTTCCATTTCTGCATTATGTCCTGAGTCTTATGATGTGAGATTTTCCCTCTGTATGCTGTGATTACCATTAATGAATTAAAAAAAAAAACTGCTTTGGACCTATAGCAGAGCAGAACTTAGCTAGATGGGGGAAAACTAAACTGAATGCTGGGAGAAAGAAGGTCAGAGTCAGAGAGATGCCACGTAGCCCTGCCAGAGACAGAGGCTAGAACTTTAGCCGATAAGCCACAGTCACATGGCAATATACAGATTAATAGAAATGGGTTAAATTAATATGTAAGAGTTAGCAAATAAGAAGCTAGAGCTAATGGGCCAAGCAATGATTTAATTAGCACAGTATCTGTGTGATTATTTCAGGACTAAGGGGACCGGGACCTAACTAGTGTCCTCCCTACTATATCTTATAAGCCGAGGTTGCATGAAGATGTATCAGTTTAGGTTGAACACTGTACTGGTACTACATTGACCAGATATGGATCTCTGAAATAGTCTCCATGTACTGCAAAAAGAAATTTCTTTGATGAGGGATGAGAACTAGACTTTTCTTTTGTAAGCAGACTGTTCTTTCATTTTCCAGCCACCCAGACCCAAGTAATAACACAGAAATTGCATTAATTACAACACTGTTTGACCAGTGGCTCAGGCATTTCTAGCAAGCTCTTACAACTTAAATTAATCCATTTCTATTATTTTATATTTTACCACAGGCTCATGGTTTGCTTTCTCTTGATTCTTTGTTTTTATATGGCCTCTTTCTCCTTCATCAGCTACATGGTGCCTGCCTGATGCCATCTTCTTTCTCCCCGAATTTTGTTTAGTTTTCCCACCTACCAATATTTTCCCCTTCTATAGACCAAAGTAGCCTCTTTATTAACCAATGGTAATTAAACATTCACAAAGGTAAATTCCCCATTAATCTGTGAATATAATGAAGAGTATCTAAAATTTAGAAGTTATATTAATCCTGGAAAGTGGCTGAGTATGTTTTTTCTCTGGTGTCTATTACCTTTCTAACCATGTTTTTTTTAAATTAATTTTACACAGACATGGACTCCCTCCCATAAAACAAGTCTTAAATTCAATTGACAGCTGTTGCTTCCAATATAAAGTGTCACTATTGCATGGCAAAGAAAATGAAATTATGAAATTGGTAGGTAAATTAATGGATCTAGAAAACACTACACAGAGTGTAATAAGCCAGACCCAGAAATATAAATATACTTGTTCCAGTTTGGTTGAGAATTCTAGCTCTAAATCTTAGTATTTGATTGTAATTTGAAATAGCCAAAGAAGAAAAAAAAGTAGAAAGAAATCATGGTTGGGGAAGGGAGAAGACTCCTCAAAGCAGGAAATAGTAGGAAACCAGAACTATGAAGTGAGCAATGGATAAACGTGGAAGGCTTAATATGAGAGGGAAGAGGAATAGAAGGAGAGGGGGAAGGAGAGATAAACAAAACTAGAGGGGTTTTCAAAACTTATAGTGAAACACATTGTGTTACTTTAAAAATCCATAGACAACACATATGTAACACAATATACATCTATTCATTCATGTCTATCTGTTGTTTTTCTGGCAGCACAGAGGATGCCCTCTGATCTGCTGCTGTTTTAGCCATCAAATATGGCTCTGCAGTACTGGCCTGCTTCACTGGCAGTCATCAGGCAGCTTAGTCCATGACCTGGCAGAAATTCTGTTCCAACAGGCAGTGGCTATGTCTTTGCTGCCAAATAAAACTTTTAGCTAAATCTCTATCATTCTGTTTATCAATAAAATTCAGGGTCAGAGGCTGGGGTGACAGCCGACCTGCTCTTTATGCAAATATCTCTGAAAGAGAGCATTCTTCCACTCAGTCAAAACAAAAGAACCCATGCTACACCAAGTCCCTCCCTACTACTCTCTATACATGTTCCTATTTTCTTACAGATACCCTTACTCTCTATGATTGCCTTCTGTCAACTAGTTGCTACTTGGCCTCCTGACCCAACAGCGATTGTTTTTATTTAATACAAACACAAACTCAGGGTTCACTGTGAGATCAAATAACCCACAACACATATAAATACATATTTTTTTTTCATTCTCAATTGGAGTTATGTCAATTGGGCTGATAGTGTTCATCCCATAAGCAATGCTGTAGTCAAACCCTCAGTATCAGGCACAGGAATAGAAGAATTTTCCCTCAAAATGCTGGCTGGGGAATAGAAGAATTCCATATATATTATGGGCTATTGCCATTGCCCTTGACTGCCTTCCAGAACTTGAGGTTAGGATGCTATTTCTGAAGATACCTCAAAGTTTTGGACACAGGATTTAAGCAATTGAAGGGGAACTATCCTGAAACTCTCCCTCCCAAGACCGGCTTCTCATAGTATCAGAAGGTGCTATGCAAGTTGTCAAGGGGAAAAAGACAAGATGTAGTTATAAGGCTACAGAGACTATGAGCCACAGAACTGATCAGCCTGGTCACATAGCTCTAAACTGCTAGCTTTAAATTAATATTATGCTTTCCACTAACAATTTTCATTCAATTTACTTTGACTATTTTATGGGTATGGCAGAAAATTACAGAATCTGTACTGTTTTCTTATTTCTGATAAATAATGACTGACAAAGATGAAGGGTGTTACAGCGGTCACTTAAGAATATATATCCTCTAGTAACACACCTTAAATACAGCCACCTTTCTCTAGTCTATATAGTATTCATAAATAGATATATGTGTTCTTTTAAATTTTTGAGTTTTTTAAAATTTTTTATTTTATTTTTATTTTATTTATTTATTTATTTATTTATTTATTTTGATATTTCAAGACAGGGTTTCTCTGTGTAACAGCCCTGGCTATTCTGGAACTCACTTGTAACTTTGCAGACCAGGCTGGTCTTGAATACCTGCCTCTGCCTCCTGAGTGCTGGGTTTAAAGGTGTGCACCATCACCATCCAAAATGTACAGCACAGACTCTGGTTTTGTTTTTAATTTGCCTTTGAGATTTTTTTAATTGTTATAAATTTTAAATCCAATAATCAGAGTTATTGAAATTTGTGAGTGAACTATGAAAGAAACGATGAAAAGTCCAATTAAAAACAAAATTAATTTTCTTTTACCCCTTCAGGTGTCTTTAAATTACGTAGGTTGCATTTTTTTTTGTATTGAATTATTTTAAGAAACGTGAAAAAGAAACTTATTTTCTGTTCTTTATAAAGGTTTTTAACTACTTGGTTTTCTAATAGTAATAAGGAAAGACCCATCCCTGGAGTTGTAAGTCAATCAAATTAAAAAAAAAAAAAAAACAGCACCTGAAGCTTCTGTTTAAGAAGACAATCTCGTGTTTTATGAATGCCAAACTACATATCATAAATGCACAGGACATGCATTTTAAGTGGGCAGAGTTCCTTCCACTTAGACACTGAACTGTTTCTAGCTTTCACACTAAGGTATACCCACGGACACATTGTTTTCTTTCTAAGAAAAGAATCAGTTGTGCTTTGCCTGTTTAAGATGCTTTTAGGAGTTGCCAGTCTCAATTCTCAATGGGAATGAACTAAATTCTAAGCACATTACCGATGGTATTGTTCTCCTGAGCCTAAATTTCAGCTAATGAAGCAAAGCCAATACACACACATCTATTCTTTTCACATGGGGAATAGACTCACAGGGTGAATTTAATTGGTAATTTGCCAAAAATACCCAAAGTCTTAAATTGAAAAATCTCCAGGATAAGTAGAAAATATAAATACTTCAAGTGTGGGAAGCGTTAAAAGAGCTAAACCACTGATAGTTAGTGGAATTTTATGACATTTCTTAACATTAATATTCTATTAAGAATCTAAAATTGTTTATGTTTCCGAACATTTATTTTATGCTCATTTGTGTTCTATGCTTTTAGAAATATGTTCAATGAACAAATTAGTGAAATACAATGTGAAAATATTTCATCAATTAAGAACTTTGGATTTGCATAACTAAGGTTTGTGGTCATACCTGCCCTTTAGTTATATGTAAATATAGTGATATACTGGTGTGGACACTGGGACTTGAATTTCTATCAGACAAAGTAAAACTTTAAATTAACATTTTCTTATTCTCTGAAATTTTCTTCAATATATATATACAAAGTATTTGGGTCATATCCACCTTCACTCAGGCTCCATAAACCAACATATCTATTTCTTTACTTCATGTTCTCTCTTTTTGCATAGTTCCCTGATCTTGTTACAAAGACTTTTCAACAGAAATTTGGACTAGAAGCAGAGCTACAGATGAAAGAACTAAATTATGGTGTTGAGGACAATTACTATTAAGCAAGCTCTCTTTCCAATATTTCCTTTCAATATTGCTGTGTTTATTACTAACTTTCAAAGGACACATGATTAGATTTAAACCCACTTAAAGTTAGCTCATAACTCAAACCTTTGAAACTGAAGTTGTGAATAGCTAGTTTTTTATTATTATTTGGATCTTAGGTGATCTCTGATGAGGTGTGTTCTTCTGTATTAAGTATTGCTTTTATTGGTTAGAGAGTAAAGCTTTGGCTAACGGCTTAGCAGAGAAATGTCAGGCGGGAAATAGAGAGATAGCAGGTGGACTCAGGAAGACACCATGTGGCTGCTGAAGGAGACAGACTCCTATCCCTACCAATAAGCCACAATCCCAAACCAGTACATAGATTAATAGAAATAGGCTAATTTAAGATGTAAGAGTTGAGTGCTGTTCTATCCAGAGAGGTGAGTGGGTGCTGGCCGGGGCGGTCTGTCCCGGAAGAGAGCACAGCCCCCCCCCTCAGCTTCTGTGGCAGGGTCTTTGGTGCTCCATGGATCTCCTCCCTGCCCACACTGCCGCCCTTCTGTTTCCTGTGTCCTTGGAATACCAGCTATCCCTGTTTCAGTGCTGAGGAGTTCTATCCAGAGAGGTGAGTGGGTGCTGGCCAGGGCGGTCTGTCCCGGAAGAGAGCACAGCCCCCCCCAGCATCGGCGGCAGGGTCTTCGGTGTTCCACGGGACGCTTCCCTGCCCCCACTGTCGTCACTTGGTCTCCTGTGTCCTTGGAGTACTGGCTGTCCCTGTTTCAGTGCTGAGGAGTTCCATCCAGAGAGGAGGAGATGGGCAGGTGCCAATGCAAGAATTCCTCCAACAACCTGAAAGGCAACATAATATCACCAGAATCCAGGGATCACAAAACTAGAAGAATTGAACACCCTACTCCAGAAGAAATAGAAGAATTCGACTCTAAGCGGAGCTTTATGAAAATAATAGAGGAATTTAAACAGGAGGTGAAAATCTGCCATAAAGAAATGGAAGATAAGTATAACAAAAAGATTGGAGAAATGAGTAAAGAAATGGAAGAGACATGTAACAAAAAGTTTGAAGAAATGAGTAAATCCGTAAATGAAATTCTGGGAAACCAAGAAAAAACAATCAAACAGGTAATGGAAACAGTTCAAGATTTGAAAACTGAAATGGAGGCAATGAAGAAAACACAAACCGAGGGCCGGCTGGCTATGGAAAATCTAGGTAAACGAACAGAGACTTCAGAAAAAGCATAACCAACACAATACAAGAGAGAGAAGAATGACTCTCAGACTCTGAAGCCACCATAGAGAAAATAAACACTCTGACCAAAGAAAACAGCAAATCCAACAAATGCTCATCACAAAGCATTCAGAAAATGTGGGACACAATAAAAAAAAACTAAATCTAAGAATAATAGGGGTAGAAGAAGGAGAAGAATTGCAGATCAAAAGCCCAGAAAATATATTCAACAAAATTATAGAAGAAAACTTCCCCAACCTAAAGAACGATATCCCTATAAAGGTTCAAGAAGCACACAGAACGCCGAATAGACTGGATCAAAAAAAAACCATCCCCTAGCCATATAATAATCAAAACACAAAACATTCAGATTAAAGAAAGAATATTAAGAGCTGCAAAGAAAAAAGGTCAAGTAACTTAGAAAGGTAAACCTATCAGACTTACACAGGACTTCTCTATGGAAACCATGAAAGCCAGAAGGTCCTGGATAGAGGTACGGCAAAAACTAAGAGACCATGGATGTAAGGCCAGACTACTATACCCAGCCAAGCTATCGTTCACTATCAATGGAGAAAACAAAAATATTCCAGGATAAAAACAAATGTAAACAATATGTAACCATAAATCCAGCCTTACAGAAAGTATTAGAAGGAAAATCACAACCCAAGGAATCCAACATTACCAATACTGCATACAATAACTCGGACATCTAGCGACCCTTCACAAGCACATCTCAAAGAAGGGAAACACACACTCTACTAACCAAAAAAAAAAAAAAAAAAAAAAGGAAAATATCCGGAGACAACAACCACGGGTCATTAGTATCACTTAATATCAATGGACTCAATTCACCTATAAAAAGGCACAGACTTAGAGATTGGATACGGAAACAGGATCCAACATTCTGCTGTTTACAAGAAACACACCTCAACCACAAAGACAGACAACTACTCAAAGTAAAGGGTTTGGAAAAGGTTTTCCAAGCAAACGGACCTAAGAAACAAGAAGGTGTGCCCATTCTATTATCTAACAAAATTGACTTCAAACTAAAATCAATCAGAAGAGATGGAGATGGACATTCAGACTCATAACAGGAACAATTAATCAGGAGGAAGTCTCAATCCTGAATATCTATTCCCCTAATATAAAAGCACCCACTATGTAAAAGATACACTTCTAGAACTCAAGGCCGTCATCAAACCACACACACTAATAGGAGGAGACTTCAACACACCTCTCTCACCAATGGACAGGTCAATCAGACAGAAACCTAACAGAGAAATAAGAGAATTATTGGAGGTATTGAATCAAATGGACTTAACAGACATCTATAGAACATTCCACCCAAATAGGAAAGAATATACCTTCTTCTCTGCAGCTCATGGAACCTTCTCAAAAATTGACCACATACTCGGTAACAAAGAAAACTTCCACGGATACAAAAAAATATTAGTAACCACCTGTGTCTTGTCAAATCACCATGGATTAAATTTAGAATTCAATAACAATGCTACCCCCAGGAAGCCAACAAACTCATGGAGACTAAACAGTCAACTATTAAATCACCCCTGGGTCAAGGAAGAAAAAAAGAAAGAAATTAAAGTCTTCCTTGAATTTAATGAAAATAAAGACACAACATACTCAAACCTATGGGACACTATGAAAGCAGTGCAAAGAGGAAAGTTCATAGCACTAAGTGCCCAATTAAAGAAAACAGAGAAAGCACACATTGAAGACTTAACAGCACACCTGAAAGCTCTAGAAAAAAAAAGAAGCAAATTCACCCAGGAGGAGTAGAAGACTGGAAATAATCAGAATGAGGGCTGAAATCAATAAAATAGAAACACAGAAAACAATCCAAAGAATCAATGAAACAAAAAGCTGGTTCTTGGAGAAAATCAACAAGATCGACAAACCCCTATCCAAACTAATCAAACGGCACAGAGAGAACATGCAAATTTATAAGATCAGAAATGAAAAAGGGGACATAACCACAGACACACAGGAAATTCAGAGAATCATTAGATCTTACTACAAAAGCCTGTATACCACAAAATTGGAAAATGTAAAAGAAATGAACATTTTTAAGATAAGTACAATATACCAAAGTTGAACCAAGATCAGGTGAACAATCTAAATAGACCTGTTAGTCATGAAGAATTAGAAGCTGTTATCAAAAATCTCCCTACCAAAAAAAGCCCAGGACCAAATGGTTTCAATGCCGAATTCTACCAGAACTTCCAGGAAGAGCTAATATCTATACTCCTTAACGTATTCCACAATATAGAAACAGAAGAGTCACTGCCTAACTCCTTTTATGACGCTACAGTTACTCTGATACCAAAACCACACAAAGACACAACCAAGAAAGAGAATTACAGGCCAATCTCACTCATGAACATCGACGCAAAAATTCTCATTAAATTACAGGCAAACCGAATCCAAGAACACATTAGAAAAATTATCCATTTGATCAAGTAGGCTTCATCCCAGAAATGCAGGGCTGGTTCAACATACGCAAATCTATCAATGTAATCCATCATATAAATAAACTGAAAGAAAAAACCATATGATCATTTCATTGGATGTTGAGAAAGTATTTGACAAAATTCAACACCCCTTTGTGATAAAGGTGTTGGAGCGATTGGGGATACAAGGATCATACCTAAATATAATAAAAGCAATATACAGCAAGCCGACAGCTAACATCAAATTGAATGGAGAGAAACTCAAAGCCATTCCACTAAAATCAGGAACATGACAAGGCTGTCCACTCTCTCCATATCTCTTCAATATAGTGCTTGAAGTTCTAGAAACAGCAATAAGACAACATAAGGTGATCAAGGGGATTCAAATTGGAAAGGATGAAGTTAAACTTTCATTATTTGCAGATGATATGATAGTGTACATAAGCGACCCCAAAAACTCAACCAAAGAACTCCTACAGCTGATAAACACCTTTAGTAATGTGGCAGGATACAAGATCAACTCCAAAAAATCGGTTGCCCTCCTATACACAAAAGATAAAGCAGAGAGGGAAATCAGAGAAACATCACCTTTCACGATAGCCATAAATAGCATAAAATATCTTGGGGTTACTCTAACCAAGGAAGTGAAAGACCTATTTGACAAGAACTTTAAGTCTTTGAAGAAAGAAATTGAGGAAGATACCAGAAAATGGAAAGATCTCCCTTGCTCTTGGATTGGGAGGATCAACACAGCAAAAATGGCAATTCTACCAAAAGTAATCTATAGAATCAACGCAAACCTCATCAAAATCCCATCAAACTTCTTCACAGACCTTGAGAGAACAATAATCAAGTTTATATGGAAAAACAAAAAACCCAGGATAGCCAAAACAATCTTATACAATAAAGGAACTTCTGGAGGCATTACCATCCCTGACTTCAAACTCTATTACAGAGCGACAGTATTGAAAACAGCTTGGTATTGGCATAAGAACAGAGAAGTCGACCTATGGAATCGAATAGAAGACCCGGATATTAACCCACAAACCTATGTACACCTGATTTTCGACAAGGGAGCTAAAGGTATACAATGGAAGAAGGAAAGCATCTTTAACAAATGATGCTGGCATAACTGGATGTCAACCTGTAGAAGAATGAAAGTAGATCCATATATATCACCATGCACAAAACTCAAGTCCAAATGGATTAAAGACATCAACATTAATCTGCCCACTTTGAACCTGATAGAAGAGAAAGTGGGAAGTAGTCTACAAGACATAGGCACAGGAGACCACTTCCTAAGTAGAACCCCAGTAGCACAGACAATAAGAGAAACAATGAATAAATGGGACCTCCTGAAACTGAGAAGCTTCTGTAAAGCAAAGGACACTGTCAGTAAGACAAAAAGGCTACCTTCTGACTGTGAGAAGATCTTCACCAACCCCTTATCAGACAAAGGTCTGATCTCCAAAATATATAAACAACTCAAGAAATTAGACACTAAAACTCTAATTAACCCAATTAAAAAATGGGGTACTGATCTGAATAGAGAATTCTCAACAGAAGAACTTCGAATGGCCAAAAGGCACTTAAGGTCATGCTCAACCTCCTTAGCGATCAGGGAAATGCAAATCAAAACAACTTTGAGATATCATCTTACACCTGTCAGAATAGCTAAACTCAAAAACACCAATGATAGCCTATGCTGGAGAGGATGTTGAGTGAGGGGAACACTCATCCATTGTTGGTGGGAATGCAAACTTGTGCAGCCACTGTGGAAATCAGTGTGGTGGTTTCTCAGGAAACTGGAAGTCGACCTCCCTCAGGACCCAGCAATTCCACTCTTGGGAATATACCCAAGAGATGCCCTATCATACTACAAAAGCATTTGTTCAACTATGTTCATAGCTGCACTATTTGTAATAGCCAGAACTTGGAAACAACCTAGGTGCCCCTCAATAGAAGAATGGTTAAAGAAGGTGTGGAACATATACACATCAGAGTTTTACTCAGCGGTAAAAAAAAACAATGACATCTTGAATTTTGCATGCAAATGGATGGAAATAGAAAATACTTTACTGAGTGAGGTAACCCAGACCCAAAAAGAGGAATGTGGTATGTACTCACTCATAAGTGGATTCTAGCCTTAATTAAAGGTCTTTGAGCCTATCATTTGTGATCCTAGAGAACCTAAATAAGAAGGTGAACTTGAAGAAAATCATATAGTTATCCTCCTGGATATTGGAAGTAGACAAGATTGTCAGGCAAACTTGGTGCATGGGGAGTGGGAGTGGAAGTAAGGGGAGATGGTTGGAGAGAATGGAAAGGGGGAGGAGTGGGGATGACTTGGGGGAATGGGAGGGGGGAAGGGAGGAAGGATAGATGTGGGAGCGGGGAGGTGTGTATCTCAACTAAGGGAGTCATTTTGGGGTTTGCAAGAGACTTGATTCTGGAGGGGTTCCCAGGCCCAAGGAGAGGTTCCTAGATTGTTCCCTGGGCAGCGGAGGAGAGGGTGCCTGAACTGGCCTTAGCCCATAACCATACTGATGAATATTTTGCATATCACCATAGAACCTTCTTCTGGTGGTGGATGGAGTTAGAGACAGAGACACACATTGCAACACTGGACTTAATTCCCTAGGTCCAAATGAGAAGCAGATGGAGGGAGAGTGTGAGCAAGGAAGGCAGGATTGGAGGGAACCTTCATCCGAGGATGGATAGAGATGGAGACGGAGATCACATTGGAGCACTGGACTGAGCCCCCAAGGTCCAAATGAGGAGCGGAAGGGGGGAGAACATGAAAAAGAAAGTCAAGACCAGGAGGGGTGCGTTCTCCCACTGATACAAGGGGACTGATCTGGTGGGAGCTCACCAGGGGCAGCTGGACTAGTACTGAACGAGCTTGTGATCGGGCTGGATTCTCTGAATGTGGCTGACATGGGGGCTGACTGGGAGGCCATTGACAATGGCGCTGGGTCTTGTTTTGTCTGCATGTGCTGGCTCTCTGGGATCCTGGTCTGTTTGAATGCTCACCTTCCTGGACCTGGAGGGAGGGGGGAGGAACTTGGACTTCCAGCGGGGGCAGGAGGCCCTGACTGCTCTTGGGACTGGAGAGGGAGGAGGGGAGGTAGTGGGGAGGGTGGGAGGGTATTGGGAGGAGGGGAGGAACTTGGACTTCCCATGGGGCAGGAAGCCCTGACTGCTCTTGGGGCTGGAGAGGGAGTGGGGGGAATGGGAGGGTATTGGGAGGAGGGGAGAAGTGAAAATTTTTTGTAAATAAATGAATAAATAAAAAAAAGTTAAAAAAAGATGTAAGAGTTGGTCAATAAGAAGCTTGAGCTATTTTGTTCAAGTAGTGTTGTAACTAATACAGTTTCTGTGTAATTATTCGTGTGTGAATTACCAGGAAGCAAAAAATAGCAGTCTCCCCCTAAAAAAATAAATGGTGCCCATACTTTTGGGGCTAAACAACGTGGTCAGCCACACACTTCGAATCTGGGTGATGTTATGCCCGCTCTGGGTAAGCAGCTAGGTCGGGTGTTCTAGGTGTGCACAGGCAGGAAAGCATGGTGGATTCCTACCACTACACACGGAGGCATGCTGCACAGCAGATTTAGCTTCCACGCATACAAAAAGGTTTCATACGCTGAGTGGTGCTTCTCAGAGTGAGGTGGTAAGCATGGCTCCCAACCAGAAGTCCCAGAGCTGTAAACGTACTTCTGCCAATTTGACCTAGGAACAACCTAGATGTCCCTCAATGGAAGAATGGATAAAGAAAGTGTGGAATATATACGCATTAGAGTACTACTCAGCGGTAAAAAGCAATGACATGTAGAATTTTGCAGGCAAACGGATGGAAATAGAAAACACTATCCTGAGTGAGGTAATCCAGACCCAGAAAGATGAATATGGTATGGACACACTCATAAATGGATTCTAGCCATAAAGAAAGGACATTGAGCCTATAATTCGTGATCCTAGAGAAGCTAAATAAGAAGGTGAACGCAAAGAAAAACATATAGTTATCCTCCTGGATATTGAAAGTAGATAAGATTGCCAGGCAAAAATTGGGAGATTGGGGGTGGGGATGGGGTGAGGATAAGGCGAGAGGGGGAGAGAGAAGTGAGAAGGGGAGGATGGGAAGAGCTTGGGGGAATGGGACGGTTGGGATGGAGGAAGGGTGGGTATGGGAGCAGGGAAGTATATATCTTAATTAAGGGAGCTATTTTAGGGTTGGCAAGAGACTTGACTCTAGAGGGGTTCCCAGCTGTCAAAGATGTCCCCAGCTTGTTCCTTGTGCAGCTGAGGAGAGGGAGCCTGAAGTGGCCCTATTCTGTAGCCACACTGATGAATATCTTGCATATCACCATAGAATCTTCATCTGGCAATGGATGGAGATAGAGACAGAGACCCACATTGGAGCGCTGGACTGAGCTCCCAAGGTCCAAATGAGGAGCAGAAGGAGGGAGAACATGAGCAAGGAAGTCAGGATCATGCTTGTGTGATGTACATGAGTACATGTACATGCTTGTACATGAGTGTGTGCAAATGTATGGGTGTTTGTGAGTTTTGTGTGTGTTTTAATGTGTATTATGAATATATTCTTTGAATGTACTACCGCCTATGTAAACTAGACAAAATTTTTAGTTCCTGATCCAGAGTTCCAGGCAGTTGTGTCATGGTATGGAGCCAGGGAACATAACTCATATCCTTTGGAGAAGAAGTAAGTTCTCTTAACAATTGAGCCATAGCTCAGATCCTTATTTTAATTTTTTATAACTTTATAATAAGGTGAGTCCATCTAATTTTCCTGCACTCTATTCTAGGTATATAGAATTTGTAAATTAATTTTACTTAAGTTTTATACTTTCTGAAATATAATCTAATGGGATTTTAGGATGATGACATTTAATCTAAATGACTACTTGTGGAAATAACAATGCTCATAACATGGATTTTTCCAATCAATGACTATGGCAGATTTTTATTTAATTGGTTGTTACATTTTCTTAATTGTTTATTTACCACAATTGTTTAGAAGCCTTTAACGTTCTTTGTGGGAAAGTGAGGCAAAGTGTTAACATTTTTAACAAATTGTAAACCAAATAAGATATGAAAGCATGGGTTTTTAAAAATTGGAGGCAATACAAGGTATTGTGTTGTAAGGTCTTTGGTTTATAAATAAGGTCTTACATGTGAATTATATATGCTTCTCCCGAAATCAGAAACTTTTATGGACCCTTCTATTGAATAAGTGGCAAATGGTACTAGAATAGAAAAGTATTATTGATACAGAATATGCTAAGTTTGGTGACAGTAACTCTTGGCTGGGGCAAATTAAATACCAAAAATGTGATTACTTTTATTGCAATAGAGCCATGATTGCCACAAACAGTTTTACAAGAATGGAAGTAATGCGGCATGATACAAAATTTCAGAAAAAAAAAACAACTTTTTTTAGCAACAATAAAAAGTCCCAAACACTGGGACAATTGTGACAGCTGACTCATCAAGCCCTATGTAAATGAAATCGAAACTGAGAAAAGTCAAATGAATGTCCTCATGTAGATCTATATGGCTTTAGAGTTGACTTGACTTTGGCAATAAAGTGATGAAGAAAACACACACACACACACACACACTTACACACAAGCTGGGTTGTGCGTGATCACTGATGGAGAAGTACCAGGGGCAGCCTGGAAGCCCAGCACATTTATTTCATGAACCTGAGCCAAGAAGACAGGTTTATTTTATACAGCAGCATGAGCAGCAAGTGGGTTAGCTAATCTCAGCAGGTGGTCTCTGCAGCAAGGCAGTTTCAGTGGTGGTGTCTCTGGGGAGAACAAGCTGTGGTTGATAGTTTGCTAGTTCTGCACACACTGGCTTAAGCTAAAGGTCAACCATCCTTAACATTTATACTGTGACCATGAGAAGGCTTTGATATTCTTCTGAGCCTAACGAAGGAAAGTTTTAGCCATTGGAGCCCTTCACATAGCCAAGATCATATAAATAATGAGCATTCACTCAGGAAATTATCTGTTCCACACAATAAATTGCTATACTTTAAAACTATAAATTCTATAAGTGACAATTTATAATGAAGAAATGTTAGAGATTAAAATTGAACTATATCAAAATTTCATGCTGTGCCCTAACCTCTCAGTTTTAAGGAAATGACAAAACAATCTTATAAGCATTCATGTTGAATGTTAATTTGATGAGACTTTGGATCACCTAGGAGACAAGCCTGCAGGTATGGCTGTGAGGAATTAATTATTCAGTCACAAAGTTACCATTACCTTACACTCTTGCCACCAAGATTTCAATGCAGAATAGACTAAACCCAATGTGAGCAAAAAGAAACCTTTTCAAATATGTCACTTTTGTCATGATATTTTATTACCACTACAAAAAAATTAATACATGCCATCATAACTAGAGGGCTTGAACTCACTGACAATTCTAATCAGTAGAGTTGGAGAAGTTCATTGATTGTTTCTAGGTAGTAAGGTCACATTACACTTGTCTTTTATTAGCATTGGCTAAAATTCCATAACTTTGATTTTCTCTTTTCAAGGCATGCTTCTGTATCATTTATTTTTGTTTCTTAAATTTAAAAAGCAGAAAAAGTATTCACACCTCCTATCCCCATCCCCAAGTCTCTATGAGGACAGAATTTATAGTTATGAATATATAAGAGAATACCGGAGTTATTATCTTCAAAATGACCCGGGAAGAAGTTCCTAAAATCTACGCAATTAGCAAGTAATTTTACGCCACAATGTGGACAATGAGAGGAGGCTGAGGAGGGTTGTGTTAGTGCCAACCACAATTATATTCTGAAACAGTGTCAAATTGAGCTCTCTGCTCTGCAATAAGAAGCATTTTAAAAAGTAAGAAGTAGTTTGAATATATAAATCCCTAGCAGAAGACAGAGATCAGGAACGGTTTCTAGAGGCAGGTGTCTGAGACATCTGAACAGATTGAGGAGGAAGAGCAGGTGGCCTCATGAACCAGGCTGCCAAACAGTATGCTGAAGAACAGTGCAAATGTGGCAGCGTAACCGTGGAGCCACCGTTCCAAGGGGCTTTAATGGTAAGAACTGGTTGAAACATCAATAGAAATCATTTTATCATTGCTGAGCATGCCTAAATTTTGGCTGGCTTTATTAATAATAAGCAATTACATTTTTAGAGATCATGTTCTTTTTAATATGTTTTCTTTTTTTTTTGCAACTGTGTCTTTGGCTTAAATAAAACATTCTATACAACCTTACAACAAAGTGATAATAGAGTTTATGAGACACTGTAATGGGTAATAGGGGTTAGGGTTTGGAACACCTGAATATGTTTCTTGACAGGCCACAGAAAACTGAACTAACTGGAAAATTATTATGAATTGTCCTTCGCGTTGGAGCTAATTGCTACCCAAAGGTCAGTACTGAGTGCTGAATCTCTTGAGCATAGATACCTATTTAAGATTGAATCTGGTTAATATTCCTCACCAAGGAATGAATCTTGTGTCCATATTTAAGCAGCTGTGCGATGTATGGATTAAATGGACTTTTACAAATATTTAAACATTGGCTTATTTCGTATCTCCTATCTGTGAGGTATAAAAAGCCCTCTAAAGTTAGGAACAAAAACTTTTCATAAGGAAGTGCATTTCTCAGTACAATATTAGTAGACAGCATGCCACAACACTATAGTATTCTAATGTTAATAATTTATAATAAAATTATATAAGTTATAATAAAATCTATAAAAATAATTTTGAGTAATTAATTTCTGAAACACAACATTTTATAAAATATAGTTTATCATTGGACAGTCTCAGTTATTTTAGAAAGGACCTTCTCTTTTCTATATTAATCTTGAAATAAGCAATGAATTTCAATTATAGGGGGTAAAATCTCAAAAATAAAGTTATTGAAGTCTACAAAGAAATGTGGATTTTAAGGAATCACATACTAGATTAAAGCTGTGTGGAAAGAGTGGGTTTATTTGCTAAGTGTTAAGAAAATATTTTGTGGCCTATGTAATGTATTGAAAGAATGCCCAGAGGGTTAAAACTAGGCCATAAAATGAGATAAGGAGGATTTCTAATATATTTTGATAAAAAGCTATGTAGAATTTATAAGATTGCTGAAGTTTTTAGAAGTAAGCTACTTTCTTCTGCCCAAATAATATAATAACTAAAGGAAGTTGCTGCTTATATCGCCTAATTATTCATCATTTGATGCTACATTTCCCACATTGTTGTATACTTGAAATATGTAAGGTTGAGCATAAGAATGGGAAGTACTAAAATGATGTGATGTATGTGTTGACAAGAGGAAGAAAGTAGAGTGAGAGGGATATATAGAGGAAAAAGGGTAATTTCTGCACTTGTGAGTGTGATTGTGAGTACCTGAGAATGTGCCATAAATATCAGAGATGTTGATGTTCAATGAATCCAAATGTGAGATTCATGGACAGATGGGAAAAGATGGGTAGTCTACTTACGTTGTTTGGATGTTAACTCAATTTGAATGCAGTTCTTTAAGTGTAAAGCATTTGAAATTCAGATGCATAACTAACACAAATAATGCATTGATTCAATCCGTTAATTGTTCATTCAACCCATTGATAGTAAGCTTCTATCAGTTTATTATGAATGTGTTGTTTTAATGTAAATTAATTTTCCATAACTTGTTGAAGGTTTAACAATAAAAGAGAGGTTTTCTTATAGCTTATTTCTTTAAAAAAATCACATGTAATAATCCAACAAGTGCTTCCACATTTGATCTATTTTATTAATTCATTTCACCCACTTACAATGCTCTATCTGTAAATCTATACTGAAAAGTGAACATATTGTCTCAAAAATCCACATCAGCAATAATACTAGTAGAACAAAAATTGGTTGTTTAAAAATTCTGCAACTTATTATTTGAATTATGAAAAGTACTCAATATTAATATTTGGACTAACCCTGTTATTTTATATAGGATATTAGGAGTCAGTTGTTTGTTTGGCATGGCAAACCAATGAGCAGATGAGGGGTACTACAGGATCCTGAGCAACTTCTACCACTGAAGAAACAGTCCCTTGTTTTTTTCTCCTTAGCCCTTCAAGAATTGCTGTTCGTGAACCTAGACCTATTGTTGCATTCCCATTATGTTAGATAGTAGGCCTTTCAAATCACATCATGCTGCCTTAAAATTTATGATTTTTAAAATACATTTTAATATTTTCTAAATTTGAGACTTTTAATTACTTTGAAACTATTTTTGATTTTTTGTAGTTCTGAGATTTCCTAAGTATACTATTTTAAGCTATAATGTGTGGTTTTCCTTGTTTTTTTTGTATGCTACCAATTTTTTGTATGAATATTCTTTATTAATTAAAATTTTCATTTATGTTACATCCCAATGGCAGTTACTCTCCCGCTTCTCTTCCTGTTTCCCGGCCACCACTCACATCTCATCCCCCTAACCTTACTCACTCCTCCTCCAGCTGCCCCCCTTCAAGAAGGGGCTGGCCTCTCACGGGCCTCAACTAGGCATAGCACATCAAGTTGAGGCAGGACCAGGCTCCTCCTGCTGCATCAAGGCTGGGCTAAGCAAGTCAACATGGAGAATAGATTCCCTAAAGCCTGCTCAAGCACCAGGGACCTAGTCACTGTTTTCATAGTGTTTAAACCTTTGACAACAATAATCAAAATCAAGTAATGTCATATTTATCTGTATTATCTTATAAATACAGACTTTCATACTATTTCCTTGATAAGTTGTTTAAACAGATTATCAATTGTTGACTTTATGTTTTTGTTGGCTAAACTGATTTTCTTCAGTCCAAAACATCTGTGTCCTATAAGAAATAGTATACTTAGAGAAAATAGGAAGCTTGTTGAAAATGTAAACATGATTAATAATTCTTTCTTCCAAATTCCTACAGGTAAATATGTTTGAAAGTATCAAGATTTACAATTACTAAACCTAGAGCAATCATACAAAAAGGCAAATCTTTATTGCCATTTAAAAAAATAATTTCTTCAAATGTTGTTACTGCAATTTTATAAAGCATTGATAACTCACTCATATATTTCAAAACTGGTGAATATATAAATTTGAATGAAAATATTTTGTCAAATAAAATTTTTACTGTGCAAGAACATCTAAACAGCAAGCCACATAATGTAGCCAGACAATCAGTTCATGGTTTTCTATGCTGATGCTGATTTTCTTTAACAACAATTTAGTTTGAACTATGTCAATAGTTTTGTATGACTTCTGATTTAATTTTGAGATAATTAAATGTCATTATGCTTGCACTATGTGATTAGAACTAGGTGGTGTTTAAATCTATATTTTTAATTCTTTTTTTTAAGTAAATTTTATTAAATTATAAAAGTTTCCATTTCCGCCCCCCTCCCAACACCCTCCCACTCCCCCCACTCCCCCTCCTCCTCCCTCTTCGTCCCCCAGGGCAGTCAGGGTTTCCTGCCCTGTGGGAAGTTCCAGTTCCTTCCCCCTCCCTCCATATTTTTAATTCTTTAAATAACTCTTTAAAAATAAATTGCATCCTGTTTTACTTTAAAGATTAAAAATGTCACTGGAAATCGATTCATTTATATCCTTATAATGATATTATAGCAGTACATACATAGATTCCAGAGCCTTGTAGTGCGCGTATTTGTAAGATTTCTAAAAACCCTCTATATCCTATATATTAATTTATCATATTTTAGCTAGACAGTCCTTCTAAATCACAGGTTTAATTATCTTATAATTCTCTTTCTTTTGTGGCATATCATCAGAGCTTGCCAATGAGAGAAGATGGATGTGTTATGTAAAACAGATAATGCATGAGAAGACTTTCTCAGTCGGTTATACTAGCAGAGGCCCTTGTTTACAGACACCTGCGTGAACTGCTATGTAATGGTTGTGTTGCGCTTTCTATTTCTTAGCTATTCTGAATGAAGTACTTCATTGCTTTTCCTACTGTCTTCCATTCTTTCCTTCCAGACATTTCCTCACAGTTTCTCCTGGGCTCTTGTCATTCACACACACACACACACACAAACACACACACACACACACACATATGCACACGTACACATACACACACACCACAAATGCACACACACACTCACACACATGCATGCTCACACACATTCACACACATACACGTACACACATACACCCCCCACATGTATGCATGCACACACACATACATGCAAACACACCCAAGCATGCATACACATGCACACACACCTGCACACACACACACGCAAACACCCATACATGCACACACACACACATGCACATGCACACACATGCGTGTACATGCACACATGATCTAACCATTTTCTCATCACTATTACTCTTTTATTTCCTGTAGTTTCATATTTTCTTTGACTAATTTCTTTGACAGACTAATTTCTACTAAAATGAAATTTCATATCTGAAATGATCTTAGACTGCAAAATAAGACACCCAGGAAGAACACACAAATCTTTTGAGGAGTCCAAGATCAATGATATGCCAGGAATGTAAGTCATAACATAGGGTTTTGTTTTTTTTTGTTTTGTTTTTTTTTTTGCAAAGCAACTAGAACTCTTGGGAAAAAATTATACTGGAAACATTTTAGCTTAATTTCTTTAGCTCCAAGAGCTAAAATATAATGAGTGACAGACATTAATAAAGTTGTAATCCTTGTGAGAGTTTGCCAACAATAAAGAAGAGGTGGTGGTGGTAACTATTGTTCTTAAAGAAACACAGGTTTATCTGTCTGAAGAAATATGAATGTGGCTGTTTTGTTTACTACTTATTATCTCAAAGATAGAACACACAAGCAGATGAAAAATTTCAAGTGCATAATTGCATAATAATCTGCATTTAATCTGCCTAATTAAAGAATTTGACTTTGATAAGAAATAAGTAAATAATCATTTACTTGAATCTTTGCATTCTCTGAAACAATAGTTACTTCTATTTCTGCATCATAAATTTCTATTGGGCAAAAATTCAAAAAGCTTCTAAAATCATTATTTCAATTAAATAATAGCCTTAATTTTATTTTTTGTTTTGGAGGATTTCTTATTGCTTTTGGTTTTGTGATTTTGTAAAAGGCCTGTAGTCACTCTCAGAATGCAGACTACTGAAAGGGAAAGAACACACACAAACCGCAAAAGAGAAAATTTGAAGAATGAAGACCAGAAGCCATCTTCCAAAAACTTCCTTCCAAAGACTCACCAAGTACTCATGGCATGTTCTCTGGAAAGTCTAGAGAGTGCATGTCAATTATTACACAGGAAATTTCTCTAGAGTGTCAGTGCCCAGGGTTTGGAGCAGAGTCTGGTTATGTACCTGGTCATACTTCACAAATACCCAGGTTTCAGACTCCCCAAAAGAAATCAGTTGTTGAGTACAAATGTTACTATTTATGCAGATAATTCTTCTAACATCACAAAGCACTCTTACAAATTAATGCTGAAGGGTTGAAGAGATGGCCATGGAGAGCAGCACCTACTGCTCTTCCAGAGAACCAGGATTTGATTCCAAGTACACCTCAAAACTGTCTGTAGTTCCAGTCCCAGTGGTTCTGACACCTTCTTCTGACCTTGGACACCAGGTAGGCATGTGATGAACATCTATAGTCATGTAAAACATTCATGCAGAAAATAAAATAAATTATTTTTAAAAGTCAATTTTAAAAACTTCCTTGGTTCTAACTAAATGTGAGTGAAAAACTATCCTTAATTAGCCTTATAAAAGATTAGCAATGTAAGGTTTTGAGTATTAACTCTTTTCTGCACCCCCCTAAGTTATGAATTTGAATGAAAATATAAGCAAAATCAATGATGTGGCAATTAATATTAGGACCTGAATTCAGGTATTCTTTTTTAGTTTAAGACAATTTGTAGTTATAGAGTAATGCTTCTATTCTGGAGGAGGTGATAAAATCAGTAATCCGTGTAAAATAACTCATAGGCATATGGTTCAGCAGATTTTTCTCAGCTTGATAGGCATCGGTTTCTCAGTCTATTTCTCAATTGTATACACTTACTGCAATTCTGTATTCTGAATTAGAGTATTAGATTCTGGTTTTATTTCTGCTTTTTGCTTTTGTGAAAGAAAAAAAAAAACATGTTTTAGCTCAGGTCATTGATACTTGTAAAATATAAAACACCCTTTAGACTCTTTCCAGACCTCATTAGCAGTTAGTGTGTCATGATCTAGATAGCTGCAGCTATTCTTATATGTTTCTATGATAGTACAGCATATTTTTGAGTGAAATTTGATTAGTAGTTGTTTGGTTTAAAGCCACTCCACAATCCCTGGCATCCATATATCCAGAAAGTCCGGAATGTTCCACTGGAAATTCCATCTCAGGTACCCTCTCCAGGGAGTTGCCTCAGTTCAGACTCCACCACTGAGAAAGCACAACAAACAATGACCCCTCCCCAGAGATGCTGAAGACCACTCCCACAGGGTATTTAAACTGCCCCAGAGAACAAACACCTGGTTTTCCAGTCTTCCATTTCCAGGTTCTCTCTGGAGGGACTGGAAATCTGCCATGAAGTGTTGTTATCCATTAAACCTGGGAGTCTTTTTATTTTATTTTATCTGGATTATTGTGTATGTAGAGAGGTTTATTGGGGTGTGGTATGAGACAATGGTCTGTATTCTGCCAATTATATTTTAAATAAACACTGAATGCCCAGTAGCCACACAGGAAGTATAGGCAGGCCAACTAGACAGGAAGTAGAGGTGGGTCAAGGACAACAGGAGAATTCTGGGAAAAAGTCAGCCCTAGTCTGCCGCCCTGACTCAGTTAAAAAGCAAGAAAGATGTGATTGCCTCGCTGAAAAGGTACCAAGCCACATGACTAACACAGATAAGAATAAGGAGTTAATATAAGTTATGAGAGGTAATAAGAAGCCTGAGCTAATAGGCCAATCAGTTTATACCTAATGTAGACCTCTGTGTAATTTCATTGGGAGTTAACAACTGCAGGAACCAGGCAGGACAGAAACCTCTGACAACAGGGGTGCAGAAACTTTTCAATGGTCTTTCCACACCATGAAATGTGGAAGACAGAATGGTCTGTCTTCCATACAAGAGCTGGTATGGCTTTTAGACTAGGAGGGATCCAAATAAAATTACTTCAAACCAGAAAAGCAAGCCACAAATGTCACATTTCCTTGGGAGTTGTATCAGTATCTTCTAAGAAATTTTTATATTGAAATGAAATCATTCTATTTAACCCAATACAATTATGTCTACTTCAGTTGAAATTGATAGCTATTTACTCTAATTATATTTAACTGTACAATCTTAGGCACAAATTTGTTGCTTTCTTATTAAGCAAATATAAACCATATGCTTTCTTTTGCATTTTCTCTACTAAATTGGAACAGATTTTTTTTCTTATATGTACCCTGCATTAAGCCATTTGGTAGCTGCAATTCCTTGTCCTCATTAAAACACATACTGCTACTTTTGTGGTTTTCCCTCTCAGAATTCCTGGCTCCCAGTAGTCAAAACCTCCAACTGGTTCAATTGAGTGATCATCAGACAAGTGGGAATATTGGGTAGGTCTGCATCCCTTTGGTCTACATTTGTTTTTCTTAGCAGTTAGTAGAGAGTTCATGCATTCATTTAGTGCAAAAATATCTACAAAGAAGTTAAAACAAACAATTTGCATTAATAAGCAGTACAAGAGGGAGCCCACTCCTGACACTGCCTGGATGGCCAGGAATCAGAGATTGGATAGCGCAGAAATCCCCGGATAGAACCTGATATAACTAGGGGAATTTTTCGAGACAGGGTTTCTCTGGATCTTTGGAACCTATACTGAAACTAGCTTCTTGTGGACCAGGCTGGCCTCAAACCCACAGAGACCTACCTTCCTTTGCCTCCCAAGTGCTGGGTTAAAGGCGTGAGACACCACCGCCTGGTCGGTTTGTCTTGGTTTTCTTATGTGACTCCCTTTAGCGGGAATGGGAGTATCTCTGAAACTTGTCTGCTCTTGGAAACCTTTCACTCCTATGGGGTTGCCTTCTCCAACCTTGATATGAGGGTTTGTGCCCAATCTTATTGTGTTTGATTAATATCCCTGGAATAGCTGTTCTTTTGAAGGGAAGCAGAGTAGGAGAGAGGAGAGACGAGGAGAGAGAAAAGGGGGAGGAAGAGGAGGGTGATGGGTAGAGGAAGAGAAAACTGAGGTCTGTGTGTAATATATGCGAGAAAAAAAAGAAAATAAATAAATAAATTGAAAATTTATAAGGAAGACAAAGTAAAAGTTATAATGTGTACTCAGAGACTGCTTGTTTGTTCCCCGGCTGCCCAAGACCCAAATGATCACACAGAAACTATATTAATTGTAACACTCCAAGAGTAAATTACTCAGGAATAATTTTAGCTAGCTCTTACATCTTGAATTAACCCATTTTTATTATTTTGCATTTACCACGAGGCTAGTGATTGTTACCTCTTGCTTTTGGGGCGGCTACACGGCATCTCCCTGACTCTACCTACTTTCTCTATTTATCTCTTTTAGCCTGGCTATATTCCACCCTGTCATAGGCCCAAAGCAGCTTCTTTATTTACCAATGGTAAAACATATTCACAGCATGCAACAATAATACATGATTTTCAATAAATAAGTAAAAACCAGAGCTTTCTTCTAGACTCCTATACCACTTCTAGTCTCACTAAATTTTGAGAACTTTTCATAGATGTCAATTACTTTTTCCTGAAGGAACTCCTTCTAAGTTACTGAGAGATTTTTATAGCACTGTCATGTAATCTAAGACGATTTATACACTGAGTATATTTTACAATAGTTCAACATTCATTTCACCTGTATCACTACACTGTGTTTAGAATTTCCATCTTGGGGGGCCCATACCAGCCCCCAATCTCAGCACCCTGAGCAGCATCTCCCCTGTAGCTGCCCATTTCAAACCCCACCCTCACTTTACCATGTGGCAGTCCAACCCCTGGAATTGCCCTTATTTAACTCTGCTCCTGAGAAAGCCCACCAAAAGTCAATCCTTCCTTGGGGTTGCTTAAGACCATGCCTAGAGGCTATATAAGACCTTGTCACCATATTTAACATGTGACTCTTCCTGCATGCCTAAGGGTCACCCAAGAGTCTTTCTCTCTGTTCATTAAAACTAGATTTGTTAATTTGGCTTGATTGGACTATTATATAAGCAGTGGTGGAATTAACCAGAGATTCAAAACCTATCATCAAAACTTATCAACCCACCCCTATAATTCTTTATCCATGACCCTGCCATTGATCCCTTTTTCTTGTCCTTCTCCATGGTTTTATAATTTCAAAAAAAATTAAGTATTTTTAATTTCCTGCCACTTCAGCTATATGTAATATCTTTTTCTGGTGGTGTAGAAAACAATGTCATTTAAATTCTTTTCCTACTATCTTTCTCTTTTTGCTACTTAAACTCTATTAGTTTGTTTTAATTTTATATTCCTTTTTGACAACATTTCTAATATTGGTAAAAATTGCATAAGCAATTCCATATCATATCTCTGGTCTAGTTTCTAAAATTACAAAATTAATGAAAATTGCTTAATTGCATATAACTCTAAAAATCAGAGTTAGATTAGCGAGAGGAGGTATTATGATAACCAAGTTAAGATGACCACAGTTATATAAACTTTGCATTTATATCACACCTTTGCATTGAGAGTTGACTTAAGGAATCTTCTTCTTCTTGTTCTTCTTGTTCTTCTTGTTCTTCTTGTTCTTCTTGTTCTTCTTGTTCTTCTTGTTCTTCTTCCTCTTCCTCTTCCTCTTCCTCTTCCTCTTCCTCTTCCTCTTCCTCTTCCTCTTCTTCTTCTTCTTCTTCTTCTTCTTCTTCTTCTTCTTTTTGAGACAGGGTTTCACTGAACTTTGGAGCCTGTCGCGGAAGCTGGAAGTAGCTATTGTAAACCAGGCTGACCTCCAACTAACATTAATCCCCCTGTCTCTGACCCCCAGGTACTGTAATTAAAGTTGTATGCCACCACAACCTGGTCTAAGGTATCTTCTTAAATCTCACTGCGTTAAACGACTGAACAAATAGAATGAGAACACATTAATTTCTAGACCCTGACTTTAGAAGATTGTCAACTTTCAGCTCTGTCTCTTGTGAAACAATCTGGAATCCCTCTACTGCCATGAAGAACTTTTAGATTTCCATGGACTACCATGATGAAGAGAACATGTATAAACACTATAAACACTTAGACTTTATGATAAAATTCTGCATTGCATATCTTTTTTTTGAAGCAATGGTCACAAGAGTGAATGTACTTGTGTTTTCTAGTTAAACAGACCACTATATGGTTACTGCTAACAGACTTCAGATGATGCCACATCAGAAGACACAGATTTTTCTACAAAATAAATAAGTAAATAAACAAATAAGAAGAAAGAAAAGGAACTTTAAAAAGTAAAATTATTGATCGTTTTGTGATTATGTTTACCTTATTGAACATTGCTGTATTTTGGGGACACACTACAAAAATTATTAATAAAATACTGTGTTGTTTATAGAGTTAAAAAAATCCCTCAAGTTTTTATAGTCCTTTTAAACTTGTAGAAGCAGTGTTATGCCATTATTTTTCTATGCTTTGTTTGTTTCTTCACCTTTCCTCATGCGGTTGTCTTCTTCCTTCTACAGACTGTGCTAATGATTTTATTTCATGGCTAAAGATATGTAGAATTGAAAATCAAACCTACGTTTTGTCTATTTGAAAAATATTTTCTGTCTGAAAATAGTATGTTTGAAAAAGTAGTAAACATTTGTCTTATCCTGATGACCCTCAACTGTTTGCTTGTATTCCCTTTAAAATTTCTTGCCAGCACACCTTGTACGAATCAATTGTCTATATGGCCATGTGAACTCAAAGTTTGACTACATTTGATTGTATTTTCTATACTTTTCCCAGAAAGATCACATTGTCAAGCTTCCTATTATTTAAATCAACTCCACAGAACTCAGATTTATTTTTAAAAATATAATTACATTCATTGGTTTTTATGAAAATTGAGACACAATGAACAATTTTAGGGTTTTATCGGAAAATATATTAGTAGATTTCAGATGTAGCATATTTTTATTTTATCCGAAAATAGTGTATTCTGAATATAAGTCAATAATGCTTTTGTTCTTACAGTGATATTCAGTTTTATTTGTTTTTCTTATTTATGGTGGTATTAATATTATGTGGGAAAAATTTTTCAAATTTCTACTGGCAACGGTGTATGACTATAGGTCTGTGGCCCTTGAAAAAAAATAGAGAAGCCATGAGTTTAAAAGACAGCAAGGAGAGATGTGTTGTTAATGACACAGACATTTGCTGAGATCTGTAAAGAACTGGAAACTTTATAATTGTTATATAAGTACCCTTTACAAAACAATAGCTACTGTTATACTATACATCATCAAATTTAGGTTCAAGCTTGTTTGTTGAAGTTGGTTCAATCACCAGAAACAAATCTTAAATATGCCGCAGAATACAATTTTATATGAATGTCGCATAAGGGAACAATTTTCCAGGCTTTGTTCACAATTATGTGCAAGGTGAACTCCTGTTCTTTCCATAATTGCAGATGATGAAAATGTAGTGGCATAGGTGACCTTGATATTCTTACATGTGATAGGATGAGTGGAACATGATGTTATGAGAATCTCTCTCCATAGCAGGACACATTGTAGATACACTCAGCTTGCAGAAATGATAACAGACGTCCTGTGGTGGCATGTTGAGAAAAGAAGGTAATAAAAATTTGTCTTAAAATAATGTTTGTATTTATTCTTTGAAAATTTCAAATGACAAATTTTGATCATATTCATTTCCTTTCATAGACCCTCCCAAGTCCTCCCATACCTCCCTTCCTACCCAACTTTGTGTTCATTAAAACTTGAATCAATTTTTAATAATCTCTTTCTTATATTTTCATATAAATTATATGTTTATTTATTAATTTTAATTTCTTTTATCTCTTATTTATTTATCTCTTAATCATGTCTTTAATGATGAGTCATGAATGTATTTTGAGTCATTTTTATGTAAGGTTTTACATGTATATCAAACATTATCTCTTTAAAATTGCTACAAGTTATTTCAGCACTGTTTATCATTGAGTCTATGACTAAAGATGCCATATTTTTTATAACCTAATTTCTCATTTTGAATTAATCTTGGATCTTCTACAGGTCTATTTCATCATATATTAGCACAATATTTTTGGTTATGGATTTATAATATTTCCAAATTCCAGTATGTCTCATGTATTTCAGTGTTTTCCAGGTTTCCCTGTGTGTTTGTCTTTCCACATGAAATTCAATGTCAACTCTGATAACTCCATTACAGGTGTTTGCTATGCTTATCAGAGCTGAAGTCATAAATCAATATGCCCTTTGTAATGCCGATGAGCCCCATTTCTTATATTTTTGCTGTCATAAGAGAATACCATACTGAACATATTATAAAGAAAATAAATTAAAATGGTGTATCTGGTGAAGATTATTTGAAGAGGTATAATATATTGTAAGAGCAAGCATATAACAGGTATTGCAATGTTACAGTGTTTATATCTTAAACAACAGAGGCGACACTTCAGGATGGCATTTTGGAATTTTCCTTACATGAGAAATAATTCCAGTAGAATTATTTTTTCATGAAGGAATAGGTTTGGCACTTTAAAAATATCTAGTGATAATTCATTAGTAATCTTACTCCTCACTTATGTCAATATCAAATACAGAACTCTCCAGCTTAACAGACCAAAACTAGTTTTATGAAGCACATGTTCTGTATTTGACAAAATAAGATATCTAATTTTAGCACAAAATGTACTTATTTCAAGAAGAAATCAGTTATGAAGCAATATAACTTGGAAAAAGAAGTGCTGGGCCTCTTTTAAATCTTGGTATTAAAAAAATCACATCAGAACAAATTAAAGAGCATTATTTCAAAGCTAGCTATTTATCCCAAAAAAAGATAATATTTCAGGAGGTAAAGTGACTTTATCTAATCTAGTTGAAAAATGTTTCAATGGAGTTGTGCTCTAGGCGGTTTAGCTTCTCTCAATGAGTATAAGTTATTTATATTTTTTATTTTTTGAGATTATAATATAATTGTATCATTTGCCCTCCACACTCACTCTTGCAATATACATATATAAGTAATGAATATATATATATATATATGCAACCTGCTCAGTTCATGTAATATTAGTTATATATTAGTTATATGAATATTTAGAGAGAGCTTGTTTTAAAAAGTTATGTGAAATAATGAACATTAAGAATGTTAATTCAAAACATACTATGGTTTCCATGAAAATTGTATTTCTTTTTTTCAGAGAAAGAGATACAGAACAAACATAATTATTACGGAGGCTACCTGCCAGTTACCCTAATGTGAAGATGCCCTTACACTCTCAAAACATCATTTCATACAATGAAGCAACATGAGGCCTCCTCAGGAAAGACAATAGGTATTCTCTATAGAAAGATTGTTTACGGTGCCATAGATATATTTATAATTAAACTTTGATGTTTTGTTGATTGGTTTTCAAAATAAGTAATGGTAATAAATTTAGAATAATTTTTGCTCAAAATTGATATCAATGATGGTTAATTCCTAAAATTCATATAAAAAAAAATCTCAATGATTTACAAATATCTTAGACTAATGTGGATTATAAGCTAAAATCGTATATTAATATCATTAAGTTTTAGATTACACACAATTTCCAAAAAAGAAAATATATTCAGGATATAAAGTGGGAGACTTACAGGTTGTTTCCAATAGACATTGGAAAAAAAGATAAAAATAATCGTAATCAACTAAATCAGGTAGAATTAAACTTGAAATAGTTAAAAAAGAAAGGAAAAAGATAAAGCGAATAGATTCCAAATCAGAAAAAAAGCATAAAGATTCCTACTATAATTCTTATAATTACTAAAGCTAGCTTCTGCATAGAATTGTAGGAATTTCTGTGGATACAGTTCATGAATAAATAGCTAATTTTAAAGATAATAATGGGTGAATAAGTAAAAGAATACATTTTTATTTTGCTACAGTTTTAATATTATCATAAGACTCAGTATATCACTCCTGGGTATATATACAAAATTCTCTATATATATTTGAAAAATGAACAATATTAATAATAATTATTATTATTATCTTTCTTGATTTTTGTTTTATAGTATTTTTATTGATAATAAATTCCTTTCTCATACAATTTATCCTGTTTATTGTTTCCCCTCTTACTATCCCCCCTAGTTCCTCCCTATCTCTCCTTCCCTCCAGATCCACTCTCCGTATTGCTTTAGAAAAGAACAGACGTTTCAGATATAACAACTAAATAAAATAAAATATAATATGATGAAGCAAAAACTTTCATATTGAAGACGGGCATTCATGTTGGAAGTCCTTCTGTATATGGGAAGTCCTTCTGCTTTGGTTTATGGGCAGGGCAGAATAGACCAAGGCAGAAATTCCAAGCAGATAGAGGAGAAAAAAAAATGCAGATTCAGAGAGATGCCATGTAGCTCCTGAAGAAAACAGAAGCCAGGAATTTTACCAGTAGGCCATAGCCACATGGCAATACATATGATAATAGAAATGGGTTATTTAAAGATGCAAAAGTTAGTTAATAAGAAGCCTAAGCTAGTATGCCATGAGTGTTGTAAATATAATTTCTGTGTAATTATTTTGGGTCTGAGTGGCCAGGAACAAACCAGCAATCTCCTATTACCAACTGGCATTCTAACTTAGGTAATTTCCAAATTGCCATACTAACTAACGTAAGCTTACTACAGCCACATACAAGCTGAGAGACCTTGAAAAGGAGTTCTAGACATAAAAAAAAAAAACAGAGCTTAGCCCAGCTTCTTTGTATTTGCATTTTTTTTTTTTTTTTTTTTTTTTTGCGGGAGGGATGGGCTCTGCTGGTAGTGAACAGGTTTGACACAGCTCCTTTGAGAGACGTCTTCTTTTTTTTATTTTTTTTATTTTTTGAAAGTAATTTTATTAAATTATAAAAGTTTCCATTTACGCCCCTCCTCCCAACACACTCCCACTCCCCCCCCTCCCTCTCCACCTCCCTCTTTGTCCCTAAGGGCAGTCAGGGTTTCCAGCCCTGTGGAAAGTTCAAGTTCGTCCCCCCTCCCTCCAGGTCCAGGAAGGTGAGTATCCAAACAGACTGGATCCCAAAAATCCAGTATATGCAGAGGAAACCAGTCCCAGTATCATTGTCAATGGCTTCTCAGAAAGACTCCGGGCCAGCCACATTCAGAGAATCTGGTTGGATCACGTGCTCGTTCAGTCGCAGTCCAACTGCCCTTGGTAAACTCTCATCAGATCCGACCCCTTGTATCAGTGGGTGATAGCATCCCTCGCAGTCCTTCGTCATTTTCTCCGTCCTTCTGCTCCTCATTTGGACCTTGGGGGGCTCAATCCGGTGCTCCAATGTGGGTCTCCGTCTGTATCGCCATCCATCGCCAGATGAAGGATCTATGGTGATACGCAAAATATTCATCAGTATGGTTATGGGCCAAGGCCGGTTCAGGCACCCTCTCCTCTGTCCAGAGAACAATCTGGGGAACTCTCCTTGGACCTGGGATCCCATATATAACCAAGTTTCCTATAAACCCCAAAATGACTCCCTTAGTTGAAATATATTCTTCCCTGATCCCATATTCATCCTTCCTCCCTTCCCCCCATCCCGGTCAACCGAGCTTTCTCCATTCTTCCCCTACTCCCTTCTCTCCAACCCTCTCCCCTTCCAACAACCCTCCCACACCCCCCCCCCCATGCACCCAAGGTTACCTGGGACTCTTGACTATTTCCTACCTCCTGGCGGATAGCTAAATAATCTTCATCAGGTTCGTCTTCTTATTTAGCTTCTCTAGAATCACGAATAATAGGCTCAAAGACCTTTAAATTATGGTTAGAATCCACTTATGAGTGAATACATACCGTGTTCCTCTCTTTGGGTCTGGCTTTCCTCACTCAGTAAAGCGTTTTCTATGTCCATCCATTTGCATGCAAAATTCAAGATGTCATTATTTTTTACCACTGAGTAAAACTCTAATGTGTATATGTTCCACACCTTTTTTAACCATTCTTCTATTGAGGGGCACCTAGGCTGTTTCCAGGTTCTGGCTATTACAAATAGTGCTGCTATGAACATAGTCGAACAAATGCTTTTGTAGTATGCTAGGGAATCTCTAGGGTATATTCCCAAGAGTGGAATTGCTGGGTCCTGAGGGAGGTTGACTCCCAGTTTCCTGAGAAACCGCCACACTGATTTCCACAGTGGCTGCACAAGTTTGCATTCCCACCAACAATGGATGAGTGTTCCCCTCACCCCACATCCTCTCCAGCATAGGCTATCATTGGTGTTTTTGACTTTAGCTGCTATTCTGACAGGTGTAAGATGGTATCTCAAAGTGGTTTTGATTTGCATTTCCCTGATCGCTAAGGAGGTTGAGCATGACCTTAAGTGTCTTCTGGCCATTCGAAGTTCATCTGTTGTGAATTCTCTGTTCAGTTCAGTACCCCATTTTTTAATTGGATTAATTAGAGTTTTAGTGCCTAGTTTCTTGAGTTCTTTGTATATTCTGGAGATCAGACTGGAGATACAAGGATCATACCTAAATATAATAAAAGCAATATACAGCAAGCCGACAGCTAACATCAAATTGAATGGAGAGAAACTCAAAGCCATTCCACTAAAATCAGGAACACGACAAGGCTGTCCACTCTCTCCATACCTCTTCAATATAGTGCTTGAAGTTCTAGCAATAGCAATAAGACAACATAAAGAGATCAAGGGGATTCGAATTGGAAAGGATGAAGTTAAACTTTCGTTATTTGCTGACGATATGATAGTGTACATAAGTGACCCCAAAAACTCTACCAAAGAACTCCTACAGCTGATAAACACCTTTAGTAATGTGGCAGGATACAAGATCAACTCCAAAAAATCAGTGGCCCTCCTATACACAAAGGATAAAGAAGCTGAGAGGGAAATCAGAAAAACATCACCTTTCACGATAGCCATAAATAGCATAAAATATCTTGGGGTTACTCTAACCAAGGAAGTGAAAGACCTATTTGACAAGAACTTTAAGTCTTTGAAGAAAGAAATTGAGGAGGATATCAGAAAATGGAAAGATCTCCCTTGTTCTTGGATTGGGAGGATCAACATAGTGAAAATGACAATTCTACCAAAAGCAATCTATAGATTCAATGCAATTCCCATCAAAATCCCATCAAACTTCTTCACAGACCTTGAGAAAACAATAATCAAGTTTATATGGCAAAACAAAAAACCCAGGATAGCCAAAACAATCTTATACAATAAAGGAATTTCAGGAAGCATTACCATCCCTGACTTCAAACTCTATTACAGAGCTACAGTATTGAAAACAGCTTGGTATTGGCATAAGAACAGAGAAATCGACCTTTGGAATTGAATAGAAGACCCGGATATTAACCCACAAACCTATGAGCACCTAATTTTTGACAAGGGAGCTAAAGGTATACAATGGAAGAAGGAAAGCATCTTTAACAAATGGTGCTGGCATAACTGGATGTCAACCTGTAGAAGAATGAAAGTAGATCCATACCTATCACCATGCACAAAACTCATGTCCAAATGGATTAAAGACATTAACATTAATCCGTCCACTTTGAACCTGATAGAAGAGAAAGTGGGAAGTAGTCTACAAGACATAGGCACAGGAGGCCTCTTCCTAAGTAGGACCCCAGCAGCACAGACAATAAGAGAAACAATGAATAAATGGGATCTACTGAAACTGAGAAGCTTCTGTAAAGCAGAGGACACTGTCAGTAAGACAAAAGGGCTGCCTTCTAACTGGGAGAAGATCTTCACCAACCCCTCATCAGACGAAGGTCTGATCTCCAGAGAGATGTCTTCTTAACTCAACCTTAGCAGAGAAGGCTGCATAACATCTTTAGGGGATGGCTTTTCTAGTGCACAAACTGCTCTGGCTCTTTCAGTAGGCTGAGAACTTAAACAGGGTCTGTACGCAGTGTAGCACAGATGGTTTAATGGTGACATAGATCCACTGTGACCCTGGAGCTGTGGCAATGTGCACAGCTCTCAGAGGCAGTGACATACATCTGCCATATTGGACTAGGTGGAGCCAACAGGTAGGATCATTGAGTTGGTCCTAGCCAAGACCTCTTGACATTTGAAAGAAAAAAAATAGCACTCCTGGTCAGAAAATAGTTACAGATACACATGCAATAAAGACAGTTCAAATAAAAAAGGCCTCTAAATGGGTCATACTGTTGGATAAATGTACATAGGCTTGACAGAGAGAGGAAAAAGCTATAGGTAGTTATAATATAAAAGAGTACAGACAGTCATAGATTAGAAGAATAAAAAAATAAATATTAAACTCATAGATTAAGTAATAGAGTAAAAAAAATAAGCCAAGTAAAGATGGAACATACATAGAGAGTCTGAATTATGTATATTATTGTACTTTCTTTGAATTCTTTGACTGTGAGTAAGCTAAGTACAGAGAAATATTTGATTCTTGGGATAGCTAAGCTAAATGAGCATATATATTTTAAAGGTATCTTGACTTTTAAGTTTTAGACTAAGGATATGTTGATTTGGAAAAGAGGTTCTGCTTTTGTTTCCACAGAAGATGAGTACCTGTGGATTCTTTCCAGGCTAATGTGGCTTGATGGAACAAGACCCCCTGAAAGATCTCTGCAAATGCCTGGAATATTTCACCCAACAAAAAATAGGTAGCAACTTGAAGAGAACTATGCCCAACTTCCCTAAATGATTGTTTGTAAATGTTTATTTACATTTAAAGGGGGATATGCTATAGAGATAATTACTTCGCATGGGTATGGATCTTTGATTATTGATACAAATTTAAGGTCAATTTTGTTTTATGGATATTTATGCTCTTGATTAAGGTATTGTGTTTGTGCAGCTCATTTAAAAGAGAAACACAGGTTAATGGTCATCTGTAATAGTCAAGTTTGTAGTCATGTCAATTAGGTTTTCAAAATGTACAGAGATATATTTCAGAAGGATAGTTATTTTTCAAACCTTTCAAAGACTAATAGAATATGGCATTTAAAATGTTTTAAAAATGGACTTTTCTTTTATTTATTTATTTATAAATTTATTTATTTATTATTTATTAAAAATTTCCACCTCCTTTCTGCCTCCCTTTCCCTCCCCCTCCTCACCTCCCCCTCCCCACCTCCCCCTCCCTCTATAGTCCTAAGATCAGTCAGGGTTCCCTGCCCCATGGGAAGTGCAATGTCCTCCCCCCCTCCATCCAGGTCTATAAAGATGAGCATCCAAACAAACCAGGCTCCCACAAAGTCAGTCCCTGCAGTAGAATCAAAACCCAGTGCCATTGTCCTTGGCTTCTCAGTCAGCCTTCATTGCCAGCCACGTTCAGAGTGTCCATTTTGATCACATGCTCCATCAGTCCCAGTCCAGCTGGCCTTGGTGAGCTCCCATTAGATCAGCCCCACCGTCTCAGTAGGTGGATGCACCCCTCGTTATCCTGACTTCCTTGCTCATGTTCTCCCTCCTTCTGCTCCTCATTTGGACCTTGGGAGCTAAGTTCAGTGTTCCAATGTGGGTCTCTGTCTCTATCTCCATCCATCATCAGATGAAGGTTCTATGGTCTTGGACTTTTCTTACAGTGAGACACATCTGCTCTTGGCAGCAGCAATCTACCTCAAGAGGATGATGGGCATTGAAGACATTCCTTATGTAGTTGGTTAATCATTTGGGCTAGAAATTGTTCTTACCTAGACTGCTTGATGTAATGTTGTATGAACTGGACTTGCAAGACCCAAAGGAAAATGACTGCTGAAGTTGCCTAAAGAAGGTGAGACAGTCCTTCAGGGTTCCTGCTTCATGAAAGTCTGCCAGACATTCTGCAGGACATGAAAGAAAGTGACTGACAAATTGCCAATATAGGGAGAACTCTCTTTGAAATTTCCTGCTTCATGGAAAAGTCTGCTGAATACTATGGGCCTGTAGGCTGAATATGAACGCTTCAATGTTGCAGAAGATCTTTGGATGACTGTCCAGGCAGCAAGATGTCTCTGTCAATTCTAGAGTTTTGGAAGTCACTTGCAATGTATTTCCTGTTTATTTAGATAATATTATATCCTTCTGGAGTCCTTGATGGAGTTGAAGAAAGATAGGTATAAATTATAATAGATAAATTATATATAAAACTTTAGACTCACAAAGATAGGATAGATGATAGAGCATTTTCTGAATTTTCCATATGTAGATGAACTAAATATTGTAGCTACAATTTTTGCTTCATAACTGTTCTGTAGTGTAATTTTATTACATTAAAGTTAAAACCTTCCTTTTTGTTTAGACAGAAAAGGGAAAATGGTATGGGAAGTCCTTCTGTATATGTGTTGCTTTTATTGACTAATGAATAAAGCTACTTTGGCCTATGATAGACCAGAATAGACCAAGGTGGGAATTTCAAGAAGATAAAGGAGAAAGGAAGGTAGAATCAGAGAGAGACCATGTAGCCGCCAAAGGAGATATAAACCTTGAACTTTCCTCATAGGTGACAGCCAAGTGGCAATATACAGAGTAATAGAAATAGGTTGATTAAATACATAAGAGTTAGTAAATAAGAAGCCTAAGCTAATTGGCCAAGCAGTGTTGTTATTAATATAATTGTAATATACTTTTGTGTGATTATTTTGGGTCTGGGAGGCCAGAAAATGAATGAGCAACCTCTGTCAACAAAAGGGCATGGCAACTCTATGGAAGGAAAAGTATCCCATGAGCAATCAAAAAAAGAGTCAGAGTCCTGTATTTTTTTCACAGTTAGGAGTCCCATAGAAAACTAACCTAAGAGTATCTACAATATATATGCATAGGACCTGTTGTAGACCCATGTAGACCCTGTGCTTGCTTCTACAGTCATTGTGAGCTCGTATGTGTCTTGCTTATTTGATTCAGAAGACCAATAAACACCATATTATCATAAAATATTATAAAACGCTATTTTCATTTTTATTGCTTAGACATGGGTAATATTTTATAAGGTGATACCTTGAATATTATTATTAAGAGGAAGAAATTGAAAAATGTCATTGGATTTAAGAAAAACATGATCTTTGTAATCTCTGTAGTCCCTTGTTTTTGGTATCAACAAGACTCAATAGCAAGTTTCACCTGTTATTACACCTGACTTCTCTATTTGTAACTAAGCCACTGTTGGGTCAAAATTATCTCAGGGCCTGTACCTCAAGGCCTGTGGGAAAGAGAAAAACCTGGCTCAAGCTTGAAGGATAGTCTCAAACCTACTGTGTGAGGATGAGACAGCAAAATCTAGGTAGATGCCCCTCTAGCCAGAGGCGGGGATTGGCTATCTCTCATTGGCTGGAAGTAACCCTGCATCACATGATGTTACTTAACCTATATAAGCTGATTTTCACAGTAATAACCTGAGCTCCTGCTGTGACTTGATTCCTTATCACACCTGATTGTCCTGCATCGTGGGGCTGTGCAATGGGAAGATAGATCACTCACCTTTCTCTGGGGAATAAGGATAAAAAGGTCTGGCAATCCACCTGTGAACTGGTAACCTGAGAACCATATTTTCAACTATCCCTCAGATGATCCTTGACACTTTCTCTCCAAGGGCAGACACCACAATATTAACTCATTTGAAAGATACAAAACAGTCCTGAAATGCTACATCAAGTATAATGCTTACCATGAGATCAAAACCTGGAATTAAAATTACCCTTTTAGTGCATAAGTCCTTTTAAACTCAATGAAAGGTGAATCATCTCCAACTGTTAAGAGTGATCAGTGTCTAGGTTGGGTGTTAAGTCTGGTCTGGCTTCTCACTAAAACATGAAATAATGATTCACACAAATTTGTAAAAGTAGCAAAGAACGTTTATTCAGAGAGAAGCAATAGCAAGGTCATATTACACTGTAGAACAAAAGTAGGCACATGAGTGAAGATACTCACAAGCCCACACTGATAACCACCTGTTGACGGAGGTTTCTGTTGCACCCTGTCCTGCAGTCATTCAGTCCCAAAGAATCACACAGAGGTCTATATGTTAATCATAAATGGATTAACCTATTACCTCGGGCCTCTTATTAATTCTTATAACTTATATTAGCCCATAATTCTTGTCTGTGTTAGCCACGTGGCTTGATACCTTTTTTGGCAACACAATCACATCTTGCTTCCTCTGTGACTGAGTCATGACTGCAGACTGAAACTTACTCTTCCCAGAATTCTCATTGCCCCACCACTACTTTCTGCCTGGTCACCCCACCTATACTTCCTGCCTGTCTACTGGCCAATCAGCATTTTATTAAATATAATACAAGTAACATGATAAAAAAAACACTGTCCCTCAGCAATTGTCTATGATTTCTTTTATGGGATAGCTAGAAGGAAGAGTTTGCTTACTAAGGAAACAGCGAAGATGGTTCATATCACATAACATTTTTTTAATGTTCATTTCTTTTCTCATAATTTATCTTATATGCATGCCCAATCATATACAGGCATAGGAGAGTAGGAGAGTAAATGTGGGATTCTCCCTAAGGTTCATTTAAAGATCTAGTTTGCCACACATGCACTTAGATACAGATTCTGGTTCATAGTAGCTCACCCCTCCTATCTTCATGCATGGATATTTTGGTGATATGTTTGAATGGAAACTATCCATGTTTGATGGCCGTTAAAGAGAAGAGAAGTTTAACCCATTGTTCACTTTATATACTACATACATACCAAGCACCTAAGTCAAACCAAGTAGAATCCTAGATTACTTAACTCTCCCTTATGCTCTCCTGCCTCACAGCAGGAAATTGTTTGTCACGATGTAAAGAAAGCCCTAAACATATGTCAAACATTATCACCAAAATAATAAACACTTTCTAAACAGTAGTACCATGTTAAAAACCTTGATTAAATGCTGATAAATTCATAACACTAATGAGAGGAAATTGAGTTGATATTTTCAATTTATAATAAATATTTTCCCTTTCTCTACCGCTCTTCATTTAATAGCCATAATACTGGCTTACTCTACGTTCAATTTGTATCTGCCTCATCTCTGTTTAAATTTGTCCATCACAGGTCATCTCCATCATCTCTGAATATCAAGATACTAAGTGCTGAATTTGATGCAGCCTGTAGTGTCAAATAGTGGTTGAAATGTAGTATATTTATTAGATGATAAGAGCACCAAGCGTGTGCACATTATACTGAGTTCTTCAAGCGCCTGATAGAAATGTACTGATGCTCTTGGTTGAAAGCTGTCATGCTAGGAAGTTTGAATTACTTGCAATTTCAAAAAATTGTGTGAAGATGACTATCAGCAAGTCCACTTCGTACAATATCTCTTCATCCATATAGCCATTCCAGTTGCTGACAGGTGATCTATCATTTTATCGCAAGATGCTGCAGCAGCAGAGTGAAAATTGCTAGCTGAAGCAGTAGTGTCATGTGAAAGGAGAGAAAGAAATCAGTGGATATGCATTTCCAGCAGTCAGGCTGAAATATCCATTCACCCCTCTAGACAAGAGACACTGCCGTCCAAGAAATACTTTCTGATATTTTTCACAATTCAAAGTTTCATGACCACATGACACTAACACTGACACACACTGAACACAATGACACTGACACACGGTGAACACAATGACACTGACACACAATGGATGACACAACGACACTGACACACAGAAACACACAATGACACTGACACACACTGAACACAATGACACTGACAATGACAAACAGTGAACACAATGACACTGACACAGAGATACACAATGACATTGACACACAGAGAACACAATGACACTGACACACACTGAACACAATGACACTTACACACACTGAACACAATGACACTGACAATGACAAACAGTGAACACAATGACACTGACAATGACACACACTGAACACAATGACACTGACAATGACAAACAGTGAACACAATGACACTGACAATGACACACACTGAACACAATGACACTGACAATGACAAACAGTGAACACAATGACACTGACAATGACACACACTGAACACAATGACACTGACAATGACAAACAATGAACACAATGACACTGACAATGACAAACAGTGAACACAATGACACTGACACACAGTGACACACAATGACACTGACTCATTATGAACAACACAGTGACGCTGAGACTGATACACAATTAACTCAATGACATTGACACACAATGAACACAATGACACTGAGACTGATACACAATGAACACAATGACACTGACACACAATGAACACGATGACACTGAGACTGATACATAATGAACACAATGACACTGAGACTGATACACAATGAACACAATGACACTGACAATGACACACACTGAACACAATGACACTGACACACAGTGAACACAATGACACTGACACACAAAGGACAACACAATGACACTGAGACTGACACACAATGAACACAATGACACTGACACACAGAGACACACAATGACACTGACACACACAATGACACTGACACACACTGAACACAATGACACTGACACACAGTGAACACAATGACACTGACACACGGTGAACACAATGACACTGACACACAGTGAACACAATGACATTGACACTGACACACACAATGGACAATGCAATGACACTAAGATTGATACACAATGAACACAATGAAAAAATTCTGGCACTTTGTGAACGTTGGCATCTTTTATCCTGTAACATTTTTGTGTTAAAAAAGTGTATGTTAAACCCAGCAATTGTAATAAAATTCTAATTTAAATGAAATATTTACTCTAGAATTAATTTATACTGTAATGAGGGCATATTTTGTCGGTAGAAACTATTTGAATTGCCTTCTCACGTATTAATGTGATATAAAACATTGATTGCAAGCTCCTCTATTGATTATATATATATATATATGTGTGTGTGTGTGTGTATGTATAATATAGTTAGACATCTGTAATTAAACTTATGAAGTTTTTACACTCACTAATAGTACTTACAGACCAATATATATAATTTATTCTTAAGCCGTTTCAACATGTTTCCTTCATTTACATTAGTTTATGATGAATGCATTCACCTGCTTCTATACAAATTTTTTATTCTTTTCTATGAATGTTAAAAATTATTCTTATGATTTTGTCTTACCATGTTTTCTACAAATGTATTATCTGCATTTTTATTGGTGCATTTAAAATTAGGTATTGGGCCCAGAATAGACATTTCCCTGAATTCACAGGGCACGTGAAGATGAAGCATGGCGTGTCTTGATCCCAGAGGTTTATGCAGCCAGCTTAGGCAAGACAGCAAGATTCCACATCAAAAGAGAAAATGGAATTTAACTAATAATAAGTATAAATATAAAAGCAAAAATAAAAATTTGTGGAATTCAATAATATATATTATTAATATCAATTAGTCATTCAATTTTTAAAATCTCATACTGGTTTATAAACATAAATTTATATATTAAGACTGAATTAATTTTAAGTATGAGAGATCTTTGTATTCAATATACAAATAGAACTGGAAGCATTTCAATGGGCCTGGAAACTTAAAATCATTCCTACATAGCAATGAGGAATACACCGAGAAAGAAAACGGAAACAATCCTGTTCATAATAGTCTTAAAAATAAATTAATACCTTGGAATACATAGAACCGGGAAGTACACATTACAAAGAAAACTTTAAAATATCAAAGAAAGATATTGAGGTCACCATTAGAAATAAAGGTCTCCCAAGCTAATCAAAATATTACAGTTGTGAAAAAGCCATCCTACCACAGACAGTTTTGTCTTTCAATGTAATTTTGAACAAAATGTCAATATTATTCCTTACAAGAAGGGAAAATATAAAATTCATGTGGAAGGACAGCAGAATCATGAGTGAAAGAATAACACAGGAAGAATGAGCATGTTTCATTTGAGGCTGTCCTGGAGAAGCACAGTCACAACACTGTCACAGCGGCACAGAAGGACAGTTCCATCAGTAGGACGGCATAAGGAAGCGATGCAGCCTGTAGACCTGCCGACGTCTAGGTTCTGAAGTCAAATGTCAGATATAGACACTGGAGTGAAGTTACTCCCTTTACAGTACTGCTTTGAAAACTGAATATCTACACGTAAACAAATAAAACTAGATTCTTATATCTTGTTCTACACACACACACACACACACACACACACACACACAACTCCAAACTGATCAGAAATCTTTCTGTAAGACCAGATACTGAAATTTTTAGATAAAAATAAGCAAGATGAAAGGCACAGGCAAGAGCCTTCTCAGTAGGACATTAGTTACTCAGAATACGAGTGCAACTCTTGACCAAGAGGATTATAAAATTTGTAAAAATAGCATCTTAATAAATATATTTACATTCATTAATTTTTTAGATCTTCATACATGAGTATCACATTCATCTTTTCCAGTCATTCTTATTAAAAATGTTTTGTTTAGTTTTGTTTTTAATACATTCAATTCATCTCATTTATTTTCTTCTAGTGATTGATAAAATGATGTATTTAAAGTCTGCATGAAGAAACATTTCAATAAATACCAAAATATAATTTTCATTGCAGAATTTATAAAAGTTATTTAATTCACCTCAGATTCTATTTTCTCATCTATAGCAACTTTCTTTGCAAACTGAATATTAAAGAATAATGATTCCTGGCACTTAACTGGTGATAAGTAATATATGATCAAACCTCTAAAACAGTTAGTCCATTAGTTTATTCCCATTGATAGAATATTATATACAGCATAAAAGAATGAATAAAGAAATAGGCACAAGATGTTTATTACAAACCTGCTTCTATATGCCAAAACAGAAATTGCATTTAATATTGAATTGGTAACAAAAAATAAGAGTCGTCATAAAGGGTGAGATAATCTCTTGCATTAATATTTTTTGTAATTTTTACTTTATTATTTTTTATTTATTTTACATACCAGCTACAGTTTCCCTCCCTACTTTCCTTCTGTTTCCTCCCCCCACCTCCCTTTTACTTCACCCCATCTACTGTTCCTTAGTCTCCATTCAGAAAGGGCAAGGCCTCCCATGGGAGTCACCAAAGCATGGTGTATTAAGCTGAGGCAGAACTAAGCTACTCCCTCTGCATCAAGACTGGGTGAGGCATCCCACCATAGGGAATAGGTTCTAAAAAAACAGTTCGTGTGGCAGTGACAGGTCCCGGTCGAACTGATAGGGGCCCCACAAACAGACCAAGCTACACAACAGTCACCCACATGCAGAAGGCCTATGTCGGTCCCATGCAGTCTTGCTAGTTGTTAGTCTAGAGTCTGTGAGCTCCTATAAGTTCCCAGTCGTCATCATCTTGATCCTCCTTGCTCATATGATCCCTCTCCCTCTCTTCTACTGGAATCCTGAAGCTTGGCCCAGTGCTTGGCTGTGGATCTCTGCATCTGCTTCCATCAGACATAAAGGCTCTATGATGACAATTAGGGGAGTTATTAATCTGATTACAGGAGAAGGTCAGTTCAGGCACCCTCTTCACTATTGCTAGGAGCCTTAAATGGGGTCAACCTTGTGAATTTCTTGGAGTTTCCCTGTTTTCTCCTTGACACCATAATGGCTCCCTCTATCAAGATCTCTCTTTCATTATTTTCTTTCTCAGTTTCTCTCCCAACTCTCAATCCTGACCTCTCATGTTCCCATCCCCACATGCCCTCCCCTCAAGTCCTCACAGTTTATTATATTTAAAAATGACTTTAAAGTATGCTTGACATTTCAAGCACTATGCTGAATGTAGCTTGACATTTTATTTTCATCTATGAACGATTTCTAGATCTTTTTTTATTTAGTGCATGTGTTTTTGATTGCTTCATTCAAGTGTTCAGTCCTAGGGATGCAAACGTCAAGAAGTAGTTATAGAGCATAAAACTCACTGGATCTATCCTGAGTTAAAATGAAAGTTATTAAAATACATAGTAAAGCCTAGAAAAATATTCAAACCTGATAACATGTCTACTTTCCAGAGCAATCTGTTTCTTATTCTGCTTGGTTGAAGAATGACAGTCATTACTATAACAGTGCTATCAGGACCTTGGCCATTGCTGACCTCCTCAAGGGTGACTCCCTATCATGTTTTTAATGGTTTCTGCTCTTTTTCTCTCTAGCATACAGAAGAAGATGATGTGGGTATACCATAAAATCTATATTAACCATCTGATCTTAGATTTAAGAAAGTTGGGAATCTAATCCTCTTTTGTCAGGGGGGAAACATGTTAACCTACTCTCCTAAAATGTAAAAAACTTTTACATACACCATATGTGGTGACTTGAATAAGAAATGTCACCAATGGACTCAAGTTTTTGAATACTTGGTGCCCAGTTGGTGGCACAATTTGGGAAGGTTATAGAACCCTTAAAATGTTGACCCTTGAGGGAGCATGTATTTCTGTGGGGAAAGCTTTCAGATTTTGTAACCCAAATGCATTTCAGGTTCTTTTTCTTTGTTTCTTGTGTGTGGATGAAATATGCTCATTTTGTTTCTTTATACCCAGTTGGTCTCACAGTGCTGCTCTTATGTCTTCTTTCACGCTGAACTGTATCCCCTGCAACTATAAATGAAAGGAAGCCTTGTTTTCCTCAAAACTGCTATTGGTCATAGTGTTTTATTACAGCAATACAAAAATAACCAACATACTAGATAGTCTAAAACAGTGAGATGTTGCTAACATAATGGAAATGAGCAATAACATATTTTGAAATCAAACATGTTTCAAAAATATTGATGACACCCATCATGGTTTCACTCTCATAAAAGTGGAAGCAGTATTGCTTATAGGATTATTAAATTGTGAGAATGTCATTTTGGTTGTTGTCTAGACAAAAAAAAATGACACATAATGTCATTATTGATTGTCAAGAGATCAAGATAGTAAATATGCTATACATGGACATTACTGGTTTTACCTGAGAAATTAATATCGTGGGCTTGATGTTGACCACTGTGACTCAGCCATGGAAAGACATAACAGCACTAACTTATTTACAGATGAGAGGGTTGATGGCAGTTTCATTAATGTAAAGGAGCCTTCACGCTTTGTGCATGGAAAAGGCCATAATTGCTTATCACATAGGCTATAACTGCTGCAGAAACAGTTACAAACACTTTACATGTCGAGCATAACCACTACTATTAAAATGTGTTTAATTTTGTTGACTGGGGAGAGAGAATACGTGTGTGCATGAGTGTGCATTTGTCCATATTCTCTTCCTCCACATTGTAGGTTCCGTGGATGGAAGTCAGGTTATCTGTTTTCATGCAACTGTTTCCACTTATAAAGCCATTTCCCTGGCCCCAAAGATAATTATTTCTTAATGAACGAATGGGAGACTTCCAAGGCAAGTTAACAGCATTTCAAAGACGTGAAAAAAGAACATTGCGTTCAAAACCGAATTTTTTATTCCACACCTGGGGTCTGAAGTACACTTTAATCTTACTGTTTTCAAATGGCTACATTTTAATATCTTGAGAGAAATAACTGTCATAAACCACAGGATTCAATTTGTGTTACTTAAAAATATTTAAGAGTTTCATACAAAATATATACCATTAATGCATCAGTCAAATTGAATATACAATTTTAGTGTCAAAAGAACAAATTGCACAAACCTATGGATAAAGTAGGGGGTGAGGAATGGGCAGCATTCCCTGAACTCCCATCTCTTTGTGTTCTCTCTTTCTCACGCTCTACGTTCTCATTAAAATTCCTGGGGCTCTTCCCAGCATCTCTCGTAAAGTTTGAAAACATTGAATAAGTTAAAACTAAAGCCATAAAGAGGGAAAATGGCATCAGCCAAAGAAGACACCTTGTTCTACATGGACCAGATGTGTAGAGAATACTTATGAATGCAAAGGCAACGGAACTACATTTCTACTTAGTATAGAAAAGAACTTCAAAAAATACAACTAGTAGCTGATGAGATTAATTCCTGATAACTGGACATGGATGCAGCCCAGACCAATTGCTAAGAGTACTTAAGGAGATTTAAATTGTCAGTGATGTGGGCATCCTTTTGAGTCTAACAGCAAGTGATTTCATCCAATATTGATGGCACAGTAAACTTCTACATCAATGATGTCTAAACTGGATTTATTTTGAAACATTTCTTAATGTAATTCACATTTTAAGACTCCAAGTGGGTAATAAACTACAAACTGCCTTTACTTGAAGATGTGTATTTAATTGAAAATAAGCACATTTAAACCTAGCAATTAGCTGCTGAGACTAGGAGAAAATCTCACAATAGACATGTAAACCTTGAGGCTTCATCCCAGAAAAAAAAATCCCTATAAGTAACTAAGAAATGATGAGAATGGAGAAACAGTCTTCCCCAGGGAAAGAGACACCAATTGGTGATCCAATACAAAGCATCAGCCCTAAAAACATACATATAAGTAATAGTATACAAAATAGTCAAATTGTATTTATGTATTTAGGATTATGTATATAAACAGTTAATAAAGAAATAAGCCATGAATTTAAAAGGGAACAAAGAGGAATATATTAGCAGTTTTGAGGTAATAATAAATAGGGAAAATAACTATATTGTATTATAATCTCAAATAAAAATCCCAGTTATTATTGTTTTTTAAATGCTCATGAGAAAAATAAACCACAAACTAGGGAGAGGGAGGAAGTAGGTAGAATGCCAGAGCACTTCCCTAGGTACATCACAGTGACTGCTAAAGTGTGTTTTTATTTGTATACAAGATGTGAACAACACTAGAAAGCTAAGAATCAATGAAGCACAAAAGAAAAACATCATTGATAAACTAATTCCTCAGTAACTGCCTTTCTTTAATTAAGAAAGAAATAGAAGCAGATGTGTCATGGACAAAGATCACACTGTCTTTGCCTTCATAAGACCATGTTAATTTTCTTCTCTGACTGTGTTGAAACTTCATGCTTATACAAACATAAGAAAGATTCGGTGATGTGGGATTCCCCTCTGTATGGTGTGAATACCATTGGTTAATAAAGAAACTGGCTTGGCCTGATAGGACAGAACAGAGCTAGGCTGGGGGAAATAAACTGAATGCTGGGAGAAAGGAGGTGGAGACAGAAGCCATGGAGCCACCACCAGAGACAGATGGGCTGAAACTTTGCTGGTAGCCACGGCCTAGAGGCGATTCACAGATTAATGGAGATGGGTTAAATTAAGCCAAAAAGAAGCTAGAACTAATAGGCTGAGCTGTGATTTAATTAATACAGTTTCTGAATGGTTATTTCAGGAATCTGAGCAGCCGGGACATGAGCAAGTGGCCTCCTTACTACAATTTTTATAGTAAATAATCTTGTATGCCCATAGTGCAGCTATATTGCTGTGCATTGCTTGAAGTAAAATATCTTATTTTATGTAAATGTCAGGAAATTATTTTAAGAGTAACACAGAAATTTGTCATAGAAACACAAAGGGCATCAAGTATTTTATGTATTAACAACAACATTCATTGGTTTGAATTAGAATACTAAAATCTTAATAACTTACTTTTCACTTTATTGAGCAAGTCTAATTTTGGTTTAAGCATATTTGAATTTAGCCCAGTGGTGGTGAAACAAGCCTTTAATCTCAGCACTTGGAAAGTAAAGGCAGGAGGATCTTTGAGTTTGAGGTCAGCCTAGTCTACAGTGCAAGTTCCCAGACAGCCACGGCTGTTGCACAGAGAAACCCTGTCCTGGAACACCAAAACAAACAAAAAGAAAGCATTTCATTTTAATATTATTCTACAATAGTTAAAACTTTTACAGATAACTTATTGATTCATGGTGATATTAATTATATCTTATTTCAGAAACATGTTTGTTTGTATAGAATTGTTATTAATTGTTATTATGCTGAACAGAAATAATAAGAAGCCAGGAAAATGATGTGTTTTTGTTCTTAAAGAATGGAAACTAATTATTGAAAAAGAGAAACACAGTATCCCTGACAGTTAGAGCTCAGTATATAATATTAATTACCAAAGATACTACTTTATAGGAGCTGTTATTTTGTGTAATAGTGGTCCTTCATAAGGCAATACAATGGAGACAATATTTTTCTAAAAAAAAATTTGTTTTCAATAAGGAGAATTCATGTCAAAAAGAATATTAAACTATCCCTCTAATTCCCACAGAGACCATGATACTTAGATAATAGAAATATACTCTATCTAGATAGTATGTTGCTTTATTATGGTGCTGGGATTAAAATTGGACACATTGGAAGGGAGAATGGAGAGTGGCCCGCTGTGTACAGATTTCCCTGTTCCTGCTTAGACATGATTCCATCCAGGGCTAACAGCAGTTCAACTGTCTTTCCTGTTTCTGAAGATGCCCCTTCCTGTGACTTTTGGGTAGCGTAATCCAAATATTTAGAGTTAATTTTAACTTAAAAGTCTTGGAAAAAGTAAGAAGTTTCAAAAACTGGGAAGCATATAGGAAAGTCTAGGCAAACAATATTATTTTGCTATTTGATTTTCAGTAATTGAACCTATTATTGTTGATGTGTTCATCGCCCACGAGTTGCAATGGGATCACATCAGTGCAAATTCCTACTCCTTTCTTTGAACTCATGAAAACACTTTATTTTATTATATTTTCCAAACACTGTCTGTCCCTTGAGGATACATCCAAGTTTCACTTATAGAGTTTATTTGGTGTTGTTGTTGTTTGTTTGTTTGAGTGGGTCTGGGGTTTATAATAAATTGCCTTACTGACTTTAACACTCTTTTGTGGAATGCTCTAGCGATACTGAGATACTTCAAAAGAAAAGGTAACAAGGGTAGAAGGAGCTCCATTCAGTTCTCCATACACGTACATCCTGGAAAATGTATGTCTGCCTTTTGTAATAAAAGATAGACAGAGAATTGGTTTCAATCAAATCATGAAAAAGCTGTTACTGCAATCTAATTCTCTCCTTTTCAGTGTCATTAGGGTTTCAGAAATAGATAGCATTTCTAAATGCTGTAGTCTTTTACTCTTTAATGCATTTTCTTCAAATGTGTGTTTTATTTGCTTATTCATTTATCAAAAGCTTAAAATATCTAAATAGTCCTCATATATGGAAAATATCATCCATCTTTAATATTTACCTTAGGAGTTCTGCTTGGATAAAATTGTGGAAAGTTTCAGGGAAGGTTAAATTGTCAGAGAAAATTTGTTTATCTAAAAAAGAGAAAGTCATTCTTATATTACAAATTTACAGTGTGTGGTTAGTACAGTTAATAATTGCTTGAAACAACTGCACTGTTATGAGCTATCTTCTGAACAAAAGTGGAATGTAGCAGCAATGCAGACCATCATACCTTCCATTATGAGACGGATCTTACAGAAATCAAGCTTTCAAAGCAGAAACAATCCGGAGCAAGGAAGTAGTCATTTGGGGTCATCAAAGCATATGAAGAGTCAAAGTATCCACACAATCGTTTTGGCCTTCCTGAATTATCATTGTTGGCAGGCTAGGAAAAATGAAAAGTATGTTTCAAATAAACAAATGGCATGGGAGAGAAAGGTTTTCTCTTTGTAGTTCAACACTATTACATCTCATCTCTACGGCTTCAAGGTCACACCAACCATTTTCCATCAAAGTCTACAACCAAACTTCTTAGTCTTACCTAATGAACACAGGAACTAAAAATCTCATTCATGAATCCCCCTACCACTCTTCCACCACCTTTCTCTAGATACTCAGATACTAGAAGATTTCCAAAGAAAGTACATATTTTATAGCTATATATCTGTCAATTCATATCTTTCATTTATGGTATGACTAAAAGCTTAGAATTTAGTGCTTTAGAAATTGAGATCCCATGCAATCCTGTCTTTATTAGCACTCAAGGCTGCCACTCAATGGCTTTTAATTAGTTGTTTCACATCTTCAAGCCTGTAGTTTCTCTGAAAGAGACCAATAATCACACATTCACTAAGTGCGTCGAGATTCACAAAGATTAAACTAGCTTAGTCTTAAATCACTGCTACATTGCAGACAATCACTGTGTTTCCTCTCCTTGCATAACAATGTATATCCTCTAATCAAATCTCCTCAAGTACAAAATCCATAAAAGTGTAGTACATTTGAGGTTCATTACAAATTATAAATAAAAATCATTTATCATTTTATTGAGCATCAGATTAGTAGTTATCACTTTTTTCATCCTTTAATGGATTGATTACTATAGCTCAAGGGATTTTCAAACTGATGTTCAGAGACACTAACTGCACTGGGCTATTAAATTCTAAAATTAGACCTTGTGTTTTTAACCTTTACCTTTTGCCTAATGAGCTTTTTGAAATTTGATCCCAAGGTTCTGATAAGTTTAAATAGGAAAGGAAGTAATGTTTATTAAGTATAATTCTCTTAAAACACAAAGAAGAGTAAGTCTATTGTATTCATAGATTGTAAAAAATGAAATAAAGCTCTTTAAAATTGTTGGAATGTGTTCAAAGAACTATTATAACCAAGCAAGAAACTGTCAGATAAATGCAGATATAAGAACAAAAGATATAGCAGACTCTATCAAACTTTCTATTTATTTGTTTATGTTGTTAATGTTGTTCAGTTATTTCTGTGATGTTAAAAAAATCATAGCAAAGGTTCCCATGCAAGCTGGGTAAGCATTTTCCCAGTGAGCCTCATTCCCAGCTTCAAAGCTGTTTCTTTTTAATATTATTTTACTTATTAGTATTGTATGACTTTGTGTGAGTGTTTGTATGTGCATTTGTGTGTTAGTGCATGTGCATGTGTATGTGGCATGCCCTGTAAATAAGGGCAACATGCAGGAGTTGATCTGTCTAATATGTGAACCCTGAAAACTGGGACGCTCAACACTTAACCTGCTGAGCTTATGTGCCCCATATTGTTTCCAATGACATGAGCATTTTCACTATCCTTTAATAGGAGAAACAAATAACTCACCTCAGAATAAAGTCATGCCCTCCTATTAATATTCTTTTTAAATATTTGCTCCATAATCTCTTTTGTAACTTACTATTAGAAATCTACAACAAATTTCCTTTATTTTGGAAAAACAGATTATTGTCTACAGCTGTTGAGTCCTAGTGACTCCAAGCCCAGATACTCTCATAAGTGTGTGTAGTTAGTTAGTTATAAAATTTAACTAATATTTAACACTTACGAAGTTCCATTTGAATTGAAGGTTTATATTTGATAAACTTAATTTGATTAATAATCATAAAAAATACAATGACTAGGGAAAATATAAGCTGTTAGAAGGAATCCCACTACTTGATTCACTGGAGAACCCAAATCTCGCTCAGTCTTCTGTGGACAAAAACGGGACAAACAGGACTACAGCAGTTTAAATTCAGTGTTGGTTTGTGAGTCTTCTGTCGATTCAAATTTTAGAGATTTTTATTATGTTTAGAGCAGTTTAGTGCATACTTTTCCAGCCCTGTATCAACAGATGAAGGAAATGCTCACTTTTAGTTACTGTGACGACTTGTTGTAAACTAGGCAACAAAAAGATGCATTTTACATTTCTCCATTTTCATTGGCCGTACTATGATACGATTTTGCAATGTTAAGAATCCACCCATGTGCATGTATTGATCTCTTAGAAATGAATCTACATTCAAATTTATTCAGCTTGTTGGAGGATTTCATTTTCTTCACAGATGAATGAATGCCTGAATGCAGCATTTGCTGGCTGTGGGCAGGAGGCTGACCTGGAATTGGAGGGATGCACTGCTCCTGGAAGCTGCACCCTGTGTTGAGAAGTGTTCTAAAAGGTGCTCAGACTTCTCTGTAGTGGGCATCATCATGGCTGTTCAGTACATCAAGCTAGTAGGGAGGATCTCTTTCGCATGTCTGTTTAAAAAGACTTGTAGAAATGATGGAGGACCACTGTGGTCACCGAAGGCTTCTTCATTATTTGCTATTTACAAATACAACCTCCTAATCTACAAGATTTATTGTAATTATTTAGCAATGTCTTCTGAATTTCCAAGTTGCTATATAAATTTATGTTTTTTTCCTTTCATTTTCAAAGTTCATAAGTTGGTATATATAGAGAACTTTTAGCCATACCAAGGTGATGAGGTTTTATACTTTGTGTTCTGATTTTTATCCTTTGTGTTTTGTATTTAATTTCTTGAATGCAAATGTTTAGACAATTCTCTCTGTGCTCTGTTATGGCTAAACTTCAGGCCATTGCTTTGTACAGTGCTTCCTTTTTTACCCATCCCTATTATAGCTCTGCTTTCCTCTTCAGTTTTTCCTGTGTGTGTGTGTGTGGGGGGGGTGAATGGTGAGTGTATCTGTGTGTGAAAATAGTATTAAAATATCCTGTGAGTCCTTTGTAGTTGTCCTTTTCTTTTATAGACCTATTTTAAGCTACTTTCTTTTTTAGATGTTAGTTGCTGAGTTAAAAATAGCTTAGTAGATCAGATCTTATGCTCTTCTGAGGAACACTGACCTCATTCTGACACAATGTAGAAAATCAGTGGTTTTCTTCTTTGTGATTTATTGGTATAGAATTATACCCTTACCCCAGCACTTCCCCATGTCATGACAGACTCTGTGTCTGGAATAGTTTCAAACTCCCCCACTTGAAGTCTCGCTTCATCACAGAAAATGGCCAGTTCAAGATATATATCTGCTTTTTCTAGGAGTCTTAACTTGGGTCATCCTTGCCGATTCCTGGGAGATTCCCTTGTGCCAGGCTTTTAACTGAGCTTCAAATACTCCCTCCTTTTTCCACTAATCTCTTTCTGTATTCCCCCCCATATGCCCTACCTTAATCCCCATCTGCCACAGTCCACTCACAAAATCTCCTTTGCTTCCTCTTCCCAGGTCGAGTTGGGCATCCCCACTTGAAACCTCTTAGCTGTTCTGGGTATGTAGATTGTAGCATGGTTATCTTCTATTTCAGAGCTAATATCCACTTGTAAGTGAGTTCATGCATGTTTTGGTTTTGGGGTCTAGGTTATCTCACTAAGGATGATCTTTAGTACTTATATTTAGTTTCTTGCAAATTTCACGATGTCATTGTTTTCAACAGCTCAGTAATATTCCTGTTGTATTGATCTATTCTTCAGGTGACAACTTGGTGTTTTCAGGTCCAGGCTTTTATGAATAAAGCTGCTATGAACATAGTTCAGTAAGTTTCCTTATGGTAGGATTGAGCATCCTCTGAATATATGCACAAGAGTGATAGAACTGGGTCTTGAAGCAGATCAATTTCCAACTTTCTGAGAAACTACCATATTGATTTTTCAAAGTGGCTGTATAAGTTTTCTCTCTCACCAACAATGGATAAATGTTCCCCTTTCTCCACATACTTACTCTCCAGTGTAAGATGTCACTTGTGACTTTTATCTTAGCCATTCTGACAGCTGTAAAATAAAATTTCAGAGTCATTTTGATTTGCATTTCCCTAATGGGTAAGGATGTTGAGCATTTTAAAATACTTCTTGGTCATTTGAGATTCGTAGGTAGAGAATTCTCTGTTTAGGTCTGTACCCTATTTTTAATGTTTGTTGGTGTTTAGTTTCTTGAGTTTTTATATATATTTTGGAGATCAGTACTTTGACAGATATTGGGTTGGTGAAGATATTTTCTCATTATTTAGGATGGTGATTGCCTTACAGAAACCTCAGTTTTCTGAGGTTCAATTTATTAAGTGCTAATTCTAGTATCCATGCTATTGGTGTTCTGTTTAGGTAGTTGCCTCCCCTGCCAATGTGTTTGAGATGATTTCCTGCTTTCTCTTCTATCAGGTTCTGTGAAACTGGGTTCCTATTGAGATCTTTTATCCACTTAGAGTTGAGTTTCGTGCAGGGTAATAGATATGGATCTATTTTTATTCATCTACATGCCAACATTAGTTATACCACACCATTTTCTTGAAGATGCTCTTTTTTTTCTCATTTTATACTTTTGTATTCTTTGTTAAAAATTGGGTATCCATAGGTGTGTGGACTTGTGTCTTGGTGTGGGATAACTGTCTGTATTCTGTCCATCACGTTTTAAATAAATGCTGATTGGCCAGGTAGGAAGTTTAAGTGGGAAAAACAGACAGGAAGTAGAGATGGAGCAAAAAGAACAGGAATATTCTGGGAAACAGGAAACTCTCTCTGCCAGTTCCGCCCAGATCACTGAAGAAGCAAGATGTGAGATGCCCTGCTGAGAAAAGGTACCAAGCCATGTGGCTAACATAGATAAGAATAATGGGTTAATATAAGCTACAAGAGCTAATAAGTAGCCTGAGCTAATGGGTCAATCAGTTTTATAACTTATGGAGATCTCTGTGTTATTTTCTTTAGGGATTGCCAGCTGTAGGGAACTGGGCAGGACATAAACCCCAACAAGCAGGCCCCTTCATGTTACAGTGTCTAGTACTTTGATTTCATTCAATTGATCCACTTGTCTGTTTTTATGCCAATACTATGCAGTTTTTATTACTATACCTCTATAGTAGAGCTTGATATCAGGGATAGTGATAACACTAGAAGATTTTTTATTTGTACAGGATTGTTTTAATTGCTTTGATTATCCCAGGCCTTTCTCTCTCTCTCTTTTTTTCTTTTGATTGTTCATCTGAAGTTGAACATTTTTTTTTCAAGATCGGTAAAGTATTGTGGTGGGATTTTAATGGAGACTGCATTGAATATGCTTTTGGTAACATGGCCATTTTCACTATGTTAATCCTATTGACCCATGAGAAGGGGAGATCTTTCCATCTCCTGTAATCTTCTTCAATGTTCGTTTTCAAAGACTTGAAGTTCTTCTCAAACAAGTCCTTCACTTGCTTTGTTAGAGTCATACTAAGATATTTTATATTATTCATAGCTATTATGAAGTATGTTGTTTCCATTATTTCTTTCTCAGGATATTTATCATTTGTATATAGGAGTAGTACTGGTTTTTCTATTTAATTTTGTATCCAGTCACTTCACAGAGAAAGTGTTTATCAGCTATACAATTTCTCTGGTGGAATTTTTGTGGTAGATTCTATATACTATCATATTATCTGCAATTAGCAATATTTTGACTTTCTATTGTGGTCTGATAAGTTAAATGGTGATATTTCATCTTTTTGGTATCTACTGAGACTTTCTTTGTGACAAAGTATGTGATCCATTTTGAAGAAGGTTCCATGAGGTGCTAAGAAGAAGGTATATTCTTTTGTATTTGAGTAAAATATTTTGTAGATACCTGTTATATTTGTCATTACATCTGTTAGTTCCATTATTTCTTTGCTTATTTTTTGTCTGGATGACTTCAACATTGCTGGGAGTGGGGTGTTGATTTCTCCCACTACTATTGTCTGGGGTTTGATGTGTAATTTAAACTTTACTAATATTTCTTTTTCCTAATATTTACAAATGTTGGTGTCCTTACATCTGTAGAATAGATGTTTGGAATTGAGATGTCATCATCATAGATTTTTCCTTTGATGAGTATGAAATGCCCTTCCATATTTTTTGATTAAGTTTGGGCTGACGTCTATTTTGTCAGATATTAGGATAGCTGCACCATCTTCTTAGGTCTGTTTGATTGGAAAATGATTTTCCAGCCATTGACTCTGAGGAAAAATCTCTTTTTGAAGTTGAAGTATATTTCTTGTATACAGCAAAGGTTGGATCCTGTTTTTGTACTCATTCTGTTAGCCTATGTCTCTTTATTGGCTAATTGAATCCATTGATATTGAGAAATATTAATGACCAATGATTGCTAAATTCTTGCTGTTTTGTTGGTACTGATGGTGGTGGTGGTGGTGATGGTGTGTGTGTGTGTGTGTGTGTGTGTTCCCTTCTTTGGGTTTTGCTAGTGTACGATTATCTATTATCTTTGTTTACATGAGTACAATTAACTTTCTGGTGTTAGAATTTCCCTCCTGGTACCTTTGGTAGAATCTTATTTATGTGTAGATACTGTTTAAATTTGACTTTGTAATGAAATACCTTGCTTTCTTTGTCTATGGTGATTGAAAGTCTTTATGTGTATAGCAGTCTGGGCTTGCATCTGGTGTCTCTTAAGAGCCTGCAATCCAGGGCCTTCTGAATTTTAGGATCTACATTGAGAAGTCAGGTATTGTTCTAATAGAGCTGCCTTTATATACTAAGTGACTATTTTACTGATGTAGGATTCCCCTCTGAATGCTGTGAATCTGTTTTACTACTATTGATTAATAAAGAAGCTCTTTTAGCCTATGGCAGGACAGAATATAGCAAAGCAGAAAATCCACCTGTAGTTTTGCTCAGTTATCCCGATTTTTCCATCTCCAGTGTTCCTTATGTGTGTGTTTTCCTTATTACTTCTATTTCTACTTTCAGGTCCTAAACTATTTCCTTCACCTGTTTCTTTGGATTTTTGTTTGGCTTTTCTTTCCTGTCACTCCTTTAGGTATTTATTTATTTCACCCAATATTGTTGTCTTTCCTCAAATTTTTTAAAGATTTTTTTTTATTTCTTCTTGAGGTAAATATATCATTTTCATAAAGTTATTTAATGTTGTTTTCTTGTGTTTTGTTTTCATTCAATTGTTTAGTTATTGATGTTATTGGATAGCTGGGCTTGGTGGTACCGTATTGTGCTTTCTGTGATTGATTGTATTCTTTTACTGGTGTTTAGTCATCTGAATTTGGAATGATTATAAGCTTAGGTATTGTTTCCTGCAAGTCTTAGTTGGATGTATGTTTTCCCCATCGGTTTCTCTTTATTCTTTGTTCTTTTGGCCCATGTGGTCAAGGATTCCAGTGACTAGAGAGAGTCTTCAGGTCCAGGAGGGTGGTTCCTTTAGGGTAAAGGGGTCCTTGAGTACCTAGCCAGTAAGGCCAAAGTCTTCTTTGAAGTAGTAGACTAAGAGGAAGGTATAATTTATGGTTGTTATTTAGGCTGAAAGGGATTGAGTGAGTGGAATATGAGAATGGTGTCTTACCTCAGGTCCCTAGGACAGGTCTTTTGGCTTCCAGTAAAGATATTGGGGCTGTTAGCCTTAGTATGGAGGCCAGGGAGGGGTACAGTCTGGGGTCATTTGGCAGGCTTTAGGGAATGTTAGTGGGTAGGGGTAGGTATTCTACCTAGGATCCCTAGGACTACATTGTCTTGCACTAAAGCTTCTATGACTGTGGGTCCTAGTGTGGAGCCAAGAGGAAGGGGTTCAGTCTGGACTACTTAGTTCATATTAACATAAAATATTAATTCATCATATAATATTTTTGAGGATCTCTCTATTACTTATGAAATGAACTGTTACCCCATTTTTAAATAACTTTTCATAATTGTTTTTGTAGTGCATGATATAAGCTATACTTTTTTTACCAACTGATTAAAACAACTACATAGCAATTGATCTATTTGACTTTACTTTAACTTACTGCTTATTTGATACAAAACTTACTCTAGATATTATGGTCTTATACACAATGTATGATTGCCTAAACAATTTTAAAATATTTATAGTAATTTGACCCCTATTGCTTTTCTCTACCTAGAATATAATTCTTTAGAATTGACTTTAATTCTACCTTTTGTGCTTTTACATTTTGTCTATCTTACTGTTATATCAGACAACAGAAATTTGGCAAATTTGAATGTCTTCATTGTTTTTTTTTTCAATTTATCCAAAAAGTATTAAAATACAAGTAAGTATCTTCCCAGGGGTATTGCATAGTCGTTGATGTCGTATTTATGAGTGCTTTTGTATTTGTAAATTGCTATCACTTTTTTGAACAAGGAATTATGAGAAAATATTTACTTTCTGATGATATACATAAATATTCTTGGATTTTTGTTGATTTGTAAAACGTTTTAAATGCTTATAAACTTTGAAGTTTTCTTTAATTTTCCTCTTTAATTGTACAACAATCCTTTTTTAGCTTCCAAGTCTTTACTTATCTTCATAACATTTAATAAATTTGAAAGGACGCAAATACATCTCTTTCCAGAAACCATTTATCTCTTCTATGTACATTAAAATGCTTTAAAATATTTATTTGGTTGAAATTGGTCTTTTGCCTAATAAACTATTCAAGAATTCAAAACTCAAAATATATTGTATGTGTGAAGTTCACAATACTTTTAAAATCAGTAAATCCTTTATATTTTTAATTTACTTTTGAATGTCTACTGTGACTTGTGTCTGAAATTGATATGCATTATTGATGTCTGGCAATGACTGTTGAAGAGATTTTATTTAATCCACATTCCTTACTGTGAAACTTTATAATCTTTTTTTGTGGCTGAATGATAATTTTTAGTATTCCTTTCCCACATTTATATGCCTAAAGCCTCCTCACCTCTTCCTTCTACAGACACCAAAACTCACCGTTTGGGTAACTGAACTCAGGAAATGTCCTCAGGGCACCAAAATGACAGGACACACTTAGGTTATTTTCAGCTTCCTTTCCAGTTTCTATTTCTGAGGATTTCCCTCAATGGTTTGCAAGGTCAGCTGTGCATTGGTAAAAAGCCTTTCTATATAATCTATTTCATTTTTTTCCTCAGATGTGCAGTCAGCAGAGCTACTGGAAATAGAAAGCATAGTATGCTTTTAGCAGAAAGAAGAAAGTTTTTTTTTTCAGAGTGCAAGAATTGGTATTTCCAAAATCTTGGAAATCCCAGTCTCAAAAACTAGATAGTATCAGAAAGAAATATGCAGTGTGAATGATACCAATTTTAGACATGCCCTTCACCTAGGCAGGATTTATATTCTGCAAATCTGAACAGTAGGTTAGAGAATTTTATATTGCTATTATTCAAGAAGAAGTTTGCCAAGGCTCAACAGCATGCTGAGTGTGGGATAGAGATATAATTCTCCTGAATACTGTGTGTGTGTGTGTGTATGTGTGTGTGTGTGTGTGTTTGCACGTGTATCAAAAGATAACTCCAAATGTCATTCTTCAGGAATAAACCACTTTTTTTTGTTTGAAACAGTGTCTCTCATTGACCTACAGTTTGCAGAGTAGGCTAAGCTAACAAGTCAGAGACCCAGAAATCCACCTCTCTCAGTCAACTCAACAAATATATCTGCTTTGCAATTTAAAATTAATTCTGAAATTTTGTTGACAGAGTCATCTTCCCAGTAATAATCATTCATAATTCATAGATCTTTAATTGTTTGATGTGGGATTCCCCTCTATATGCTGTGAATACCATTGGTAAATAAAGAAAGTGCCTTGATCTCCTTTTATGGCAGAACATAAGTAGGTGGGGAAAACTAAACTGAATGCTGGGAGAAAGGAGGCAGAGTCAGAGAGAAGACATGTAACCCTGCCAGAGCCAGAAGGAACTTTGAACCTGGTAAGCTACAGCCATGTAGCAATACACAGATAACTAGAAATGGGTTAAATTAATATGTAAAAGTTAGCCAATAAGAAGCTAGAGCTAATGGGCTAAGTAGTGATTTAAATAACATAGTTTCTGTGTGATTATTTCAGGACTGAGCAGCTGCGAATTAACAAGCAGCCTTCCCTCTAACAAATTGGTGCCCAACGTGGCTAAATAAATCTAAGTAAAACCTGAGAAAACTTAAAAAGTAATCCAAGACACAAAAAATAAAGTGGAGCATGATTTGGTAGCAGCATTTTCTTGGGTGGGCTCGGTTTGCTAGAAGCAAGCGAAAGCATGACTCCTTTAAGAGAGGTTTTCCTGGTTCAGTGGTAGCAAAAAAAAAAAAAAAAAAAAAAAAAAAAAAAGTCGCAATTTTGAAATGCTGGCTTTCTGGGCCATACCTTAACCTCTGGCTTTTTCAGGAGGCTGAGCATTTAAAGGGGTTTGTGAGCAACATGCTACAACTTTCTTAATGACAACGTAGACTGACTCTGCGCCTAAAACTGAAACTATGATCATTGCTCTCAGAGGCAGCAAAAAGCTCTGCCATATTGGACTGGGTAGAGGAAGAAGGCAGGATGGTACTTGACCTTGCTATGCCACAACTTACATTTTTAAGAAGTTTTTATCTTCTGGACAGTAAAGAATTACTGATACACAATAGGACAGATTCAGACATGAAAGACCTCTAAATGGGTCACAGTGTTGAATAAATGGACATAGGCTTTGGAGAGAGGAGAAAAAGAGTATAGAGAGTTGGAAAAGAAGTCAATCATTTTTTTAAAAAAAGTCTTTAAAGAGACAGGGTAAAGATCATAAAATAAATATTAAAAAGTAATAGAGTAAAAACAAATGAGTAACAAATATGGACTATATAAAGAAAGCCTGGATTATGTATATTATTTTGTTTTCATTGAATTTTTAAGTATAGAAAATATTTCATTGTATGGGCTGCTAAGATTAAACCAGCATGTATATTATAAAGCTATTTTGACTCAGAACTTGGGTCTAAAGATTTGTTGCTTTGGAAAAAAGGCTCTTCTTTTGTTTCCAGAGAGATGAGAACCTGTGGATTCATTCCAGGCTGATGTAGTTTGATGGACCAAGATCTCATGAAAGGTTGCCTTGAACAACCCTCAAAAAATTACTTTGCCCAATAAACAGCAGGAAGCAGTTTGGGGAGAGAAAGATAGATAGATAGATAGATAGAGAGAGAGAGAGAGAGAGAGAGAGAGAGAGAGAGAGAGAAAACTGTGCCAAATTCTCAAATATTGTTTGTAAATGTTTCTTTACATTTAAAGGGGAATATGCTATAGATATTTGCATTGGTATAGATCTTGGTTTATTGATACAAATTTAAGGTCAATTTTGTTACATGTATATTTCTGCTCTTGATCAAGGTATTGTGTTTGTGCAGCTCATTTAAAAATAAAATGCAATGTATACTTAAGAAGTATATGTTAATACATAATCTATAATAGTCAAGCTTGTAGTCATGTTAGATAGGTTATCTAGATATATAGAGATATATTTCAGTTAGATAGGTATTCTTCAAATCTTTCAGAGACCTTCAGAATACGGCATTTAAAATGTTTAAGAACTTAGGAATTTTCATGAGAGTGAGACACATCTGCTCCTGAAAGCACTAATTACTTCAAGAGGAAGATGACATTGAAGAGGCTCCTGATGGAGTTTGTTAGCCATTTGGGCAAGAAACTGCTCTTGCCAGGACTGCTTGATGAGCTGAACATGCAGGACCCACAGAGAAATGACTGCTGTCATGCTTACAGGTGAGCATGTCCTTCAGGGCTCCTGCTTCATGAAAGAGTCTGTAAGACATTCTGCATGGCACAGAAGAAAGTAACTGTCAAACTGCCAATATAGGCAGAACTGTCTTTGAAATTTCTTGCTTCATGGAAAAGTCTGCATGGAAAAGTCTATCTTTGGGCTTGTAGGCTGAAGATGAATTCACTGAGGATACAGGAGAACTTGGGTAGTCAAGTATTTGAGATGTCTCTGTCAATTCTAGAGTTTTGGAAGTTGCTTACAATGAACATCCTGTTAACTTAGTAATATTGTATTTCTGGAGTCTTTGGTGGAGTTGAGGAATTTATAGTTATAATCATAGTTTTTCTTAGTTATGATAAAACATAATGTAGATATAAATATTGTAACTGTAATTATTACTTAATACCTGTTTGTTATATGTAATTTTACTGTGTTAAAGTTAAAACCTTCCTTTTTATTTACACAGAAAGAGGTGTTGTGGGATTCCCCCTTGTATGTTGTAAATATGTTTATTGTCAATCACTAATGACGAAGTTGCTTTTGGACAATGATGTAACAGAATATAGCCATGCTGGAAAATATATAGAGAGAGAGTAGGTGAAGTCAGAGAGATGTCATGTAGCCACCACAGGAGAGAAATGCTAGACGCCAGATGGAACTTTACCAACAGGCCACAACTGTGTGGTAATCCAAAAATTAATAGAAATGGGTTAATTTAATATATAAGAGTTAACCAGGAATATGCATATACTAATAGTCAAGCAGTATTTTAATTAATACAGTTTCTGTGTGGTTATTTCGGGCTCTGGGCAGTTGGGAAACAAATGAGTTTCCCATTGCCAACATCTCACCATTTCCATCATTTCTCAATTTTGTCCTTTGAGAGGTTACAAAATAAATTTTCTCTATTAATATAACTTATTAATTCAATGGTTACTTCCATAATTAAGATTATCTTCCAACGTAACTCCATTGGCAGCCCCTTACTTTAACAGAGGAAATGCAAGCACCTAGAATCCCAAAGAAGTTCCCCAACCACAGACCAACATTCTCCCAGTACCCACCTAGGCTATTGCCAAAAGCCACCCATCTCCTCATAACTATAACCTGGCCCACAATTCCAAAAGAATTCCCATGATTCACTTGAGGTCATGCTGGCACCCAGGACCCCATGCCGCTCTGGCCAGAAGAACAGAAGGAAACAGAAATCAAAGGTAAAAAACACTCATTCAGCTAAGACAAACTCAGAGTTTGGCCCTTAGACCTATAATTATCCCAAACTCAGGTGCCTAGGCTCTGGTGGAAGATCACAATCAACAACATTTGGGACAGTATGTCTCCACCAGAGTCCAATTATCCTATTAAAACAAATTGCAAAGAGGTATGGCCAAATAATTAATATATGAAGGCAGACCTGTTAAAATTACACCTGACTTAACCATAGAGACTCTAAAACTCAGAAGGGCCTGGATAGATGTCCTGCAGACTCTCAGAGCCCCTAAAAAGGCATCCCAAAATACTATACTCAGAAAAACTTTCACTCATTATAGATGGGGAAAGCAGAATATTTCATGATTAAAACCAAATTTCAACAGTATCTATCCAATAATTCATCCCTAGAGAATACAATAGAAAAAGAACCCCAACCTAAAGGGATTAAGTACACCTGTGAAAACACAGGAAATAAGCAATCTCCCACCAACAAAACTAAAAGAACACACACATACACACACATACACACACACATACACATACACTTCCACTACCACCACCACCACCACCACCACCACCACCAAGATACCAGGAATCAGCAATCATTGGTCATTGATGTCTCTCATTGTTCACTGAATGTCAATGGCTTCAATTCCCAATTTTTAAAAAAAGATACAGACAAATAGATGGATGAAAAAAATCTTTCTGCTGCTTACAAAAGACTATCAAAAAAAGACACTACATCACAACAATGGAGGGGGGGAAATATTTTCAAAGCAAATGAAATCAAGAATCAGGCCAGAGTAGTCATTCTAATATCTAACAAAATAGACTTCAAGCCAAAATTAATAAAAAGAAACAGGAAATGATACTGATACTCATCAAAGAAAAAATCCACCAAGATGATCTTTCAATTCTTAACATCTATGCCCCAAACACAAGGGCATCTACTTATGTAAAGTGATGTGGGAGTCTACTAAAACTTAAATCACTCATTGGCCTTCATACATTGACAGTAGCAAACTTCAATGCTCCACTCTTATCAATGGGTAGGTCTTTTAAAAAAAAAACTAAAAAGAGAAACACGAGAACTGACAGAGATTATGAGCCAAATGAACATAACTGATACTGAATATTTTACCCATACACAAAAATACACTATTTTATCAGCATCTCATGAAATATTTTCCAAAATTAACCATGTACTCTTAAACAACAGAAGTCCAAATAGACAAAATAAAATTGAAATAAATCCCTGCATCCTATCAGGCCATCTCTGATGAAAACTGAATTTCAACAAAAAATAGATGTTGTACCAACTCATGGAAACTGAACAAATCTCCACTGAAGGACTGTTTGGAGAAGAGTGAAATAAAGAAAGAAAATAAAGACTTCCTTGAATTCAATGAAAATGAATGCACAACCTACCCGCATTTTTGTGACACAATGAAAATCATGCTAAGAGGAAAGTTCATAACATTAAGTGACTTCATAAAGAAATTCCCAAGATCTCATACTAGCCACTTAACAGACCTGGAAGCTCTAGAACAAAAAGAAGCAAATGGCCATAGAAAAGAGACTAGCCATCAAGTGCCAATAGCTGCTTAGATAGATATGAAGTCCCTGTATGCCTTGTACCATCAATGATGGAAATTTTAGAGGGTTTCATCATATGTAGGAACCACAGCAGATGTGAGTTCATGTGAGCAGCAGTCACGTTATGTCAGGAGAGCAGCACTGTGCAGGGCTGCTCCCCATCTTCTGACTCTTACAGTCTTTTTCTTACTCTTCTGTGATGGTCCCTGATCCTTGGTGTGATAGTTGATATAAATGTTCTATCTATGGCTGAGATTTCACTGCTTTTTGGTCTCAGTGCTTTGAAAAATAAGGCATCTCTGTGCTAACCACTACCCACCGCAATACAAAGTTTCTCTGACTAAAGTCGGGAGCCACAAACAGCTATGGATATAAACACAAATATTTAGAAGTCAGTTTGAAAATACGAGCATTAGAAAACAATAGATCCCCCATAGGGCCAATGACCTCCCTAGTCATGTTTTTGAACAAATTTACAATACTAGTCATGAATCCCCATTTGTGGTCCATTTTTCAGTTCAATCAAGAGTGGTTGATTTCTCCCCAATGATTTTAGCATTGAAAAACCCCACTTGACAGGTCAGTATTGTAGTATGCAGTGTCCCAGACTTTGTAAGACCACTGATGTCTTTATTCACTCAGCAGCCTGCATAGTACCTCCCACACTATGAAGAACACTATTACGAAGGACAACTCCTTGTTATTTAAGATTGATTTATCTATGTCCTATAACCAAAGAAGGTGGTGTCTTTATCTATAAAGTCTTACCATCTAATTAAACATCTTGCATTGTCTTGATTGCCCCTAGGCTTTCCAGACTAATAACTTTTACAGAGATATCCTGTTCCTGGCGCTGAGATTTTCTTTTAATAATTTATGTCTTCTGGAGAACATATATTGCTCAGCCTTGCAAAGTACCAAACCCCTATATCCTGCTCTATCTCAGCTTAAACCGTTAGCGCTCAGGGCTGTACTCCATTCTTTCAAATCTTCTATCACATTTCTCTTGAGTTGCTAGGATAACATGTAGCTGGTTTTTCAAGACAGAGTTTCTGTGTAGCTTTGGAACCTGTAGTGTAACTTGCTCTATAGACCAAGCTGGCCTCGAACGCACTGAAATCCGCCTGCCTCTGCCTCCTGAGTGCTAGGATTAAAAGTGTGCCTTTAATTTAATAAGTTAGTAAGATAATAATTAATTTAAATAAATAAGTAAAGACTTTTATACGCTCCATTTTAGTCAGACACTTCTCCACTCCCTCTCTTTCCTACACTCATTGCTCCACTACCTGCTAAGCCATTCTATACTCAGTATTCCCTTTCTACTTTCATTTTTCATACATTCTATTATCCTCACTTTCTTAATACAATCCCCAGCGGCCCATGAATAGTTTATTGGCTTTTCATCGACCCCAACTTAAACATGCAAACTGGATATGTCAGACAGAACCCTTATATTAGAAAGTACGTAAGATGTTTGTCGGAGTGATTTATACTTGGTAAAATTCTTTTCTACGTCCATCAACTGAACTGCCAATTTCAGAATTTTCCTTTTTTTATTGCTGACAATTATTCATATTTCATGCTTCTTATGCATCATATTTTTATTCAAGATCTATTAAATGTACAGAAATGCTAAGGACAATTTGATTAAAATTGATGTTGTCACAGATGGAGAACTGTGCACATCTTAGTAAAAGTGTTTCTACTGATTGTGATTCCAAGCTGAGTTTCCCAGGGGCACATAGGGCCATAAAGGAAAAAAATGAATACCTGCAACTGACCTAAGTAGCTTTGACTTGAAAAACTTTTTATACTACAGATTAGCATAGAGGTGCTCTGGGTGTTAGCGTGTGCCATGATTAGAAGGACTTGGGGAAATGAGTCGAGTCTTGCATACAGTACAAGTACTCAATAATAAGTCAGAGTATGTGTAGTACATAGAGTGTTCTACCTATTATAGAATGCACTAAGAAAATAATGACTACCATTGTGGGAAGCCTCAAATGATCCCACAGCCACTCTGAAGGGAGAAGTAGCTGAAGGCAATCAATGTGCGTTTGAATCTGTACTACTCTAATAGAAATTTTCATGCTTTTTAACCTTTCTCTATTATTTAAGTAAACTTCAAAGGATGGCTGGTTTCAAATGTTTTCTGAAAAAATAACAAAGTAGTAAACTGTGACCTTCTTTTCCTAGTGCTGACAAAGTAGAATTGAAGGAAATTATTGCCTTCAAAAAAGGTCTGTATATTTCCCTCTTGAAAAGAGAGTATGCCAGTGATTAGAAATGACAGCAGGGATTTCTGTCATCTGAGCATGCCTGCATAAATTGTAGGACTTGCCCTAGATTTTATCTAAAGTTCAGAAAAGTAGATGCAGTAGGAAACATGTGCTTTTAATTTTTTGACTTATTCTATAAAGATAATTTCTGTAGTACTATCATATAGCACACAATAAGACTTGTAATAGGTACTAGAGAAATTATTTGTCAATAGAATCTTATATTACAGCTATAGAATTTATAATTAGTTTCATGTCAAACTGTAAAAATATTTTTTAATTTAAGAAGTATACTTAGGGCTCTACAGAATAAAATATATACTAAGAAATCTATTTGATAGGGAGAAATTTTAATTATTTCTATATACATTCTTAAAAACTACTATCCAAAGCAGTTATTGAACCTGATTTTGAACATAAAATTTATGCTAGATATTGTGAATACAATATTAGATATCTTCCTGATTAGAGCATTGAACTATGAGGATACTTATAAAAACATTCATAAAATAAAGGGTGCACTAAAACAGATATGTAAATAGAATGATCAATTCTACCTTGTATATTATTATACAAAAAGATGCCTTATAAGTTTGCTACATTGACTTAGTTATGGAAATACAATTAAGAATATATAAAGTTGGTAGGAACTATGTGAGTTTTTGGTGAGCGAGGACACCTGATGTCTTCCTCTATCACTCTCCATTTTGTATTTGAAGACAGTGTCCTTTACTAAGACTGAGGCTTGCAGATTCATCCGGGGTAGATGGCTAGCTAGTTCCTGGATCAGTGTGTTTCTACTCCCCAGTGATAAAGGCATGGATACACCGATCTGTGCCCTATGTTAGTCGGTTATAGGGATTTGAACTCAGGTTCTATTTATTTCACAGCAAATGTTTGTATACAATGTGCCATCTCTCAAGGCTAGCTTTTAGTACTTAATCAAAGAAATTTAAAAATATCCTAAAAAGACAGATTTGTAGCAAAAATTTCAAAAGTACTTTTCCTAGCGAGTAGTTCTGGGTGCCAAAGGAACAGTCTATGATTCCTTCTGCTTGCATGACTGTGAGTGAATACAACATTGGAGTACAAACAAAACATTTTAGAAACCTACCAAATAAAGAACAAAGCCAAAGAGTAACTTTCAAACAAACGAGAATTGGTAATCACACTCTTATTCTGCTCACATGCCTTTCCCTGGTTAGCAGAGCAGTCTGTTGAAAGTTTGAAAACATATTTCTCTCTCAAACGTGCCCAAAATCAATATGTGATCCATTCAAGCTCTATGTTCATGCTCTCCTATGTCTTCAATCAGCTTTCTTCTTGCCGGCTAATGAAGACGTTTCAAAAATAAAATCTATAAACTGGAATAGCGTCTGCCCCACAGTTATGTGTGTGTTTTTATATGTATATGTCTGAAAGCATAAGGTCAAAGTTATTTAAATATTAAAATGAAACATATGTATTTGCATTTTGATCCCAAATAATAAACATGAAGTATTCATTTGACAAGCCATGGATATTTTCAAATTTTATGTAAATTTCACAACACTGTTATTGAATTCCATTTAATTTGCCCTAAATGTTAGTACTTAGCATGCTTTTATTTTAAAGTTTTAGTTCAGTGTCTTTAACAGGTAATTGTTTTCAATTTTCTAAATTTATTGATTTTTCAGGGACAATTGCCATGAGAATACTGAAAAATTGATTCCATCAATCATATATAGCTTGATAGTTTTTTATTAAGCACAGCTTTTCACTTTGAGTTTTCAAGTTAACATTTTTTCTTATAGAGCAAGTAGATACAAGGTGAACAGAGGGAGGAATTAGTTAAATGCAGATCTGGGGAACAATACTGAGATGTGACTCACCTGAAATAAAAGGCTGACAGTGATGAAGCAATAATTAGCGTCAGAGATCTTAGCGACACTTTAGGAAGAGGCCGATTTAGACGATTTTTTACTTTACCAGAAAACAAGCTCTTCACTGAATACAAAATGAACCGCTTTCCTTTATGCTTAGAGAGACATCAAACGAACGCAGGAACATAACCTTGGCTCTTTGTATTTCAACTCTGGTTGTCGGTGGTGAAAGTGGCAGGTTGTGAGAGTCAAAGACAGTTTGTACAGCAATTTTCAAATTTCAAGACTGACATTTTCGACATCCACGTTGTTCTATGTCAGTGCTCATGAATTGAAACTTTAAAAAGAGAAAGCACGGTGGTGATGAAATTAGAGAAACTAGAAAAAAAGGTACACCAATTAGAAGGCAGAGGACGGACAGAGATGAATCAATGTGCGTTTTGTGGTGCTCTGAAATGCGTCCTGCAGTTGAAAAGGGCAGGTCTGCTCCTGCTCCATCCTCGGCTGACCTCAGACAGGTGTTTTTCCTGGTTTGCAACACTGAACATTAGGAGACCTGAAATGTCATACCTCAGAAACAATCTGCTCAGCAAAGCTGAAAGTCATACTTCTTAGGTACTAGACAAAGGACTGGCTAATAAAGGAATGTGTGGGCAGGAATTTAAATTAGCAAGCTGAGTATCAAAAATGCTTGACACAGGCTGTCAGAGGAAATGTGAAAGTTTTATTATCTTTTAAATAATGCATGTCTTCCAAATTTGTGCTTTTGCCGTGAAATTTTATAAATATAGTAAAATTGAAACTATTAAGTGAATATTATGGTTAGAAAGTAGGAATTAAATGAGGAAAGAGATAAGGTCTCTCTGCCTGATGTATATGAAATACATAAGTTGTAGCAAATACCTTCTGAAATATGGACTCCAAAGAACAGTTCAAAACTGAAATATTTGCCATATTTTAATCTTCTCTTTAATAAAGTATTAAGCTTTTCTTTGGCTCTTCCACATATACAGGGTTTCATATGGAGAAAGAATATATGCCTACATCACATATATCATTCTGATTGCTCTTACCGTACTAATTTCTCTGAGTTTCTCCCTATCCCTTTCAACACCCCCTCCAAGAGAACCTACTTCTTATCTTCATATCTTTTTGTCCTATTTTGCCATCCCGGTGACCTTGATTTTGAAGATCATCATTAAAGACTGATGACTGGTTTGTAGGTAACTTTCTGAGAAGAAAAACACCCTGAGTCGCCAGGAATACATCAGTAGCCAGCATTTCAGGATGGATGGGTAGTCCCCATGCTCGGTGTTTGTATGAATGACTGACAGGTGAGAGGCATAGTCTTTAGCAGACCTAGTGCAGGCAATTAAGACTTCTGTGAATTCAATATTCCAATGATTATTTTGTGCCCAGGCAACAGCATCTTAAAGCCATTCTTTCTTTCATGTGATTCTTATATACTTTCTGACCTCTTCTCTACAGTGTTCCGTTTGACTAGGAGGTAGTATCAGTGTCCTGTTTAGTGCTGAGCACTCAACTGCCCCTTATTTTGAACATTAACAGGTATTACTAAAACTTTTAAAGAGCCTTCTAAAGATTGTATTTAGAGATTAAATGCGATTCAAATCATGCAAGGCTTGACACCCTATTAGAGCCTTCTGATCTTTCCCCTGGCATTCAATAGTTACTCATGCTTCAATATGTGCCGTTGTGTACTGGAGTGGAAAACTCATCTGTTAGCCTTGGAAGATCATGCTACAGTGACATAAACTGCCATTGAACGACGCTCACTGGCAAGAAATGAAAGACGGAGTTTGGAGTTGAGGGTTTCTCTTGCATTAACAATGTAGAGTTGACTCTAACCTCAGAGCAACTTACAGACGCTACTGACACCTTCCTAGTCTTCTTAAGACTGAACAAAATACGGCCCACAGCAGGCTAAGATGGAGGTCACAGAAGCAGAAGAAATCGCTGCTAGAGATGCTGAGTTTGTGGCAATTTGTTGTACATCAATAGAAAATGAATGCACAGAAAGGGCGAGAATAAAATCTCTTTTATAAGAAAAGTGTTTCCTGAGTGTGGGGGGGGATGACCTATGATCTAAACCTAAAGAACGTTTTTCTTGTTTTTTAATAGACATAAATCTGTAAAATGGTCCAAACGCAACACAAATGATTATCCCCATTTACTGCACTAGCATCAACCTAAACTCCAAGGACCTTTGACGTGTCACTGAGCAAATCTGGAATCCAACCAGACAGGGTCCTGGTATCTATGTGCTACATAGGTGCCAGTAAATTCTCTTCACAGAGCAGACTTGATCAGTGGCATGAGGTCATTTTTTAAAAGACCCATTCTGTACTATGGTCTTGAAAGCACTTGAGACAACCCTACTTTTCTGCATGTTCTATCTGAGAACCCAAAACAAGAATTGAGAGACTAGACACTGAGAATTGTCCTATAGATTATCATGTAAAGGGGATAATGTGTCAGAACATGGAGAGCTTTATCCAGGATATGAATCCCATCTGAGATTTAGACTCCAGGGAACTATACAGAGTTCATTCTGAGGATATCCCTACACCAGGAACTGCATAGGAGTAGGCTCGTCCTCCCGTCTCATGCTGGAAACTACAAAGAGGTAGACCCTGCTTGTGTCCATGTGAGGGACCACTGGACTGATGTACCACCATGCATGCTCACCTTTATGTTATTTAATATCTATTTCAGTACAGATAATCTAACGTGTGATGCTCTCATTTTCCTGTTTTCCATTTGTTGGTAGTTTTGTATTTGGTTTTGTTCTTATTTGCTTTGACTAGACTTTCTCATGGAACACATGCTGATCTGAAGCTGCCAGGTTCTCTGCCTCAGGCTTCTGAGTTACCTCATTGTTTTTAGTAACACGAATGCATTTCTGTCTTGGTATTGACTTTGCTTTTACATTGTTGAGATTTGTGACTGCTTTTTAGTTCTTTTCACTTTTAGCACTTTTAAAACTATTTTCTTAACTTTAAAAAATTACAATATAATTACATCATTTCCACCATTCTCTTCTCTGTTCATGCAATCACCTTTGCTCTATTCTCTCTCTCTCTCTCTCTCTCTCTCTCTCTCTCTCTCACACACACACACACACACACACACACACCTGAAATTCTACTTCAGTTGAAGCTGGCTTATCTATTTATTTTGCATATCGTACCTCATATGTTTTCTTTACATTTCTACACTTAGAAGCTATTATCTCAGCCTACACCATGTACATTATGTTCTTACTTTTCCTCTATATTCCCCAAATTACTCAAGTTGAAAAGTAATTGTTTTTGAGTGTCTCGTACATGTTTTCATCGTGGGCTTATCCATCAGTCTTGGTTGCTTCTGCTGTTAGCCTTGTACTCTCAAAGCAATGCTGGAGTTGAGGAATGATTCTCTGAGCAGATGTGCTGAGTCTATTCATTATGATACACCACAATTTGGTAGAAAAGAAATGATCCCTGAACTCACTTAAAATCTAGTTCCATTTAAACATTTCAAATACTGCATCTGAAAGAACACAGTTGATTAAAATCACATCTGATCAAGTACTTAGCCCCAGAAGCACAAGTCTCAATACAAAGATATAAGAATAGGAGAAATAAAGGCAACAAACTCACCAATTCTATAGTAACGCGTTCCAATCAGAGTAAATGAGGTAAAGTCACAAATAATCTAGTGAATTATTATTAATATAGCTAACAAAATCAAACAGGTCACAAACTCCTAAATAAGTACAAAAAATGCAAACACCTAAAAGAAATAGTGAATAAGGAAAGCAATACATTGTGTGAAATTTAGTAAACAAGCAAAAATACTGTTAATTCATCTGTAAATTTGGAAATGACACTTCTGTAAAATCAAACCTCAACAAAATGTCAACATAAGGGACACATTGTTCCCTTTCAGAAATTTACATCTCTTCCTTTTTCTACTAGAACTTAATTATTTTTTTCCTTCTGAAGGGAGCAATAATGATTCTAAATAGTCAAAAACCAAATTTTCAGCACAAATGGCAGGGTATGGGAGACAAAGACAGGAGATAAAGGATGAGGAAGGAGAAGGGAACAAGGGAGTGTGTGAGGGAATATTTGTCCTGAAAAGCAAAGGATAGGGAGGAGAAAGATGTGACTGATAGGCAAATGACAGTTTATAAAGGAGAAAGGAGAAACCCTGTGTTAGCACAACTTGATTAATTTTGATTGGTCATGTTAATTATATGAATCAAGGGAACTTTTGATTGCTGGATTTCAATACTTCGGTAGTTGGACTTTGATGGTTGGCATCAGGAGGAGAAAGTGGAAAAATAAGGGAGTAGACCTTGGGGGCTAGTTTTAGGAATATATCTCCTTTACCAAGGCAGAGGGAATGGGATAGAAGGGCAAGCCACCAGAGTCACATTTGCCTTGCTTGGACTGACTAGAGTTCCTTCCACTCCTTTTCGGTAGCATGGACAGAGGCCACTTGGTCATTCCTGGCTGCTTAGCCCTGAAATAATCACACAGAAACTGTATTAATTAAATCACTGTTTTGCCCATTAGTTCTGGCTTCTTATTAGCTAATTCTTACATGTGAATTTAACCCATTTCTATTACTCTATGTATGGTCACGTGACAGTGGCTTATGGGCTAAAGTTCCTAACATCTGTCTCAGGTGTCTCCATCACTTCTCTCTGACTCTGTGTTCCTTCTCACAGCATACAGCCTAGCTTTCCCACCTAGTTCTGTTCTGCCCTTGTCATAGGCTCAAAACAGTTCTTTATTCATTAACCAATAAAAGTAACACATAGACAGAAGGGCCTCCCACATCATTTATCCTTTTTTATCCTTTTGTTGAAAATAAATTTGTTTCTCATGAAACATATCCTGATTACATTTCCTTCGCTTTACTCCTCCCAGTTCTTTATATCCATCCGTCTCATCTGGACGCACTGTCCCTTCGAAACTTTTAAACTTCTTTCTTATTTTTAAATTTCTACCTTTCTTTTGAGGCAGAAGAATTCACAAAATTTGGTTCTTGTGCAAATGTTCCAGAAATAGCTGATTCATATAAATTTTAAAAGTCATCTATTATAATTATGTACTATTTTATAATCAGAAGAGATTTTTGCACTGACCAAATAATATATCTTAACTACTTGTGAGAGCTTTATTTGATAAATAACCAGGAAACTACTCAATCAGAAAGCGAGCTTAGGTTGCCAGAGTCAAGGCGGACCTATTCTCTTATCAACAAAGTTCCAGCCACAGAAAATCTAGTATCAGAATGTGGATTTGGGATTTTGTCAGATCAGAGATGATCATGTGACAGAAAGAAGTTATTTTTGGAAGCATCCCAACTGCTTTATTGTACACTGTGTAGCCTTAAATTTTGTACTTACAATTTTGCCTGAAAATCTCTTTTTATAAATAAGAGGCACTTTGAAAAAATTGTCATGTTCTAAAAAGCAAGAAATTCCCCAAATATTAATGCAGAGAACTTATCTCTTAGAAGCAGAGAGGCAGAAACAAAATTCAAGGTTTATTAAAGGTTTTAGTAAATTTATATTCTAGGCAGGTCTTTCCTTTCTGTGATGAAACACTATGACACCATGATCTTCTTCTTCTTCTTCTTCTTCTTCTTCTTCTTCTTCTTCTTCTTCTTCTTCTTCTTCTTCTTCTTCTTCTTCTTCTTCTTCTTCTTCTCCTTCTTCTTCCTCCTCCTCTTCCTCTTCCTTTTCTTCTTCTTCTTCTTTTTTTCTTCTGTACTTATATTGATTCTTTGTGGACTTCATATCAGGTATTTTGATTCCACTTATCTCCCTTCATATCCACTCTCTGCCCTTACAAGCACCCCTGCCCCACGAAGAAAACCCAATTTAAAACAGAAACCAAAGCCCAAACCAAACAAGAGAGAGAGAGAGAGAGAGAGAGAGAGAGAGAGAGAGAGAGTCTTATGGAAGCTGCAGTATAGTGAGTCAGTGAGTCACACAGTTCGGCATTTAGTCCATTCATTTTTACTTGCAAGTTTTCATTACCACAAGTCATTGAGTCATTGGTCTGACTCGAGGCCTCTGGTTTCTGTTAAGCCACAAATAATGGACTCTCACTGGGGCTCCTCTTAGATATCCTGTTGTTGCCCTGTGTCTTAGAGATCCTGTTGTTTTGGATCCATAGGTTCATTTCTTCCACGTGCACTAACAGTTCATTGATGCGGTAGATGTTGGAGTGAGCCAACTCATAGCCCTGGTTCTAGGTTTGGGTGGTAGCTAGATGGTCAGTCCACTATGGAGGTCCCAAAATGGGAGCCTATTTCTACCTTGTCTGATGGTCAGAGAGTTGGTGGCTGTTCTTAGTGACTGATAAGCATAATTGCCCATCCCAACTCAAGAATGTCAATTCTTTTGACATTAAAATAGCTCATACAAGTAAGTTCATGCAATCCTGACAGGTGGTCAGGATATGCAAATGTACTTCTGCTCCTATATTTGATAAATATGAGATCACCTTGGGAGTGAGTGGATACCTTTAGGATATGTGGTTCTGGGCAGCTTCACTGCCTAAACAACAGAATGATTTGATATCTCAGAGTATTAAAGCGATTGACGAGTTGTCCTTTGTATCATGTTAATAAAGTCTTTGTTACATTCTCTCCCCCTCTACATTGGGTATAAAAGTCATGGAAAAATAAACATTGGGAATTTTCAGTATCCACTGGAATGTCCTCCAGGCACTATTGCTTCTGTCTTATTATTTTTCATGCCTCTTCATATTCTTTGCTAATTTGTAAATTCCTATGCCCTTACCCTGACAAGAGGTATTTTTGTCAAGGCCAGTCCTTGAAAGTCCTCCAGCTTTCCCTCATCCCAACTATCCTGGGGAGCTCTCCCAGCACTGACTCAGCTAGCTCACCCGCACCCTGCATCAAGGAGCATGACAATTTTCCTGCTCTCAGGTCCTCACATCTGGTTCACCCACACTTACATGAACAGGGCCAGCTCTACTCGTTTTATCTCAGGCAAGGTTGCAGGGCCCCCTCCTGATTCCTGTAGGGTACATATGACAGGTAAGATGGGGTCAGCACTCTTGTTCTCATGCCATTAGAGCTAGCTCACCTCTATCCCTGACAACAGGGTCATTCTTAACTCTAATGTGCTGCCCAGGGGAGGTGAAGAGCCCACTCTGCGTGCTGAAGACATTGAGGGGCAGGGCCAGTTCTTTCACTCTTATGACCCAAGAGCCAGTTCTGTCACCTGCTGCAGGTGGTAGAGTTGCAGTTAGGGTTAGGGTTAAGGTTAGGTTTAGGGTTAGGATTAGGGTTAGGGTTGGTGAAGGTAGGGAGGGCATCTTGCTCTCACTCATGTCAGCACGTGGCAGGTGACAGTTGGTGTCAACTTTCCTGCTCTTAGGATCAGCTTATCTGAAACCAGGTTCCACAATGTCAACCCTAGTGTGCTGCCCAAGTATGGTACATACCTGTGATGAGGGGTGGAGCTATCTTTCCTGAGTGCTGGGGTGGCACCAGCTCTCCAGTTGTAGTATCCAAAAAGGTGCAGGGCCATCTATTCCAGCACCAGGGAAAAGTGGGTCTGACTTAGCACAACGTGATTCGAATGATCCCCTGTGCTAACATGGGCCATGGGCATCATCACAAATCCCCACTGACCACAGACCTAGACACGGCCTGCAGCAGCGGCTTGGGCTCCGATGTCACCATAGCACTAGTGTCAATACAGGTTACTATGATCATTGTCATCCTGGCAGCAGCATGGTCCTTGAACACTGAGATGGTCTCGGGTGGCTGAACAGACCCTGGACTTCTGCAGAGTCCTCAGTGGTAGCAGAAGCTGTGCATATCAACTTAGGTACTAACTGCTATTGGGCCACGGACCCCTATATGGCCTTTAATAACTGGCCTGACCTGGATAATAACATGGCCCCAGGTAATAATAACACTGGACTCTCAGATCTGTTATCCCTGGAGGTAGCACAGCCCTTGGACACCAACATGGTCACAGGTTGTAGCATAGACCATGGACATTCATGTGGCCTTTGATAGCAACATGAACCAGGAACATGAACCAAGATCCCAGAGGTGGTATGACTACAGACCCAGAAAGGGTCCTTGGCAGTAGCCTAGGCCAGGATGTCACAATGGCTCCAGATGGCAACACAGGCTATTATTCTTGGCATGTCCTTGGCTTATACCTCTATGACAGTTCATCATAGAAGAAAGTCAAACAGGACAGGAACCTGTAGGCATGAGCTGTAGGGCCCTGTCTTCCCTGTTCCTTGAGGCCTAAACACAGGATGCAAGAATTGTTTACACTAACCAGCTTAGCTTCCCCTGCTCATTCTGGCAGGCAGAGGGAATTAGTTAAAAGCCTTGTTTCTGTCATTGCTATGATAATTTCACCTGCTAAGAAGGTCCTCACAGGAGCCCTAAATCTCCTTCCCTCTGTCTGCCAGGGTTCCCAGCTCGATACCCCCTGCATGGAGGCTCAGGCCGCTGGCACCAGGCGTCAACACTATGATCTCACTCCCAGGTGGGAGGGGGGCTCTCCTCCTCTTGCCTCCAAGTATATAAGCCTACGTGTGCTGAATAAAGATTGACATTTACCCTTTGGGTGAATGATCCGGCCTCTCTGTGTGTGTCTGTTCAACCCCTAGGATATTTATCCATTCTCGTGGGCTTGATTCTGGAAGCGCGCACCTGAATCGGGCGTGGGCTTCACAGATTGGGCTGTACAATGAGCTGATGAAGATGCTGTACAAGAGTGCTGCTTACTGGCTTGCTCATCACTGCTTGCTCAGTTTGATTTCGTGTAGACACCATGGCTACGAGTCTAGAGAGGGCACACTGACATTGGGCTGGGCTCTTGCACATCAATCACTAATTAATAAATGTTCGTAAGGAGGTATTTTCTCAAATTGAGTTTTCCTTCTTTAAAACAACTCTGACTTGTGTCAAGTTGACATAAAACTAGCCAACACAATCATTGTACATAACAAAACATGAATTAATTTAGAAGTACAGGTTGGAGTGGCCAGGGAGATAGTTCAATGGGTAAGAGTGCTTGCTGCCAAGGCTGATGATTGTAGCAAGTTATCGTCTAATGACCACAGATGGACCACAGCACATATGTGCCCATACACATAGATATACAAAATAAATAAATTACCAATTAATAAAATGTTTTTTTAATGAATTCCTATTTATCTTTGTTTTCCCAAGGTAGAGTCTTTCTATTTAGTCTTAGTTGTCCTGGAACTCAATATGTAGACCAGAATGAACTTGAAGCCACAGAGATCTTCCCATCTGGGATTTCTGCCATTGTATATATGTTATTTCTGTTAGTTTGGTGTTTTTGTGGAAATCCTAACAGTGGGAACGTTTGTAACTCTGATTATTTTGCGTGCTCCTTATCCTCTTTCCCTCATATTGGGTTGCCTTGTTAAGCTTTGTTATGAGATGTTTTGCCTTGTCCTATTGTATCGTGTTTTGTACTGTTTTGCCTATCATCTCTTTGAGGCCTGTTCTTTTCTGAAGAGAAAACAAAAGGGGAAACAGATCTGGGGAAGAAGGGAGGTTGTGTGTGTGGGGGGGGGGACTTGGAGGAGTGGGAAAAGGGAAAACTGTGGTTGGAAAGTGTTATGTGAGAGAAGAATTTATCTTCAAGGAGGGGGAAACTCCAGTTTGAAGAATTTAGTTCTTTTTGAGAAAAAGAAAAGCTTATAAATGATAACAACATCAGAAAGTGATGTGAAAACAAGAGGTTTTAGGGCTGAGAAGGCAGAAAATGTGTTATGCTGAAAATGAAAATGTATGTGTAGGTCAGATTGGCTTCTGTCGGGAATACCTTTCCATCAGTCAGCAACGTTTTACTTTGTACTTCTTGTTTTCCTTTTTTTATTATTTTAAGATTAGAGCATATCTTCTTCCCTTTCATGCATTCAAATCCTCCCATGCGACCTTTGTTACTCTCCTTCAGATTCAGTTGTTTAATGCAATGTGATAAGCTGTCACCTATAATTTGTTGGAATAAAAATTAATAAATTTAATCTCAAGTCTATGATTTATGAAAGTAAGCATAAACATATAAAAGTAAAACATTCTAGCTGGGTGGTTGTGGTGCACACCTTTAATCCCAGCACTTGGGAGGCAGAGGAAGGTAGATCTCTGTGAGTTCAAGGCCAGCCTCGTCTATAAGAACTAGTTCCAGGACATTCACCAAAGCTACACAGGAAGCCTGTCTCGAAAAAAATCAAAACAAAATAAAACAACAACAACAAATAAAGTAAAGCATTCTGTATATTAATGAAGTAACTTCATTTTACCTCGATTACACTTTAGTAATGATTAACGTTTTGATGAATCAGAATGATTTCAAAAGTCAAAAAACTAAAAAATAATTACTAAAAAATAAAATCAAAATAAAACAATAGACTCAAAATATTTTCTATTTTAATGTCTATGTAAAAAGATTTTTAAGGATGCTGACAATAAAAACTTTTCATAGTGTGTCAAATTTTAAACTGCTTCATTTATTGTAGTATGGGAAGTCTAGTTGTACAGCTTTATTTATAGATAGCTATTAAGTACTGCGTTTTTGAATATCTTTCACTAACTGATGTGGTGTAATTAGTTTAGAAATTAAACTGGAGGAAAAGGAAATGTGAAAATCTGAGACAATTATTTTTTCTGGGTGTAAACTAAGAAAATATAATTTCAGTGTTTTTGTAATAATTATTGCTGCTAGTTTTATTGCACTATTACAAAATGAAAGGTTTTATGTCATAATCATACATAGGCCCATGGGTTATGCTTGCATTTTAGTGAATTATATTTGAATGATTGAGTAATAAAAGACATGAAGAGTAACATTACTGCCCAATCCTTTTAATATTGATACATCTGTTCCCTGTGGTTACACTGGATTCTCTTCTGGAAATTTGGCCTCAGATACTGACCATTAGATACTAAATAATTCTAGAAAGAATACCAAGAATAACTACTAAAATAGAATAAAACTACAAAATTTCAAATGAGGTTCTCTTCTTTATAAATTATTTTTTCATTTTGGTAATAAGTTCTTCTTATGCGTTCATGTTTCATTTGCTTTCTATTTTTCTATCTCCTATAATATTTTAAAATGAGAAATCATACCAAAGCTTTATCATGAATACTTTAACCATTTCTGAATTTAGATGATGCCTAGATTCTCAGCATGTCTGTAATACACATAATGAAAAATATTACTGGATAGTTGACCATTTATCTCAACTGATGCGAACAGTTGTGATGATTGCTTGAAGTAATGACTATGCACTGAGTTGTGATGAGAGAGACTTGTTTGTTACCTACTGCTCAGGCACAAAATAATCACACAGAAACAATATTAAAAAAAAACACTGCTTGGTCAATGACTCTAGTGTATTTCTGGGTAACTCATATACTAAACTAACCCATCTCCACTAATCTATGTATCGCCATATGGCTATAGTTTATCGGGTTAAGTTCCATCTGGCCTCTGTCTCCAGCAGTGGTTATATGGCTTCTCTCTGACTCTGCCTCCTTTTCCCCAGCATTCATTTTAGTTTTCCCTGCCTAGCTAAGTTCTGCCCTGCTATAGGCTCAAAGCAGTTTCTTTATTAACCAATGGTATTCACAGCATACAGAGGGGAATCCCACATCACTGAGTGAGAATAAAATAAACACTATTAAAACAAGAGGAGAGAAACTCACCTATCGCACCTCACAAAATAAAAAAAAAAGAAAAGAAAGAAATCAAAAATAATTCTGTAGTAGAATTTAGAGAAAATCCATAGTTTGCTTTATATGGTCAGATCAAGCACATTATTATGAACTTCAAAGGCAGCTGTTGAAAGTTTTTGACAAAATGACTCACTGACATCAGACACTGAGAACACTAATAATAATCCCCACGTTTTCTGATTTTGAAGCAGAGTCTTTCTAGGTAACCAAGACTGGCCTTCAATTTCTGTTACTCTGCCTCAACCTCCTGAGTACTGAGATTATGTACCAGCCTACATTCCTGCATTCCGCCTAAAAGCTGGACAAAGTATTGGTATAAAATTAATACTTAGAAGGCATTCTGCTTGAAATCAGTTTAAGACATGCAAACCAGCTAGCACAGAAACATGAGCAAACTCTTTGGATAACACATAATCTATTTTTCTTTTTATCAAAAGAACCAAAGCAGAATTTAGTTCACAGATTAAGTGTATCTACTCTTGGTAATCCACTTATAAAATACTATGTAAGAAATAAATAGAAATAATGATTAATACAATACCAAAAGATGATTCAGAAGTTAGAGGAGTTTGCAAGCAATAGTGATGATCTGCAAGGAATTTTCTGGAAACCACAAGGTTCCAGAAAGAAATTAATTCCTAAAAGTTGACATGTGACTTCCATATGCATCCTATGACAAGCTTGCACCTGAACAAGTTCATGCTTACACACGCATACATATATACACACAGAACCAGCCACACAACTTTTTAAAATCAGTTATTGAATTAACACACAGTTAGTTGTTTAGAAATGAGAATGAATTTACTCATAAATTAACCATAAGATAATATTAACGTCTCACATATATCTACTACTGTCCTATAACCCACACAATCCCTGTGTTGTGAAAGCTGTATTCAAGCAAGACAGCCCCATTTCCAGAAACATAATACCTAGTTGCCTGGAAATTACATTCAGTCTGTTTGAACTGTATTATTTGATATAATACATTCACACTTAATAATCTCACACTTAGAAAATTAGTTTGAACAACTCTCAAGCATTCTGTGAGTGAACTAAGAAAGAAGTTTTCTCTACAGACCAGTCCTTCAGGGCACAGGTACTCAATAATAGTAAACTGTTTGGAGCCACAAAAATAAAACGATCTTTATAAAGAAAAAAAAAAACACCTTTTGTCATCAAACTGTTGCTTCTTGTGGATCAAAGGCACAACTGACAATATATAGATGTAAGAACACACACATGCTAAGAGGATAAAGGAAAACTCTTACAGGTTCTGAGACGATTGATTTGGTACTTGGCTGCTGACACAGCATCTGCATTTAAACTATTTGTGCATCCTTAAATAGTTACAAAGTCACATGACACATAAGTAGCGAGATACATTTTTGAGAAATTGTTTCAGTGGATTATTTTATCACTGTGTAAATACCTGGCTACTCTCTGATAAAATAAATGTTCTAGCTTACCATATGCCTAGCCTGCACAGCCTATTGCTGGCTGTTAGGCTACAAACCTTTCTATGTTACTGTACAGAATAAGCAATTGTAACTCAATGATGAATAGGTACCTAAGTGAAGCAGAAAACATTGTAATTTCTGAAAATTTCTTGGAGGATGATAAGTGGGTAGGTGAAAAATAACCAATTTATTTCACATCTGCTGAAATTTTAATTTAATAAAAAGTGCAATGTTATTGCATGTTTATGGAGATTTCAATGATATTACTAGTAAAAAAGTTTGGAAGTAAGTGAAATAAAGAAAAGAGTTAAATATTTTGCTTAAATACAGCAACATATTTAAAAACATTGGTGGCATACACACTCCAATTATTTAAACAAATACATGGACTTGCATTTTGTATGGAAAAAGATAAACTTTAATTTCTAAATTTGATTAAGATAATTAAACAAAAATATAAAAATATTTTAACCATATTTGAAAATTGTTATTTTCTTTAAATTTTAAAAATTAAAATAGGCAATATTCATAATGAAAGTATGATTACAATTTTTTCTTACATATTTTTATTGTTGATATACCTAAAGAGATATTATTACAAATATAATGACAGTTCCTGTACTAGTTTTCATTGAGATAAAGCATAAAATAGTAAAATATGAATAAAGTCTAAAGTTTAGTTATTAATACTGCAGTAATTAAAACTCTTTGATAATTTTTATGTGATTGTTTTTGATACTTATACTATTACCTATAACCCATAATATAGCAATATATTAATATTAATTGACTTTAGAAATAAGAAAAGAAAATCACAAGGACATTTCCTAATTTATTTCTCTTTATAGGTAAGCTGCAAATTACATATTTTCCAAACGATACAACAAGATTAAATTAAACTAGAACTGAATATGGACTACTTTTGTATGTCATACAAATATATTCTTATAAAACATACAGAGGAAATTGACTTTAAATTATTCATATTTAGCATAAATTACCCTATGGTCATGTCTAGAAACATAAAGATACCTTGTAAAGGTCTTTCCATATGGAATAAATCTGGGAATATGAAACTAGTTTAGAATTACTAAGGATTTGAGGGTTTGTTCTAGAAGCTAGGCTATTTAAATCATTGCAATTTTATAAAAAGTCTCATTTTTTTTTTCTGAAACACAACCCACATGCATAACTATACACACAGTGAAACTGAGTCATCATCGCCCTGACTTGATTTAATTGTATGAACTTGGTGAGGGAACATTTTTCTTTTATATGTTCATAAGTAAAGATCTACACATAAATTGTACCCTATTTCAGGAAATATAAGTAAATTTTTCAGAAAATTAAAGAAGCGGATCTTTCAAGAACTTTCAGCCACATGTGCTGTAGCCACCTATGACTCAGTCCTCAGAAAGCAGATGGAGGATTTCAGGCCTTTCTGTTGTGTCTGTTTGTGTTTACTCTTTGGGATCCTTACTCTCGCAGGGACCCACCACCAAGACCCCAAATAAATCACATGGTATCTTATTGTTACTTATAAATGTCCTGCCTTACCTTGACTTGTTTCTAGCAGCCGTTTCTTAAATTATCTCATCTACCTTTTGCCTGTAGGCTTTTATCTCTCTCTGTTCTGTATACCTTTGTTTACTTCTTACTCTGTGGATTGCCGTGTAGCTGAGTTGCTGCCCCCTGGTGTCCTTTCCTTTTCCTGATCCTCCATCTTCTTCCCAGATTTCTCCTTCCATGTATTCTCTCTGCCTGCCAGTATTTCCTATTCTTTCTTTCTGCCCCAGTTATTGGTCATTCAGTTCTTTATTAGACCAATCAGGTATTTTAGGCAGGCAAAGCCTCAAGCTTCACAAAGTTAAGCAAATATAAAAAACACATTTGGGTCATTAAAACAAATATTCCACAGTACAAACAAATGTAACCCATCTTAAATTAATATTCCTCAACAGCCTCTTTTATACAAGGAACTTGTAGCTGTTAGTTACACACAGTGACACTTTATCAAAAAAAAGGTAACTTAACAGTCAGTCACATCAGTGATTTTATGGTTAGAATTACCATATTTTCACAAGATCTGAATAGTCCATTCAAAAATTATTATAGGGGAAATATAACTCTGAAATTCTAACTATAACTGAAAAATTGGTATTAATGTCACTGTTTCCCAAATGATCAATATTAATCCTTCCATGACACCTAGTTTTATGTCAACCTGACACAAGGAAAAGTCATTTGGGAAGAAGGACTCAATTGTTAACATGCCTCCATGGGCAAGTCTGTCATTCCTTTTCTTAACTAGTAATTGATGTGAGGACATAGACATTTGTGGGCAGTGTCATTCCTGGTCTGGTGATCATAGACTCTAAGAAAGCAAGCTGAACAAAGTCAGCGGGAGCAAGCCAGTAATCAGCACTCTCCCTGGCCTCTGCCTCAGCTCCTGACACCAGGTTTCTGCCCTGATTAAGTTCCTGCACTGATTTTCCTTAATGGTGGATTATGATGTACAAATTTAGGCTGAAATAATATGAAATAAAAAATAATGCAGGATATATGATTGTACTGTATGAAGATGTGCCTCTTTTACTTCACCTTCTGATTGGCTTAGTAGGGAACTGGATGGCCAATAATAAAGCAGAAGAGGATAGGTCGGACTTCCAGGCAAAGATAGGAACTCTGCAAAGAATCTGGAAGGAATTATTCACCAGTAAGAAGCACATGTCAGACATACGGTACTGAGGGGAGGTAATAAACAATGTGACAGAACATTGCTAAGTGTAAAGAAGTTAATTTAAGTTTGAATAGCTAGCTGGGAAAAAGTGTAATCTTTCATAATTAGTAAGAAGTATCTGTGTCATTATTTGAGAGCTGGTGGTTCAAAGAAAATCTGACTATAAAGAAAGTTATTCCTTAAGTTGCCTTTAATTATAACATGTTATTAGAGCAATAGAAACCCAGAATAAGATAAATTTAACAGCATCAACATCTCCATATGCATAATCATTCATAAGTTATTTTTTCAAACTTTAAAAAAATAATCCAAGTGAGATTTGAACAATTTGTACTGGCAATCATTCTACCAGTATAATATAGATCAATAGGAAAATAAAGCTGAGGTTTAAATATATGCTATAAAAAACTATATTTTTCTTACAGAATTCGATTTTCTATTTCTCTTAAGAAATATTCAGAACTGGGGTAAGAAAAGTGTCTGTCGTACAATGTGAGGAAATGAGCTCATATCCCCAGTACCCACATAAAGCCAACAAGACAAGCATTATGCCTTGGAGTTTTGTGTCATCATGTGTCAATCATGTTGACATTCTCTGAACACCAGAGGGTTTATATACACCTGATCCACAGTCCTGCCACCTGTAGCAGTCATGGGCTTCTATGCTGGCTTTACACGATATCATATGTTTTATCATGTGGTGTCTCAGTGTTAACATCAGCAACATTGTGGAGTCTCCTCCTCAACTTAAACTTTACACCTGTAGCTTCTTTTTTAGCCCTCTTAGGAGTTTCATTCAGAGAATCAACACTTTGTACATATTGCTTGATCTTAAGTGCTTTCTGGAACTTGGTTCAAGGTTCCATGATCCCACAACCCCCAATTTTTACATGCCTTCAAAACTAGTACTATATGGAGGGCAACACGTTCTGCTGCCAACTAGAGACAAAACCTGAATCCATGCACTGTGCCTTTGGTGCCTGGTGCCTTTACAACTAAACCAGGGAAGCATTTTCAAAGATATCAGAGACAATATGTTGGAGCACTCTTTTTAGGGACATACATCTTTCAAGTGAATAAATTTTTTATTATTTGTTTGCATTTTTTTTAAACTCAAAACCTGTAACCAAGATGGCTGGTATCTTGACATCAAGACACCATTTCTACTAGCAAGCACTAAGTGCAAAAGGTTTTCATTTCATTATCTTAATCACGTTAATATTTACAGCTGCTGTTTTGTCTTAATCACCAGGAGTGTTGTGGGATTTCAATATTTTTAGAAATGGCTTTTGGGGGTTATGAGCCCTAGAGCATGGTCTTTTCTACCTAAGTGACCACTTAAAAGCAGAGGGGAGGACTCTTTTGCTCTCTAGCTCCCTCACTTTCTCCTTCTTACCATGGCTGGGGTGTCCAGGGCTAGAGGAAGGAGCAAGTCGATCAGCAGCTACATGGCAGGGTCTAATCTTTTGTGTATCAGAGTTTACATTAATAAATTCTTGAGACATTTTTGACAGGCTCAAATGGTTTCCTGCAACACTTGAGGATAATTTGTATCGGGTTTCAATCCTTCTTTCATTAAGCTGCACATTTTTTATAGCTTTTTGCTCCATTTTATATAATGTCTAATAGTGAATCAGGCGAAAATCAGTAAGCAGTTACCATGCTATAATGTATATGCTGCCTTGTAATTACCTTCACTAAACACAACAGGCCATTGTGTTGGATTTCCATCTTTCTTCAGCTTTCATGGAAGTGGGGCTGAAGGTGGCCAGATGCTTTGCTAAAATGTAAGTCAGAGGTCTCTCTTCCTATTCCAAATAAATTCCTGAGTTTCTCAGAAACCCCACAGTCACAACCTCTTCTGTTTGTACCCTTAAGATTCATCTGTTCTTCTGCACTTCCAATGGCATGGATCATCTAGCTCCTTTTTCCACAGACACAAACTCGATCTTTTGTTTGTTTTTTGATTGTTTTGGTTTTTTGAGACAGGGTTTAAGTGTGTAGATTTGGAACCTGTCCTGGCACTCACGTTGCAGACCAGGCAGATCTCAAACTCACAAAGACCTGCCTGACTCTGTCTCCCAAGTACTGGGATTAAAGGTGTGTGTCACATCTCCCTGGCTCACAGACACAAAGCCTTTGGTGTTCCTTAAACTCATTCCATTGGCCTACATGCCATTTGTGTAAGTTTATCCCCACAAAGCTGTTTCCCAGTATCATGTTTTTGTACTAATTCCTTTTCTCAATGCTGTGACCGAATGCCTGATGTATACAACGTAGGTGAAGGAGGATATTTGACTTACTTCTGAGGATAGGCAGTCTGTCCTAGGACAGAATCCTGTTGCACTCTCTCTGTGTCCTAGCCAGAGATGGTTACCTGGAATTGAACAGGAAGAAGAGTACTGGGTGAGAATTGAGATAAAGCTGTAAAGAATACGATCTACTTTCCTCTCCTTAACTGCCCCACTTCTTCCAGTTCCATGCTACCTCTTCGTGGTCCTATAGCTTTCCTATGCAGTGCCAACAGCTGAGAAAGTAGTCTCCAGGCACATGAGCCCTGGGGGATATTTCTGAAATTATAATAGGGAACTACCCATATTTATCATAGTTCTTTCTAAATATCAAACAGTGATTTTACAACTTGAGCAAATGTCACTGATTCTTAGTTATATAAGACTCATCTGAAAGGAAGGTGAAACAACCTGACAATCTTTTTATATCAAGTAATACATTTCATATTCCGTTTTAACCAAATTTTAGTATATTTTTTATCAAGTTCCAATGTTGTGTCCCACAATTTAAATCACATATTTGCATTGTTTGCTACTTTCTATTTTTGTACCACTTTGCGAATGCTTCTGAAATATTAATAACAACATTTATTCATTCATCTATTATATTTTGCCAAGGTTTTAATTTCTTTTTTTTCTTTTTTTTTATTAAATTATAAAAGTTTCCATTTCAGCTCCTCCTCCCTCTCCATCCCCTAGAGCAGTCAGGGTTTCCTGCCCTGTGGGAAGTTCAAGTTCCTCCCCCTTCCCTCCAGGTCCAGGAAAGGTGAGAGTCCAAACAGACTGGAGCGCCAAAATCCAGTATATGCAGAGGAAGCAAGTCCCAGTGTCATTGTCAATGGCTTTTCAAAAAGGCTCCGGGCCAGCCACATTCAGAGAATCTGGTTGGATCACGACCTCGTTCAGTCCCAGTCCAACAGGCCTTGGTGAACTCTCATTATATCAGTTCCCTTGTATCAGTGGGTGATCGCATCCCTCGCAGTCCTGATTACTTTTTTTATTTTCTTCATCTTTCTGTTCCTCATTTGGACCGTAGAGTGCTCAGTTCGGTGTTCCAATATGGGTCTCCACCTGTATCGCCATCCAACGTCGGATGAAGGTTTCCTCTGCCCTTGCCTTCTTTGCTCACGTTCTCTTTCCTTCTGCCTCTTATTTGGACCTAGGGAGCTAGGTCCAGTGTTCCAACGTGGTTCTCCGCCTCCATCTCCATCCATCTCCAGATGACGGTTCTATGGTGACATGCAAAATATTCATCAGTATGGTTGTGGGCCAAGGCCAGTTCAGGCACCCTCTCCTCTGTCCAGAGAACCATCTGGGGATCTCTCCTTGGACCGGGGATCCCCTTTATAATCAAGTCTCTTGTAAACCCTAAAATGATTCCCTTAGTTGAGGTATATACTTGCCTGATCCCATATCCATCCTTCCTCCCTCCCCCCATCCCAGTCCCCCGATCTTTCCCCAATCCTCCCCTACTCCCTTCTCTCTAACCCTCTCCCTTTCTGACAACCCTCCCACCCCCCCATGCACCCGAGGTTACCTGGGACTCTTGTCTATTTCCTACCTCCTGGTGGAGAGCTAAATAATCTTCATCAGGTTCATCTTCTTATTTAGCTTCTCTAGGATCACGAATAATAGGCTCAAAGACCTTTAATTATGGTTAGAATCCACTTATGAGTGAATACATACCATGTTCCTCTTTTTGGGTCTGGCTTACCTCACTCAGTAAAGCGTTTTCTATTTCCATCCATTTGCATGCAAAATTCAAGATGTCATTGTTTTTTACCGCTGAGTAAAACTCTAATGTGTATATGTTCCACACCTTCTTTAACCATTCTTCTATTGAGGGGCACCTAGGCTGTTTCCAGGTTCTGGCTATTACAAATAGTGCTGCTATGAACATAGTAGAACAAATGCTTTTGTAGTATGTTAGGGAATCTCTAGGGTATATTCCCAAGAGTGGAATTGCTGGGTCCTGAGGGAGGTTGACTCCCAGTTTCCTGAGAAACCGTCACACGGATTTCCACAGTGGCTGCACAAGTTTGCATTCCCACCAACAATGGATGAGTGTTCCCCTCATTCCACATCCTCTCCAGCATAGGCTATCATTGGTGTTTTTGAGTTTGGCTATTCTGACAGGTGTAAGATGATATCTCAAAGTTGTTTTGATTTGCATTTCCCTGATCGCTAAGGAGGTTGAGCATGACCTTAAGTGCTTTTTAGCCCTTCGAAGTTCATCTGTTGTGAATTCTCTGTTCAGTTCAGTACCCCAATTTTTAATTGGGTTAATTAGAGTTTTAGTGTCTAGTTTCTTGAGTTCTTTGTATATTTTGGAGATCAGACCTTTATCTGTTGCAGGGTTTGTGAAGATCTTTTCCCAGTCAGAAGGTAGCCTTTTTGTCTTACTGACAGTGTCCTTTGCTTTACAGAAGCTTCTCAGTTTCAGTAGGTCCCATTTATTCATTGTTTCTCTTATTGTCTGCGCTCCTGGGGTTCTGCTTAGGAAGTGGTCTCCTGTGCCTATATCTTGTAGACTACTTCCCACTTTCTCTTCTATCAGGTTCAAAGTGGTCAGATTAATGTTGAGGTCTTTTATCCATTTGGACCTGAGTTTTGTGCATGGTGATAGATATGGATCTATTTTCATTCTTCTACAGGTTGACATCCAGTTATGCCAGCACCATTTGTTAAAGATGCTATCTTTCTTCCATTGTATAGCTTTAGCTCCCTTGTCAAAAATCAGGTGTTCATAAGTTTGTGGGTTAATACCCGGGTCTTCTATTCGATTCCATAGGTCGACTTCTCTGTTGTTATGCCAATATGAAGCTATTTTCAATACTGTTGCTCTGTAATACAGTTTGAAGTCAGGGATGGTAATGCCTCCAGAGGTTCCTTTATTGTATAAAATTGTTTTGGCTATCCTGGGTTTTTTGTTTTGCCATATAAACTTGATTATTGTTCTCTCAAGGTCTGTAAAGAAGTTTGATGGGATTTTGATGGGAATTGCATTGAATCTATAGATTGCTTTTGGTAGAATTGCCATTTTTACTATGTTGATTCTCCCTATCCAAGAGCAGGGAAGGTCTTTCCATTTTCTGGTATCCTCCTCAATGTCTTTCTTCAAAGACTTAAAGTTCTTGTCAAATAGGTCTTTCACTTCCTTGGTTAGAGTTACCCCAAGATATTTTATGCTATTTGTGGCTATCATGAAAGGTGATGTTTCTCTGATTTCCCTCTCTGCTTCTTTATCCTTTGTGTATAGGAGGGCTACCGATTTTTTGGAGTTGATCTTGTATCCTGCCACATTACTAAAGGTGTTTATCAACTGTAGGAGTTCTTTGGTAGAGTTTTTGGGGTCGCTGATGTACACTATCATATCGTCTGCAAATAACGAAAGTTTAACTTCATCTTTTCCAATTCGAATCCCCTTGATCCCCTTCTGTTGTCTTATTGCTATTGCTAGAACTTCAAGCACTATATTGAAGAGGAATGGTGAGAGTGGACAGCCTTGTCGTGTTCCTGATTTTAGTGGAAAGGCTTTGAGTTTCTCTCCATTCAATTTGATGTTAGCTGACGGTTTGCTGTATATTGCTTTTATTATATTTAGGTATGATCCTTGTATCCCCAGTCTCTCCAACACCTTTATCATAAATGGGTGTTGAATTTTGTCAAATGCTTTTTCAGCATCCAATGAAATGATCATATGGTTTTTTTCTTTCAGTTTATTTATATGATGGATTACATTGACAGATTTGCGTATGTTGAAACAGCCCTGCATCTCTGGGATGAAGCCCACTTGATCATAATGGATAATTTTTCTAATGTATTCTTGGATTCGGTTTGCCAGTATTTTATTGAGTATTTTTGTGTCAATGTTCATGAGTGATATTGGTCTGTAATTCTCTTTCCTGGTTGTGTCTTTGTGTGGTTTTGGTATCAGGGTAACTGTAGCTTTATAAAAAGAGTTTGGCAGTGATTCTTCTGTTTCTATATTGTGAAATACATTAAGGAGTATAGGTATTAGCTCTTCCTGGAAGTTCCGGTAGAATTCTGCATTGAAACCATCTGGTCCTGGGCTTTTTTTGGTAGGGAGATTTTTGATAACAGCTTCTAATTCTTCGCGACTAACAGGTCTATTTAGATTGTTCACCTGTTCTTGGTTCAACTTTGGTATATGGTACTTATCTAAAAAAATGTCCATTTCTTTTACATTTTCCAGCTTTGTGGCATATAAATTTTCATAGTAAGATCTAATGATTCTCTGAATTTCCTCTGTGTCTGTGGTTATGTCCCCCTTTTCATTTCTGATCTTATTAATTTGCATGATCTCTCTCTGCCGTTTGATTAATTTGGATAGGGGTTTGTCGATCTTGTTGATTTTCTCCAAGAACCAGCTTTTTGATTCATTGATTCTTTGGATTGTTTTCTGTGTTTCTATTTTGTTGATTTCAGCCCTCAGTTTGATTTTTTCCAGTCTTCTACTCCTCCTGGGTGAATCAGCTTCTTTTTTTTCTAGATCTTTCAAGTGTGCTGTTAAGTCTCCAATGTGTGCTTTCTCCGTTTTCTTTAATTGGGCACTTAGTGCTATGAACTTTCCTCTTAGCACTGCTTTCATTGTGTCCCATAGGTTTGAGTATGTTATGTCTTTATTTTCATTAAATTCAAGGAAGACTTTAATTTCTTTCTTTATTTCTTCCTTGACCCAGGGGTGATTCAGTAGTTGACTGTTCGACTTCCATGAATTTGTTGGCTTCCTGGGGGTAGCACTGTTCTTGAATTCTAACTTTAATCCATGGTGGTCTGACAAGACACAGGTGGTTACTAATATTTTTTTGTATCTGTGGAAGTTTGCTTTGTTACCCAGTATGTGGTCAATTTTCGAGAAGGTTCCATGAGCTGCAGAGAAGAAGGTATATTCTTTCCTATTTGGGTGGAATGTTCTATAGATGTCTGTTAAGTCCATTTGATTCAATACCTCCAATAATTCTCTTAATTCTCTGTTAGGTTTCTGTCTGATTGACCTGTCCATTGGTGAGAGAGGAGTGTTGAAGTCTCCTACTATTAGTGTGTGTGGTTTGATGACTGCCTTGAGTTCTAGAAGTGTTTCTTTTACATAAGTAGGAGGCTTTATATTAGGCGCGTAGATATTCAGGATTGAGACTTCCTCTTGATGAAATGTTCCTGTTATGAGTATAAAATGTCCATCTCCATCTCTTCTGATTGATTTTAGTTTGAAGTCAATTTTGTTGGAGATTAGAATGGCCACGCCTGCTTGTTTCTTAGGTCCGTTTGCTTGAAAAACCTTTTCCCAACCCTTTACTCTGAGTAAATGTCTGTCTTTGTGGTTGAGGTGTGTTTCTTGTAAACAGCAGAATGTTGGATCCTGTTTTCGTATCCAGTCTCTTAGTCTGTGCCTTTTTATAGGTGAATTGAGTCCATTAATATTAAGTGATATTAATGACCAGTGGTTGTTGACTCCGGTTATTATTATTTTTTGTTTGTTTGATTAATAGAGTTTGTATGTGTCCCTTCTTTGAGTTAAGCTCGTGAAGGGTCGCTAGATGTCTGAGTTATTGTAAGCATTGCTGGCAATGTTGGACTCCTTTGGTTGCAATTTTCCTTCTATTACTCTCTGTAAGGCTGGGTTTGTGGCTCCGAATTGTTTAAATTTGTTCTTATCCTGGAATATCTTGTTTTCTCCATTGATAGTGAATGATAGCTTGGCTGGATATATTAGTCTGGGTTTGCATCCATGGTCTCTTAGTTTCTGCAGTACCTCTATCCAGGACCTTCTGGCTTTCATGGTTTCCATAGAGAAGTCCGGTGTGAGTCTGATAGATTTACCTTTATAAGTTACTTGTCCTTTTTCCTTTGCAGCTCTTAATATTCTTTCTTTAATCTGTATGTTTTGTGTTTTGATTATTATATGGCGAGGGGATGTTTTTTTTTGATCAAGCCTATTCGGTGTTCTGTATGCTTCTTGAACCTTCATAGGAATATCATTCTTTAGATTGGGAAAGTTTTCTTCTATAATTTTGTTGAATATATTTTCTGGTCCTTTGATCTGCAGTTCTTCTCCTTCTTCAATCCCTATTATTCTTAGATTTGGTTTTTTTATTGTGTCCCAGATTTCTTGAATGTTTTGTGATGAGAATTTATTGGATTTGCTGTTTTCTTTGATCAGAGCATTTATTTTCTCTATGGTATCTTCAGACTCTGAGATTCGTTCTTCCATCTCTTGTATCCTATTGGTTATGCTTGATTCTGTAGTCTCTGTTCGTTTACCTAGATTTTCCATATCCAGCCGGCCCTCGTTTTGTGTTTTCTTCATTGCCTCCATTTCAGTTTTCAATTCTTGAACTGTTTCCATTACCTGTTTGATTGTTTTTTCTTGGTTTCCCAATATATCATTCATGGATTTACTCATTTCTTCGATGTTTTTTTATATTTTTCATCCATTTCTTTACTCATTTCTTCAATCTTTTTGTTATACTTCTCATCCAGTTCTTTAAGGGAGTTATTCATATCCTGTTTAAGGGACTCTATTGCTTTCATAATGGCATTTTTTCCCGCTTCTTCTGAATTAAGAAGTTCAAGTCCTTCTATTGTAGGGTCATTGGGTTCTGGCGTTTTCATGTTGTTTTTTAGATTGTTGGAGGAGTTCTTGCCTTGGCGTCTGCCCATCTCTTCCTTCAAATGCTCTCTACTGGATCTTCTAGTACCAGGTCAAGTTCCCTTGTTGGGCAGGGAATTCACTGACAGAAGGCCTACCTTTCCTCAGGCAGTCTATTGAAACACAGGCACTCCCTACTACCGGGTTGTACTCACAACCCAGGCCCAGCGAGCAAGGGAGTTGCTCTGGGGAGATCTTGTGGCCCCAGAGGGAAGGGGGGAAGAGAGGAAGGTGTACCTGGATAAAGGCTGGGACTGGAATCAGGAGAGCTCCGCAGGGAGTAGTCGCCTCTGCCTGGTGACCAGATTGTCGAGGGGGGCGGGGAAAGGCTGAATTCCTCCTAGAGGAAGCCCTCTGACCAGGGGAAAACTCACCCCTCCTCCAATGGAAGTGTGCTAGAAGTTCACTCTCTCTTGCTGGCCAGGAATGTGATTGAGCTGAAACAGGGCTTGCCTTTCCTCAGGCAGGCTCTCAAAGCACCGGAGCTGCCCCTGCTGGACTGAGCCCACAGTCCAGGCCCAGCGTGCAAGGGAGCAGCTCTGGGGAGATCTTGTGTCTCCAGAGGGGGGGGGGGTGAGAGGAAGGTGTACCTGGATAAAGGCTGGGACTGGAATCAAGAGAGCTCTGCAGGGAGTAGTCGCCTCTGCCTGGTGACCAGATTGTCGAGGGGGGCGGGGAAAGGCTGAATTCCTCCTAGAGGAAGCCCTCTGGCCAGGAGAAAACTCACCCCTCCTAAAATGGAAGTCTGCTAGAAGTTCACTCTCCCTTGCTGGCCAGGAATGTGATTGAGCTGAGACAGGGCTTGCCTTTCCTCAGGCAGGCTCTCAAAGCACCGGAGCTGCCCCTGCTGGACTGAGCCCACAGTCCAGGCCCAGCGTGCAAGGGAGCAGCTCTGGGGAGATCTTGAGTCTCCAGAGGGGAGGGGGGGAAGAGAGGAAGGTGTACCTGGATAAAGGCTGGGACCAAGGTTTTAATTTCTTTTAAAACAATAAACAAAGACTTCATGGAGTTTCCTTCCCTTAATGAGCTCTGGTATAACTGAAAAATGATTTACACATTTCATTCATTTACATTCTAAACTGCTTTTATAATTGATTCACTATAAGATATGATATAATATTCACCTAGTAGTTGATATAGTCAACTTTAAATACCCATTCTTAATATTGCTAAAAATAGTATTTGAAATGAATTTTGTTTTCTGTTGCTCCAATAAACATAGTTAAAAACAACTTGAGGAAGAAATGGATTCTTCCATCTTATACTTTATGGTACACCATCAAAAGAAGTCTAGGCAGGAACATAAACAGGGACTGCCTCAAAGATCATGAATACTTCATAATGACTCGCTTCTTCTGGCTTATTCAGTTATCTTCTGTCTTAGTTGGAGATTCTATTGCTGTGCCAAGACACCATAACTATGGTGACTCTTATAAGGAAAACACCCAACTGTGGTAGCAGTTGACAGCTTCAGAGATCCAGTTCATTATCATCATGGCAGGGAGCATGGTGGCCAGGAGTATGACAGTGTGCTGGCAGACATGGTGCTGGAGAAGATGCTGAGAATTCTTACATTTTGACTAACACCAACAGGAAGTGGTCTGTCTCACTGAGTATAGCTTGAGCATATGAGACCTCAAAGCCTCCCTCCGCAGTGACACACTTCCTCCGACAAGACCACACCTACTCCAACAAAGGCCACACTTTCTAATAGTGCCATTCCTTTTGGGGACCATTTTCTTTCACACCACCATAACTTACTAATACAAACCAGGACTACCTGCCTGCTCAACAGTGTCACTGATTACAGTATGCTAGACCCTATCAATCAGTCCTCAGTCAAGAAACTGTCAACTCCACATGTACACAGGACAATCAGATAGAGGCAATTCTTCAAATGAATCGCCTCTTCTTTACTGCATCAAGTTGAGAAGGTTAACTACATAGATAGATAGATAGATAGATAGATAGATAGATAGATAGATAGATAGATAGATAGCCTCTCTATGTAACCATTGGGCTGCTCAAATCTCTATTCCTGTTTCTAATGCTAGCCTGTGATTTAGCCTACATTTCCCAGAGCTACTCACCAAGTCATCAGTCCCCAGACATCTTATTTCCCAAGATTCCAGGTTCTTACTTACAGAACCATTTCTTAGTGATTCCTGAAATCTTTCTGCTTCTCTGTTGGAAACCTTGTGAGGAGCCAGCTGCTCACCTAGATCTGGAAGGCTCAGTGCTCATGAAGCTGTTGGAACAGGTTGCCACCGATATGAGTCTGGATCTAGCCTGCTTTTATCAGGGGTTGAGGTTTTCTGCCACATTAGAGTTGATTCTACTGGAAATTATTTATTACAAATTCAGGGAAAAGAGAGAGAGCAATTCATAAACAAAACTTTTAGCTTGTCCTTCAACCACAGCAACTTTTAGAACTAAAGACCATCTTTTAAATTCAACCCCATTTTTGTATTATTTTTCTCCTTGTTTGGTTCCTCGTCTCATAGAACAGCGTGGTATTTCTTTATCCTTGCCCCTTTAAAAATTCTTTTCTGATATTATTTATTCAGATTAGAAGATAGGTCAAATAACATTGTGAACTATTTCAAAGAGAGTATTTTTTGAAGAGATTTGTAAATCTAATTTACTTTCTATGATTACTTTCAAAGAGTTCCATGGTAGTTATGGATGTAAAGAATCTAACTTTACTGAATTGGTACTCATAATTTTTCATTTTTAAGGAAAAAGTCAGAATAGAAAATATTGATGAAGAATAAAAAATGATGGAAAATAGAGAAAAGAAAGAGAGCAATGAAGGGAAAGAAGCTATTACTCATTCATTTGTTGTGATGTTCTTGATGACTAAATGTAGTAGACACTGAAAAATAATCATCCCTTAGAATCCACAGTGACTTATCTCTATGACTTTTCCAACATTCCCCCAGCACCAAAATGCATGTCTATTGTTCCTTAAAGAAAATGGCATGATATTTATATTTAGCCTACATATCATTTCCACATATTTGTGTGGATAATATATGTATTACAGCTTTTTGCACGAAACCCATTCTTGTGAATTCTAGGCAAATCATGTACTTTATAGTTCTGTGAGCATTTTTAATTAGATTGTTTAAAAGGCAAAGCATAAAGTAAATGCAGTGAAAATGTTTGGCATAATTATGTACATAGGGAATAATGAAATCGAATAAAGATAAAACTTGTATACTTGATTAGTATAGATGGAAGTGTTTTCAGTTCTTTGGGTAAAATTCAGGACCTTATGCATGAGAAAACAGTATTCTATCACTGATACAACCCTAGTCTATTCCCAAATATTTTTGTTCTACAGTAGATTAAATTCAGGATAACCTTTACTTCTAAAGGCCCACTGTATAATCCCTGTGACTTTAGCTCAATTCCCTACTACTTTAACCTAGTCTCTACTACTTTAAGGAAAATAAAATTAAGAATTAAGATCACGACTGACATTATTATAAATGGTATTATTTTTACAACTGTTTCCAAAAATTGCATTAATAAAGTTCAAACACTCATATTTCATTATTTATGATACCACCATATAGTTCATAGCCCCTCACCATCAACATTATTGAAAACCATAGAAATATAATATTTTCCAATTATCAATAATATCTTGTACCTTTATAAATTTGCTGATGTTTAAAAGCATACTTTATCATTTTTTATAAATTTATGTTCAAATACATTAAATAATTTTTTGATGATTTTTCTCTTTAAAAATGTCATTTCTGGTTAAGTTGTTGTCAGAATAAAATATTGTGGCCTATCTAGTCATTTCTTGTATCATTTGATTTGGATGACTGTTGGTTGAAATGGCAAGTGCTAGCCAACTTCTCTCACTTTGATTGATAGTACTGTTATGAAGATTATTCGGGACAGTACTTTAAAAATTACTTTATAAAGTAACTCTTGTTTCAAATTATGCCCTATAAAAGCTGCTGCTATAGGAAAGACTTATCTTTGTTTTTGACAGTTGTAGAAGTGTGTTTAGAATATCTACACAGTGTTATTTCATCCCTTTTGTGCACCATGACAAACTTTATTGCTAGTTTTGAATACTAACAACATAAAAGATAAAGTAATATAAAACTGTAATTCAATTTGAGCTTTTAGACAAGAAGACATACTCTCACATAAGATAAGGTCAATAAATTCTGACTAATTTACTGGACAGTTTTTTTTACCATTTTAATTAGGTCAATTTTGCTTCTGTGCTATTGCTATAAATAACCCTGAACCAAACAACACAATTACATAGCAACAATTTTCTCAATGACTCCATAAGCTACCCATACATTTATGTGTGTGCATATACTTGTGTGTTTACAAGTGTGTGTACATGTGTGTATCTGTGTGTGTTTGTGTGTGTGTGTGTGTATTTATAGCTCTCCAACTATTGAAATAGTGGAATAATGACAAAGTAGAATACTCAATGAAAATATATGGTATTTTAATTATTTGGTATCACACAAAGAAAAATAAAAATTAATTTAAGAAAATTCATGCAAATATATAAATAAAAATTTAAAAGACTGTTTCTGAACTGGTGTTCTGTAAGCTTCTTGTAGATAACCTTCATTGGGATAGCCTTCTTTAGGTTGGAAAAGTTTTCTTGTATGATTTTGTTGAATATATTTTTCTGTGCTTTTGAGCTGGAGTTCTTGTTCTTCTGCCCCTATAATTCTTAGGTTTGGCCTTTTCATAGTGTCCCAGATTTCCTGGATGTTTTGTTTTAATAATTTGTTGAAGTTAATGTTTTCTTTGATTAATGAATCTATGTCTACAGTATCTTCAACACCTGAGTTTCTTTCTTCTATCTCTTGTGTTCTGTTGGTTATACTTGTCTCTTTCATTACTGTTTGCTTACCCAGATTTTCCATATCCAGAATTCCCTCAGTTTGTGTTTTCTTTATTGCCTCTATTTCAGTCTTCAAGTCTTGAATTGTTAGCTTCACCTGTTTGATTGTTTTTTTTTTATTGTTTTTCTTGGTTTTCTTTGAGGGATTTATTAATTTCTTCCAATTTTTTGTTTGCCTTTCCCTTCATTTCTTTAAGTGAGTCTTTCATTTCCTCTTTAAAGGTCTCCATCATTTTCATGAAGTTACATTTAAAGTCATTTTCTTCTGCTTCTTCTGGCTTAAGATGATCAAGTCCTCCGGATGTGTGACCACTGGTTTCTGGTGTTACCATGTTGCTTTTTAGGTTATAAGATGAATTCTTACGTGGGCACCTACCCATCTCGTCCTTCAAATGAGGCCAGCAGTGTCTTTGCGTTTTTTTCTTCTCTCTTGGTCCCCTCAGTATTGTTGCTAGCTCTTTATACAGTCATCATCGTAGCAAGCTGTGTTTCAGCGTTCCAACAACGTTAGAGGAGAATAGGGGAGTTTGGAGGTGGGATTGGGCTATTAGTTTGCAATGTTGGGTGGATGGGTAGGGTAATGGGGAAGCCTAACTGCAGGGAACTCTCCTGCTGACTGGCTAGAAAAGCTGAGGGAGTCGAAGGAGAGGCCAGCGTTTGGTCTCACTGTGGAGGTCCTATAGAGTGGAGTGTCCAGCCATGTGACTGTTCACTCATCTCTTAAGTCCTTTCAGTATTGGAGCAAGCTATGTTTCCCACAAGCCATTTTCAATCTTTTAAAGATGTCATTCTTTATTGCTAAACTTATTCTATTCTTCTTTAAACACTAATCAACTCTGCTTTCTTCTTTTCTTTTCTTTTTCTTTTTTTCTTTTCTTTTCTTTTCTTTTCTTCCTTTCTTACTTTTATTAAGGTCTCCAGTTTATGAAGAAGCATTATATTCTTTTTTTTAAATTTATTTATTATGTATACAATATTCTGTCTGTGTATATGCCTGCAGGCCAGAAGAGGGCACCAGACCTCATTACAGATGGTTGTGAGCCACCATGTGGTTGCTAGGAATTGAACTCAGGACCTTTGGAAGAGCAGACAATGCTCTTAACCTCTGAGCCATCTCTCCAGCCCCGAAGCACTACATTCTTGAATCACTTCATTGTTACCAATTTGTGCTCACAAAATCATCTGTGCAGACATGCTCAGGTTGGAGCCTCTGTCAGAGATGTGGGCAAGTCATTCGTACTTTGCTTCCTTCCCACAAAAATTTCTTAGGGACCTTGTAGCTGCACTGTTATCTTTTAAAGTAAGTTTTCAACAGCAATCCACATAATGTTGATTTACTTTCTCAAATTCCAAAGACACAATAGCTCTCAGGACCCTCCCCCTCCAAAAAAAATCTTAAATATGTAACTGAAAAAGACAAAATAGATCTCAAGATAAAAAATCTTAAATATTAAATATATGACTGAAAAGAAGTCTATGCTTACAAATAATGCTCAGATAGTTTGTGTTCATCTACAACCAGATGGATTACTTTGTGTAAGTGAAAATTGTACTCTTTGGTCCTAAAATGGGGTGGAAAAGAAAGCAAAAGACTAGTAGATTCAATAGCTTTCATTAAGTGAGTGTGAAAATCAAGTTCATTCAAATGTGAACTATTGCAATTAACTCCACCTCCCCATGCTTGCCATCAAGAGTTGGAGTATTGAAAGATAAAAACAGATTAAAAGAAAATGGTATATAAAGCTGTATTTCTCTTTTTGCTTAAGGACTTTAAATTCTACACTTTAAATTCTATATTAGACCTAGTCTAATATGACTAATACAGAAAGACTGCATAGTAGGCTAATCCATTAGGTCAATGTAGTTCACTGTGGTCCAGATTGTATCTGGTTCAACATTAGGTTTATATTCTGCCAGATTTAACAGCAGATGTTCTATACCTAATTAGTACATGACATTCAGAAAGGGTTCTTTTCCTTCATCATTTTCTACTTTTAAAAGTCCTCTTTATCAGATTGCCCTTTGAGTCAGAGATCATTTTTTTTCTCTACTAACTGGAGAAGAACTCTTCAATTCTACCACCCGCAAATTCGTTCTGGATTTGTTTTGAAATACTGGGCACAACCCACACAGTGTGAACACTCATCAACTTAACCTTTGTTTGAGTTTCCAGATTTCTGTGACTGTGTTTGATATTCTGACACATGAAAAATAAAGAAAGAGCTCACAAGACTTTTATAGTTCATTTATCAAAGATGAATCATATTTATCAAAGGGAACAAATAAATCAAATAGCAAAAATTCATTTTTGAAATGTGAATTCAAAGATCTAATATTTTGTTCTTTTTAAAAATCATCTCATGGAATACTTTCTACAAAGCAATATGATATAACCTTCATCATTCATTCTGTCAAGAAAATAACAGCACTTGCAGTGTTTTAGAATAAATAGCATTTGAGTTATATTTAATATGATTGCTTAATGTCTCTTTAGAAATATGAATATATCTTTATATTACTGGGTTACAATGAATGGTAATAGTTCTCTTTCATATATTTCCTTTAATGGTGATCTCTCTTCTCATATAGATATACACATACATATGTATATATGTGTATATAGTTTTTGTCTTTATGATTCTGATTGTCCCTAAAATAACTACAGAACATAAATTGTGTATGCTCTGTTTTTTAGATATGGAAACTACAACTCACAGAGGCAAAAAATTCATCAATTTAGCACAGTCATTAAATATTTAACATATAGATGAAAACCTGTCTTAATGCTCAGTAATTACATTCATTCATGATAACATCTGTACTTTGGAAAGAAATATATTTGTTTATATTTATATGTTTTTATCTGCATCCATATGTTTTTAAAGCCAAAGAAAACATTTTCTTCTCCACAACAATAAGAAACTCAGCTAAGCAAATATTGGTTGATTTGAAGAGATGAATGAACTCACAAATCCTAGTGAGCCTTAACAGCATAAAAATCAGGAGCTAAAGTCCTTGATTACAAATATCAGAAAGAAAAGATCACATCAGTACCATTACAGATTCCAAAAGGAATTCTAATAAAAGAAGAAATTCCATGGAAACTGCAGTACAGGCTAATTTAGATGAACTCAGGCGTTCCTTGTAGTACACCAGCTCCAAACTGATTTTAGAAAGGAACAAAGTAGGTTCTCTCAGCAGCAGAGCCCAAAAATGAACTGTATTGGCAAGTCAATGTCTTTTAGCAGGCACACAGCTTCAGGAGGAATCTCTGAGAGGTTTCCAAACAATTAATACAACCATTTTCACCAAAGACTAGAGACAACGAAACAATTGCCCTCAATTCCATGATCAGCTAGTACTTTAGTACCAAAATTTAAAGATATCACAAGAGAAAAACAAGTTTTAAAATAAATATCTTTAAAGTATACAGCTTCTCACCAATAAAAAAGAAACTACATAAATATAAAATATTAGAAAGAAAATAGAAAAAATAGTCATGTAGATTTACTCCAGAAATTCAAGGTTGATTAAGTGTATGAAGATCACAATAGTGCTTCATCAATTAAGAAACAATAAAATCTGTATTATTATGCACGTAGTTTCCAAAGAAATGTTTGACAAAAGGAAGACCTAATAATAACACCCCACATACCAGAAAAGAGAAAGACTTTCTAATAAAATAACTAATACATATGAAAATTCCTCAACTAACAAAGTAGCAAAGTTGATAATGATTTCTCCTTAGAGCTAGGAAAATGCTAAGAATGATCTTGCTTTGTGATTTCTGATCAGTTAATGTATTGAGAAATATCAAAATAATAATAAAAAAGAAGTTATTTGGAGAGGACAGGAAGAAGAAAAATGGTGTCTTTTGGAGAGCAAAATGATCTCATACATATTCACTCCTAAAAGTATTAAATACTAGAATTGATATTAGTAAATTAAATACAATGGAAAAATAAAATTAAGACATTTTATTTAATTAAATTTTTTAAAATGTAGTTTCTAGTTTGTATGGTATACGCTTATTTAATTTTTGATAAGCTTGTTAAATATTTGGTCAGATAATTGCAACAAGCTAGGCTAGTTCAAACTAAAGTTCTAGACAGTGAATAAAGGTCAAAAATAATTTTAAAAAGACAGTATTCTTCTTTTCAAATAATAATGAATCTTTTCTAGATGCATAAGCAATAAATTGTTAACAATAAACAAAATATTTAGATACATTTAAAATATTGTCTCAAAATTGTAAGGATGAGAAAATAAGGTTCTTGTGAAGTATATAGACAATGTTGACAACCAGAACCTGTGTTTTTACTATTAAATTTTTTTTGACAATTTCACATATGTATTAGACACATTCTGATAATATTCACCTCCTATCATATTTATCCTTCTCCCATCACTGTCAATGACTCAACTCACCACATGCCGTTTGTCAATGTTCATGTCATTTTGTTTAATTTTGTAGGCTTTTGTGACGCTCTGAGTTTAAGCAGGGCCATCTGTGGGACAATGGTTTTGGAGATACCCATTACAGCCTGCTGGGCTCACCAGTGGGTAAATAGCTGAAGATCATTACTCCCGTCCATACTCCTGAATCATCAATAGCTGCTAGTTCATTCAGCAGGAAAAGGTGAAGCCCAGTGAGCTCCTTCTGCATCAATGATTGATTGTTTACAGGCTTTATCTTCTGAAAATCCAGTGCAGGCAATTGAAGCTTCTGCAGCTCATGAATGCAATGGCTGGGTCATGATCAAAGAGCAGCATTTCATAATCTATGATGACTTTTACATTTTTTCTACTCTTTTCTTCAGTGTTTCCTAAACTTACAGCAGACGTGTACATGCACTGTTTACAGAGTTGAGTACTCATCCAATCACATATTTAGCACCTTCAATAGTTCAGAGTCTGTGTATTTCAATATTGATTGGAAAGAAAACCTTCTCTGACTAACGCTAAGTATAGTATTAAACTACTGATTAAAACAATAAAGATTAAGCAGGCAGTTTGACAACCTGTCTACTTAGCTGAACAATAGTAAATACCTTTGGCCCCTTCCCAAGGTGGCATTTTTATTGATTTTACAGTCCCAGAGATGGGCCTGTTCTTTGATGTGGACTCTGACGTGGGATTTCCCTCTGTATGCTGTGATTATCACTGATAAATAAAGAAACTGCTTTGGGCCTATAACAGAGTTACAGGGCAACAGAGATAGAAGGGGAAAACTAATCTGAATGCTGGGAGACAGGAGGTAGAGTTAGAGAGAAGCCATGTAGCCCCGCTGAACACAGATGCCAGAACTTTATCCAGTAACCTACAGCATCATGGCGATACACAGATTAATAAAATGACTTAAATTAATATGTAAGAACTAGCCAATAAGAAGCTAGAGTTAATGAGCCAAGCAGTGATTGAATTAATAGACAATAGGACAGATTCAGACGTAAAAGACCTCGAAATAGTCATAGTGTGGGATAAATGTACATAGTTTGGAAAAGAAAATAATATAGAAAGTTATATAAAACAGTAAATGGTTTTAAAAATATAAAGACTTTAAAGAGATAGAGTACAGATAGTCATAGATTAAAAGAAGTATAAAAGAATAAGCCACATAAAAATGAAAAATTCACAGAGAGTCTGGATTATAAATATTATTATGTTCTCTTTAAATTTTTTGACTGCAGAGAGACATTTAATTCTGAGGTTTGCTAAAATAAACTAGCATATATACTTTAAAGGTATCTTGATTTCAAAATATGGATCTAAGGATATGTTTCTTTGGAAAAGAGGTTCTTCTTTCTTTCCACCAAAGCTGAGAACTGATGGATTAACTCCAGACTAATATGGTTTAATGAACCAAATCCCCCTAAGAAGTTGCAGTAAACACCCCCCAAAAATTACATCACCCAACTGATGACTGAGATAAACCTAGCATATATACTAGGATATACTATAAAAGACCTAATTAAAAGTGTCCCAAATCAGCAGGAAGCAGGTTAAAGAACTATGCCCAAATTCCCAAATATTGTCTATAAATGTTTGTTTACATGGAAAACAATGTGCTATAGAGAATTGCATTGGTATGGATCTTGCTTTATTGATACAAATTTAAGATCAATTTTGATATACTATGTACATGTATTTCTGATCTTGATTAAGGTATTGTGTTTATGAAGATCATTTAGAAATATAATGAATAATTTAAAAATATAAATTAATAGATAACCAACTATAATAGTCAAGCTTGTAATCATGTTAGTTAGATTTTCTAGATGTACAGAGATATATTTCAGGTGAACAGGCATTCTTCAAACCTTTCAAAGACTACAGAAAATGGCATTTAAAAATTTTAAGAACTTAGTACTTTTCATGACAATGAAACACAACTGCTCTTGGCAGCACCAATGATTTCAAGCGGAAGATTGGCATTGAAGAGCCTCCTTATAGAGGTGCTGCGGGAGCGCCTTCCTCTCCTTCAGCCAATAGCCGCTGAATTACCAGCCCACTGGGGCGTGGTATATTTCTCTTTAAAAAAGAGCGGCAAGCCAGCACTTGGTTCTGGCTCCTGCTCCAGCAACTAGGCTCCTTTCCTGATGGTTTGTGTTATGTAGGTTTTACCCCCCAAAATAAATACCCCCTTAAAACCTAACTGGTGTGGGACTGTTTTGTGCATTATCGAGTTGGTTACCAATTTGGGCAAAAAAACTGCTCTTGCCTTGACTGCTTAATGAACTGGACATTCAGGACCCACAGAGAAATGAGTGATGAACTTGCCTAAAGGTGAGATCATCCTTCAGGGCTTCTGCTTCATATAAAAGTCTGCTAGACATTCTGCAGGACACAGAAAATAGTGACTGAAAACCTGCCAATAGAGACAAAACAGTCTTTAAATTTTCCTGCTTCACGGAAAAGTCTGCTGGATACTATGGGCCTGTGGACTGAAGATAGATGTCCCAATGGTACAGAAGATCTTTGGGTGACTGTCCAGGCAGTGAGATGCCTCTGTCAATTCTAGACTTTTAAAAGTTCCTTACAGTGCACTTCCTGTTTACTTAGGTAATATATCCTTCTGGAGTCTTTGATGGAATTAAAAAGAAGATAGTAATAATATAGTTTTCTTTAGTTATGGTAAAAGATAAAGTAGATATAAATATTATGACTGTAATTCTTGCTTTATACCTATTTTGTAATATGTAATTTTACTATGTTAAAGTTAAAACCTTCCTTTTAATTTAAAAGAAAAGGTGAGGTGACGTGGAAGTTCCCTCTGTATGCTGTGATTACCATTGATAAAGGAACTGCTTTGGAAGAGCTACAGGGGATCCGAGCTAGGCAGGGAAAACTAGGCTGAATGCTGGGAGAAAGGAGATGGTGTTAGAGAGAAGCCATGAGATGCCAGAACTTTATCCAGTAAGCCACAGCCTCAAGGCGATACACAGATTAATAAAAATGGATTAAATTAATATGTAAGGATTAGCCAATAAGAAGCTAGAGCTAACGAACCAAGCAATAATTTAATTAATACGTTTTCTGTGTGATTATTTTGGTTCTGGGCAGCTGGGAATATAAGCAGCCTCCTTCAACAGGACTCCAAATCCAGAGTGCAGCTGGCTGCCTCACTGTTGTTTTACCACCATCCCGCAGTGCAGATGTCTTGTACTGTAGGCTGATATAGCAGTTGATAGCTTTGACAGGTTGGTAAGACTCCAGATGTTTTCTCTTCCGCAGTTGCATGCACAGCACCTTCAAGAACTGTGAAAGCTAACTTGCCAGATCTGTTCTAGCTTAATTTCTCCATACCAGGTTTTTAGGCTAATAATGCCATAAAAGATGTGTTCTATAAAAATTCCAAAGAAGCAAACCATCAGTGTTTGTAAAAATAACTTTCCAGACACTTTTCATAAATGTAAAGGATAGCCTTTAAGAAGAAAACTGAGCAAAATATACCTAACACCAACCACTATGAAGTACCTTGACTAAAAATCCCTTTTAACTGATGCCAGAATACAAAAAAAATAGTCTGTCCACAAAATTAAAGCATTACATTTATTATTTTTACCACATTTTTCCTTTAACATTGAAGTAATAAAGTATAGCATCTTATTCTATATAGAAAAGGCCCATGAAAGGATATATATATAATGTATGTATATATTTATATATGTATACATACATATAAAAAATATAGACTTGCTTAGTGAGGCTATATATATAGTAGATAGATAAATGATGGGTAGAGAGAATTATGACTGTAATCTGAGATAGTATCCCTGATAAACACTGTAAGATACTAAAAGAGAATAAGATCACGGTAAACCCAAATGATTTGAAGTATAGCAGTAGTTTTATAGGCTATTATATACCTTTGAGATGAATGAAGTTGAGATTCAACTGAAGAAGTCTCAGTATGGCTTCACATATTCGGCTACTGGAGAGTTTACTGTAAAGCAAGCATGAATAACATGCAAACTGAGAAGAATTTATTTGGGAATATATTTATATACATATTATATATATATATATATATATGCATGTAACCATGCTTCATGAAATAGGCCATAAATTTGAAATAGTGTGAGGAGCAGGATTATAGAAAGGTTTTAATGAAGCAGGAAAGGGAGAAATTATATAATTATTTTATAGGCCATTGTATATTGAAAGAATGTAACTTTTTATTTTATATTAATTCACATACAGTTAAGAGATAGCCTTGATTTGAAGATTTGTACTTTGGACGGATTATTCAACAGTATAGAAACTGTTCAAGACTGTGGGAACTTTGAAACCGGAACTGAGTGTGTTTTGCATTCTGAGATGACCATGAGCCTCCAGGGTCAAAAGGAGGTAGGCTATGGTTTAAGACTGAAGCGTTTTGGTGTCAGATTGGTGAGACATAGAATTGTGATGGTTAATATTTCCTGCTAAACAGAGCCTATAATCACCAGAAAGGCAAGACACTGGGCACACCTGGGAGTGATCATTTAGATTAGACCAGCCTCCAGGCATACCTGCACAGGATATTCCAGAGGAGGTTAATTGAGATGAGAAAATCCATTTTAACTTTGGTGACATCACTCCTTGGGCTGGAGTCTCTGATGGGATCAACCGGAGGAAGCAATCTGAGTATAACCACCCGCTGCTCTATCTCTTGTCTGTGGATGAAGTCTAACCAGCTACTTCAAGTTTCTGTTACCCCTACTTCCCCATCACCAGAACTGCATTCTCAAGACATCAACCAAAATAAATGCTTTCTCTCTTTAAAAAATAAAATAAAATAAAAATATCAATGAAAATATTGAAAACAATCTAATTTTTGAGAACTGGGCATTATCAAATTAGATGTTTATGCCAGGATATTTCAAATAAATTGACAGCACCATCATTATAGATGAATGAGGCAGAATTTTCATAAAGGAAATGTGAGAAAGATGTTAAACCAAAAGAAATACTGGAAGAGAAGGTAGAAAAGGGCCTGTCCTGCAGAGTGCCCTCTTGGAAATCATACCACAATCGTCACTGTAACCAGAAACAGCATGACATAGACAGAGATTAATTTCAAAAATATGTATTCAATACATGTCATTCTCTCTTTTTTTCTTATCTGGGAAATAACAGCACACACCATGCCTGTCAGCTTCCCATGACGAAGATTTCTGAAAAAGAAGGAAAACTCAGTTAAATAGAGACTGAGTCATGATTTTTTCAGCAGATGTTTATCTAGCTAAATCACAAGCAGACTCTGTTTTTTTATGTAAAAAATTGTGATGCAAATTGAATGACTTCTAAAACGTAAAATTTAAGAGTATAGCTGCATATGCATGACAGTTATGACATAGGAAAACTTTAGCAAAGGATTGTGAATTCACCTTTTTTTGTGCATAGTATTGCTGATTATGGAGAAATAATCCTTCAACGGTTGACACAATAAAGACAAATAGAATGGATGATCAAAGAAATGGTAGGCACTTACTCTAAATTGATCTGTTGGTGATGATGTATGAGGACCCTGTCACATTAGGACATGTGATATTCCATACAAGAATGGCCCTAACCACTGACTGTGTTTTATATATATTACTTGCTCCAGTCTTAAGGATGCTTTAGCTTGTCACTGTTCTGCTGACCTGATTAGCTTCACTCAGTATTTAAATTTTATTTATTTATTCATTGCTTTCTTTGTAAATTTCCCGAAAAGATCACAGGTAGACTTATCTAGAATGTCCCTATCATAACATGGGCCTTGTTAGTGTTTCTGACTCACAGCTACACTTCTGTTTAAAATTTTATCTTAGTCTAGAATTTTGCATTTTATTAGAAGGCTTTGTATTTTTTATTCCACAACATTCTCTCTTTAAATCTACTTACAAATTTAACATTTTGCTTGCAATTTTGGATTTGCATCTTTGGCATATCAATATTTATATTTGTTTGAATGTCCTTATTTCTCCACTTTCAAAAAATGGGAAAAGTTCACTAAAAATGACACAGCCTTAAAATATATAATTTATTATTTAAAAAGAAGCTTATTATGGCATTAAGTAGCTTATATCTTAGAGACTATTTCAGCACAGTAAAAATAAAGCTGGTGTGTGCCAGGAAGCATATAAATTTATCAACTATAAGTATCTGCCTATGAGTTCAGATAAGTTGAAGCTGCTGAAACCACATTTAGTGTAGCAGTTTTCAAAAAAATTCTATGCTCTTCTAACAAGCTTATTTAAATATGTATTGTTAAAAGCAAAACTAGCTGAAGTGTGTTCCCTCTGAGAACTTGTCTTCTTAAGAGGATTCCAGGGTGAAATGCTTCAGCATAAAACCTTTGGAAACCCTAATGGAACAGGTTACTTGAATGCTTATAACTCTCTAGACCTACTATCTTTTCAATAATTAAGGTCATGAACACTTAGTTCGTTCTTAGTTTTGCCATAATCTGTTACCACATCAGACTTTTCTAGTTTATTGGGTACTAAACTTGCTTAATTTTTGAAATTCTGAACATGAAGTATTTTGCTTCTAAGATATGAACCATGAGAAAAAGAACGGAAGCCTTCCTAAAACAAAACTCTGTTTTCTTTTTATCTGCATATGAAGAAATAAAATAATTTATGACAGGAAAACTACTGTTTGTCAATATGTAACTTGGAGCTAAGGGCGTGGCTCAAGGGATACACAAGGATGCTTACTGTGGCAACATGAGAATGCAAGTGTAATTCTCCAGTCATGCATAAGGATGCTTGCATCTGTAACATCAGCCATCAACTATGAACAGAGACTGGAGACTCTCTTGGGTTGCTGAATGCCAGCCTAGATCCTTGTTCAATGAGAGACCTTGTCTCAAGGTATAAGATAGAGACATATACATCAGGTCACACAACATCCCCAATACACCACACACACACACACACACACACACAGAGACAGAGACAGAGAGAGGGAGAGAGAGAGAGAGAGAGAGAGACAGAGGCAGAGGCAGAGACAGGAAGACAGAGAGAGACAGAGAAAGACCGAGAGAGACTGAGACAAAGACAGAGAGAGAGAGAGAGAGAGAGAGAGAGCAGATTAAAATATAGAAGAATTATAAAATTAAATATTCAGAACTCATTGAGACTGTAATTTAAATACATTTCTCCCTTCCCTTCCATTCATCCAAACCATCCCATATACCTCTCACCATGCCGCTTCATATTCATGGCCTCTTTTTTCCATTAATTGTTATTGCTTGAATAAAAACTTTATATACAAATATTTCTAAGTGTAATTTGTTGAGTGAATATAATGTTATTCACATGTATATTTAAAGGAGTTACTTCTCATCAAGAGGATTATCATTCCTGTTATTGGAAACGTAACATGCTGATGAAACCATGGTTACTAGAGGAGAATCCACAGCCTCTAATTTACTAGACCAGCACAATATCTAACGACAGTCTATAAAAAATTTTCATTATACCCACATATATTTGGAGTCTTCAACTTTCATCAACAAAACTTCTCTTTGTAACAGAGAGAGTTGACTACAGAAACCACAACCAAAAAAAAAAAAAAAAAGAAAGAAAGAAAGAAAGAAAGAAAGAAAGAAAGAAAGAAAGAAAGAAAGAAAAGAAAAAAAGAAAGCGGAGTTATGGAAACCAGTTGCAATGGATACATCCACAAAACACTCTTGCACCTAAGACTTGGGGGACATTGCAGAATAGAGGGTCGTAACTGTGGAAAAGACAGAGAATGAGCGAGTGTGTAGGGAGAGTGTGTCTCCCAGTAACGTGTGTCTTTGCCCACATATTCCCACCAATACCCACATGACTGCTCAAACATAAGCTGAACGGATGATACCAGGGAAGATTCAAAACTTGATGAAGAAAAGCCCATGAGACCTCAACACCACATGAATAATTAGAGGCAGCTGGGTAAAGCCAGGAATTTGATCGCTGGTCCTCCCCAGGGAAGAGCTCACCAGTTTGTTGTCTAGTTCTAAAGGATCAGTACCGGCATTTTTAGCTTCCTGCTTTTGTCTTCATTTCTCTAATATGGTTTCTGTTTTGACAAGGAGACATAGGATTCTTGGATTTATTGAACAGTTTGAAAGGTGCCTGATACAGTTTCACCATGAATACTATCAATCCTTTTCCACATGAAGGTCAAATCTTGTCTCTACTGCTTCATTGATGGGCTTTAACCTTTCGCCTAATGTGTTTCATTCTACATATTTCACTATATATTTCAATTTAACCACATCACCCATAGTTTTCAATAAATGGATCTATTCTATATTTTTCTCATTGTTAACTAATATATTATTTCATAATGTATGTGTGATATAAAATGTCTATAAAAGTTGTTTAAACACCAAATATTTCATTGAGGATCAGAATAATTATAATCATCTTAAATCTGTTTTGAATAAAATTATAATTTCCAATTTTCATATTCAAAATTCATAATGCACATTAGATTGATGTTGAGAAAAGAAAAAAATCACTGTAAATAAAAGCATCTATTAAGATGATTATAAAGTATTTTAAAGGCATCTCAGTATGTTTGTATATAATACTTTAATAACAGAAAAGAAACAATTCATAAATGTTAATAAATCTGGATTTTATATATCAATAAACTTGTATGAAATAGACTGTTCTTGGCATTTGTCACAAAAATATTGTCTTGCCAAATAAATCCATGCTATTTGAAGAAACAAGCTGTGTAGTATTCTAATTTTGAGTACAGGGGTCAAGATAGTTTTGTTACTTTGATAATAAATGCAAAAATTTCTGGCAAATATCTGTATTTCCCCTAGTATGGAAAACAGTTCAAATATTTAATTTGAAGTAATTTAACATACTGTTTAAATCTTGGTGACTTACTAACAGCAGGAGATTAAGCAGGGATTAAATATACTGGAAAAATACTCTAGCTTTGTTGGAGTTACTTTTAATAAAATTTGCTTATTCATTAATTTATTTTTTAAAAGTTAATATACAAGATTCAATTCTGAAAATATCAATTTTTGGCTTATCTTTTAAAATTATTAATGCTCAATTACATGATTTCAACTACAGAAAATAAAATTACCTATTGTGGAAATTTTATGAAGATTAAATGACCTGCATTGCTCAAACCTCCTTCCAGAGACTTCTTACAGAAAGGGCCATTAAGACAGAGGCTATAGGTCAGAAAGGTGCAGAGAATAAGGGAATTCCAAGCACTCTGCCTTAAATATCATGTACAAGTTAAATGGTGAGGCTACAAAGAAGAAATTGATGCAAACCTTTCACACTCACAAATCAGCCATTTTTCCTATATGCTATGTATGTATTTGCTAAAAGACAAAGATTTTTTTTTGTCTTTATGGTCACTTCTCACATTTAAACTTTTCTAATGCATGAATTTAATGCCTAATCAATTCAGTATTTTCACAGAGATCATCTTTCATTATACTCAAGATTTGTAATTAAATTAAAGCTGATGGTTTACTCAGTAGACTTATGTACTACAAATGTATAGTCAATGTTTTTATTATATTTCTTTATGAAATGTCTTCTCATTATTGAATCCTCTGAGTCACTCACAATTACTATTGCTCACTTGAAAATCAGTGTAAAAGTGGGGGATTCAAAAGTATATTTTTTAATATCAATATACATGAAAACTATAAATGATCAGATATGTGATATCTGAATATTGACACAGGTTTCAAAGCATAAAGTTTGGCTTCATAAGATGATATACAATTTTTGAGAACGTTTGCAAGTTCATTTAGTTACGGAATAAATGATATTTGCTAGTTCTGTCAGAAGTGAAACTGATATAAAATCTTGATGTTTTGATATTTCAAAGAATTTTAAAGTCAAAGGTATAATGATAGGAGCTATATTTTGACTTTGAGTAGCGTAGAGCATAGATGAGTTAAAGCCTTAGAATGAGAAGATATAATGCTAATTAATGCCAAGCTATAACATTTATGAGAGAGATAAAATAATACCAGTAATTGTACATATTCAGAACTAAGGTGGCTACTAATGAATCTCATCTGAAACTATTTACTGATATAGGTCATGGTTCTCATAGCAGAACACGCACATAACTGGGGAGCAGAAGACAAAACTATATGTTTATCGGTATGTAAAGATATCTTTAGCAGAGTTATTTAAGGTTTTGTACATATGTTTTCTGTGAGCTTTTGTTGGGTCAAAATTATTTCGGGGCCTGTACCTTAAGGCCTGTAGGACAGAGAAAAGCCTGGCCAAGATCATGAAAGTCAAGAGAGCATGAGATAGCAAAATCTAGGTAGACATTCCTCCAGCCAGAGGGAGGGCTTGGCTGTCTCTCATTGGCTGGAGGTACCCCCACATCACACCATGTCACTTAACGTTTATAAGCGGACACTCACAGTAATAAACTGAATTCCTACTTTGACTTGACTCCCTATGTCTCTCAACCCTCATCAGAGAAACTTCTTTTTGAAGTAGGTGGTGATTGATACACAGTCCCACAGCTAGCCAATAAGCAAAAACCAGAAGACTGTCGAGTTCTCAACTCTGTGTCTCACATCAACACTACAACCTCCTCTTCAAGACTCAAAGATTCTCATAGAAGAGAGGATGAAATTATTGTAGCATCCTAGATATTTTCAGGCAAACTGTACTTGCAGAACATGACAGGGACATTGTTCTCACTGAATGACTGTATATATGAGAACTGTACAAAAACAAGCCAGTCAAATTCTTGCCTTGATTGTGGAGAGACTCCTGAAGTTCTACCCCTAGTCTAGGAGTTATTATCTACAGATGGCTGCTCAAGAAGGGAGGGTAGACTTTCTTGTGGTAATCACCTCCTGAAAGACTGCACTTGTACCACAAGTAATACTAAGTATATACAATGGATATCATAAAAAGAAGAAAGGAAGGAAAGAAAGAAGGAGTAGGGAAGAAAGAGAATACATAAATTAGGAAGGAAAAGGGGAGTTTGAGGAAGAAATAGGAAGGAAGGATCTGGAGGTAGACTTGATGTTCATGCATGAAATTGTCAACATTAAAAAAAACATGATACCAAGTAGGATTTCTCCTAAAAAACAGCATAGATTTACTGAACTTCTTTGTGTTATTTTTTTCTGAACTATGTTACTATAATGCTATAGCATTGCAAATAAAAATAGATCATTTGTACTCCAGTGATTTATTCTTAAATTGTCAAATGGCACATATTTATAAGTTGGTGATTAAAAGATTATTTTTGAACTTTTCCACTTTTAGATGCTTATGTTATGAAGGACTTTTCAACCTTGTCATCACTCATATTTTGGGGCAGAAATTTTGTTGTGGGAGGTCATCTAATGCATTACAAGATGTTCAGCAACAACCCTGACCTCAATATATTGAAAGATAATATCCACAGCAGAGATGACAATCAAAGTGTCTCTAGATATTTCCCAACGTCCCTTCAAGGGTAAATCTGCCTCTGTGCCCATTAAGACCACTGCTATAGTGATTCTCAGGTAAACTTGCTGAATTGAACAGTGGGAAAAAGTCAAATATTAGTAGAGTTTTACATCACAGAAAAAAAAATGTACTCTAAAGCTGAAAAAACAACAGGCCAGTTCATTTTTCTAAACTTCTGTAATCTAAATTCTTAATTTTACAAATAGACTTAAATGAGGTTTGTTCAAAAAAAACCCATGAAGTTATAACTGATTTTATATAAACAATCTCTAAACTATAAGTTACACATTAGAGTCACCTAAACTCACCATACTATTTATTTATTTATGGTGCTGTGATTAAAAACACTTTAACCAAAAGCAATTTAGAGGAAGAAAGTGTTTGATTTAAGCCTCTGGGTCATAACCATCAATGAGAAGTGTTCAGTCAGGAACTGAAAGAGAAACCATGGAGGAATGCTGCTCATTTGTTCAGACACTGTTTCTTCTACAAACCTGGTCTTGTTGCATAGAAAGAGAGCCACCATGGAAGCATAATCATCAGCCAATACAGTCCCTCGCTGTCCAGTTGGTAATAAAAACTAGTGCACACAGTAAGCTAGACCCCACCTTAACCAGAGGCTCACACACAAAAAAAGAATAATCTGTGTTGTTTTAAGCTATAAAGAAGTGAAGGAAGTATTTTATTGTCAAGAGAATGATGCTGGTTTTCAAATGACATAATAGATCATAGAATGAAAGGAAATTTAGTTCTAGATTTACCATTTGGAAATATTTCATAGCAGTAAAATTTGATATATTCATATGATCAAAAGACCAATACAAGTAGGTTCATGAAAGAAATGGAGATTCTGTGTGTGTGTGTATGTGTATGAGCATGTGTGTATCTGTGTGTGGTTGTGTATGTATATGTGTGTATTGGATGTTTGTATGTTCGTGTGTGTATGTGTGTGAATTTGTATGTGTATATGTGTATATTTTTATGTGTATGTGTGTTTGTATGTATGTGTATTTGTACATGTATGTGTGTATGTAGGTATGTGTATGTATGTATGTATGTAAAATTTGAGTATTTTAGAGGAAAGAAAATGAAGTAAATAGTTTCTAGAGAGGAAATGGATTGGTTGTAATTATTCTTCCAGACAGAAAGAAAGCTGGCTCAAATAGGTAGAAATTACTTTAAAAATAAAACAGAAAATTTAAGTAAGCTAGAATAATTATTCTGGAATAAAGATTTTAATTAAGATAAAATGAACCTTTATCATGGAGTAATTTGGGCCAAAAGCAAGATGCTGCCATGCTTAGTACTAAAAGAAATAGTATAAGGCTAAACTTCTGATAATTACTAGGAGGTGAGAGGCTGAGAAGTAAAAACACTCTTCTGAATTGTTTCTCTGCTCTTGGCAAATGTTCTGTGTGATTGTTAGTGCAGAGCAGGATGGCAGAGGTGGTGTTGGCCTGAGGAGAAGTGGAATCAGAACTCATCGTCTAGAAAGGAAAAAAGGGCTGACAAGAGACCTTGACATCTGCCTGATGGTGTTAATAGTTATGTGACCATGAAGCCACAGTTCTGTTCATTAGAAACCACATGAGATTTCAATACTACGTATTTGGAGTGAAAGAAATTAGGAAGAACAGTGAGAATTTGAGGTCATACTCTTTATTGAAATTTACTTTTTTCTGCCTGTCAATATTTAATTGACCAAGAATTTATTTTTTGGCTCAGCAGATCAAGATGCTTATCATGAAATCCTGATTACCAGAGTTTGACCTCTAGTAGTGACTTAAAAGATGAGGGCAGGCACGCATGTAGAGTTTCAGGGCTAATCACTTTATATTAGACAGCCATTCAAGGGCTCATCAATGGGAGAAGCTAATTATCCATTATTCAACAAGCATTAGATTTCTGTAGTTCTTTTTTGAGGACCCCATATGGCTACTTGTCTACTGACATTTTCACTGTTAAAATTTAGTTTATACTAAAAAAATAAATAAATGAATAAGCTAAATTCTATGGTACACAGTTTAATCTCAGTGCTACTTTGGTGATATAGGAGGTGGACAGAGGATTATCTGAAAGCTACAAGAGTATAAGGTAAAGTAGCTGGGAGAATGCACCATGACAGAAGCAAAGAAGTCCCTGCCTACACAAGGTGGAAGGAGAACATGTCTATATGTGCAACAATGTCAACAATGTATGTTGTGGGAACTCGATCCATGTAGCCAATGAAATTTGGAGGTAACTTGCCATGAGTGTGGTTTCCTCTGATATAAAACTAGATAAGAACTAAGGTCATGGAAATCATTCTCTCTCTCTCTTTCTTGTCTTTTTGCGAGCATTGAAAAAGGGTGCATTTGTGTAATGTCCCTGGCTGTCCTGGAACTTGCTTTGTAGACCAGCTAGACTGGTCTCAAACTCACAGAGACCCGTCTACCTCTGCCTCCTGAGTTCTATGATGAAAGACCTGCAACACCAAGGTTCAACTCTCCTATTATTTTTCTATTCCTGCTTAAGATGATTTGTATATTGATACTAATTCATTCAAACTTATATGTCATATTGTACATTTGTTTTTAATTCTGATTAAAATATTTTGTATTTTGACGCAAACTAAGAATATTTTTTTTCATATTGCACTCTGCATTTCTATCTCTGAATAAGATATTTTTGTATATTTTTACAATTTTAAGGTCATTGTTCTTATACTGGACTTCTGTTTACAGACTGATATCTTAAAACTGTGTAGATTATTAAGAATTACAGGTTAATAGTCACCCATATTTGTAACATAATTATTTTAGTTAAGTTTTCTAGATGCACAAAGATGAATTCCATATACATAGATCATCTTCAAACACTTCAAAGGCCTACAGAATATGGTTTTTAAATATTTTAACAACTTATAATTCTATTGATATGAGACATGATTGTGTCTGGCAACACCAATCTTACTGACTATCCTTAACTATCAAATTAATCCATTGTTATGAAACTGTGTATTGTCATGAGGATCTAGCATCCAGTGTCTTACTCTTATGTGGCTATGGACTCTGCCTTCTTTTTCCATATATATATATATACACACACACACACACACATATGTGTGTGTGTGTGTGTGTGTGTGTGTGTGTGTGTTTAGATTTTCTACCTGGTTGTACTTTGCAAAGCCATTGGCCAAAACAGCTTCACTCATCAACCAATAAAAGTAACATATATAGAGAAGGACATTTTACATCATCTCCAATTTCCTGTCTAATTAACAAGAAAGGTTTTAATTTTAACATAGTGAAATTACATATGAAAAACATTTATTAAGCAAAAATTATAGTTACAATATTTAGTCCATTTATATTTAATAAGTTAAGGAAAATACTCAATCATCAATCCTATCTTTGAGAATCTAAAGTTTTATATCTAATTTTTCTTTTATTATAACTGAGGAAACCTATAATTATAACTATCTACTCTCCAACTCCATCAAAGACCCCAGAAAGATATAAAAATACCTAAGTAAACAGGACAAGCATTGTAAGAAAATTCCGAACCTCTAGAACCGACAGAGATATCTTGCTTCATGGAAAATCACCCAAAGATTTTGTATCATTAGGGCATCTATCTTCAGTCTAGAGGTGTATAATATCTGACAGACTTTTTCATGAAGGAGGAAATTTGAAAGACTGTTTTGTCTATATTTGCAGTTTGTCAGTCACTTTCTTCTGTGTCCTGCTGATGTCTGGCAAACTCTTTCATGAAGCAGAAACCCTGAAGGACCAGCTCACCTTTTGGAAAGTTCACTGGTGTCAGTAAAAAAAATAGGAAATAGATAGTCATCTAAAGTTAAAACCTTCCTTTTCATTTAGACAGAAAAGGGGAAGTGGTATGGGAAGTCCTTCTGTCTATGTGTTGCTTTTATTGGTTAATAAATAAAGAAGCTGCCTTGACCTGTGATAGGGCAGAGCAGAGCTAGGCAGGGAAAACTAAACTGAATGTGGGGGGAGGGGGGAAAGAAAGGGAGTTACAAGATGCCCTATAGCCCCACCAGAGAGTATACTGGGGACAGAATTTTACCCAGTAAACCAAAGTCATGTGGTAACACACAGATTAATGATGATGGATATAAGAGTTAGCTAGAAATATGTATAAGCTATTGGCCAAGCAGTGACTTAATTAATGTAGTTTTGTGATTATTTTCAGTCTGGGCATCCAGGAATGAACAAGCAGCCTCCACCAACAAACTGGCGCTCCAATGTGTGATTGTTAAGTCCACATAAAACCTGAGAGGATTTGGAAAGGAATTCTAGACATTAAAATCCAAAGTTAAGAGGCATCTGCATTTCTTTGGGAGGGTGGGCTCTGCTTGCTGTTGTCATACTGCAGTTCCTTTAAGAGAGGTCTTCCTGATTCAGTAGTAGCAAAGAGTCTCGAAATGGTGGTATACTCGTTTGCTGGCATAAATGGCTCTAACTATTTCTGGAGATCTGGCCATCAAGCTTTTAAACGGGGTTTGTGAACAGAGTGCTAAAATTTGTGTAATGACAATACAGACCTGTTATGTGCTTCAAAATGGGGAAATGTGTGTGTTTCACAGAGGAAGCTAACATGCCTCCACCATGTTGAACTGAGCAGAGCAAGCAGTAGGGCTGTGTTTGCCCTAGCCATTCCTGCTTAGCATTTTTTAAAGACACTTCTAGTGAGAAAATAATTACAGATACACAATAAAGACAGATTCAGATGAAAAAAGACCTCTAAATGAGTTACATTGTTGGATAAATATATGTAGGCTCGAGAGAGAGAGAGGAAAAAGAGTATAGAGAGTTATAAAAATAAGTAAATTTTTCTTTTAAAATAAAGTTTTTAAAGAGAAAAAGTACAGATAGTCATAGATTAAAAGGAGTAAAGAAAAATAAGCCATGTAACGAAGGAATATACACAGAGAGCTTGGGTTATATATTCATTGTGCTTTCTTTAAATTATTTGATTGTCAAGGCACTAGTAGAGAGAGACATTTCATTGTATGAGCTGCAAGCAAAACCAAAATATATGTTCGAAAGGTATCTTCACTTTAAAATTTGCGTCTAAGGATTTGTTGCTTTTGAAAAGAGGTTCTTCTTGTGTTTTCACAGAGGATAAGAACCTGTGTAATCTTTGCAGACTAATGTGGTTTGATAAACCAAGACCCCATGAAAGGTTGCCATAAGTACCCCACTCCAATTAATTTTTTGAACAAAAAAATCAGGAGCTGGTTTAGAGCTTCCTACATCCTTCCATGGTGGACAAAGAAGCAAAGGCAGCATTTCCCACTGTATTCATGCGTGTGAGTGTTCCCAATTTCATCCATAATAAATAAGTTTTCTTCCCAATGATCTGTGGATTTCTAACTCTAAATGTAGACTTTAATCACTCTCTTATCTCTATTAGCTTTTATAAAATATATTAATAACTCTAAAGAACAATTTTCAGAAAAATGCATCCATGCCGTCAGTATCTCACTCTATACTACTCTTAATGACCCAGTGTTTGTGATCTCTGTCAAAAGCATCTGGACAAGATACATAAAGCATAGCATAGAAGTGAGACTTTTTGTAGAGTAAGGAAGGACACACTCCTAATCAGTGATAAAAGACAATGGACAAGGGAGGAGCTGGGACAGCTGCAAAACATTTTGCTGATGTTCATTTTTGGTAAGTTCTGTGTTAACTAAAGTCTCTGGAGCATACTGCTTTTCTGAAGTATTTGCCCTCATCAAATAATTCTAGTTTATGATGAAAGAAGGTAGTGTTGTTTATCCTGAATTTTGTAATCATTTATGTGAAAAAAATCAGAAACATCATAAGACAATAATAAAAGCTGTGATGCATGAATTTTGGAGGCATTGTGTTTTACCATAGGAGCTGGCATGGATTAGTGAGGTCCATTGACCTTAACAGAGAACAGTTGGCTATCTATTGTTGGATCCCATTCATTAATATTTGCATTAGATCTCTTCCCTTAATGCTTGCCAAATGTCAAGAACATTGTCTCTGGAGTCCTCTAAGTTAGAATTTTTTCCTATTTGCTCTAGTAAAAGGCAAAGTAACAACCATAAATCTTTTCAATAAAACAAAATACATAGATATTGGAAGGCAGCAAATGATTTAGGATAGCCAGGAAGTAATCCATTATTGACTACAGACAGCAGGCTTAGCTTCTGTCATGCTGGCTGTGCTACCAGACCAGCCTTTCTCTCTGTCATTGCTGAGAAATCAATCTACTTTGGAGATCTAAATGTAGGAGAGAAGTGTACACAATAAAATAAAACAGTTGACATGAGATTTTGGAGAATCAGACCTCAACAGATCTTATCACAGCTATGGAAGCACAGTTATATTGTAAAAGATCCAAACATATGGGACCAGAAGGAAAATGGAGAAAAAAATAAGAGGAAATAATAGGTGTGCAAGTATATGCAAATTGACCAAAATTATTTGAAAATATATAGTTATTAGGACAATAGGCAAATTACTGTGGTCATGTATAGACTAATAATTTATACTTTTATGGCAAATTAGTCAGTGTTCTTTATAAAATGAGTAGTAAAAATCAGAAATAATTTCACCTGTAAGGTATATTTGTTGCAGGTTTACTAATAGATCTTGAGTATTTTACAATTGGTTAAGTTATGTAAAAGCAAGAAATTGAAGAATATGTCTGAAGATTTGGGGACACTTGGGCCAGCTAATAATCAGGCCTGACACTTTCTAGCTGTCTTTGACTCCATTCTCCTGAATAACAGCTTCACTTTCTAGCATTTTTGATGGAAAAATTAGTTTAAAAAATTTTCTTGTACTTCCCAAATCAACATGTTCAAAGGAGTCACTGTCTTTTGTGCCACAGGAGGAAATTGAGGAATAAATATTTTTATTGCAAATGTGTTATTTCTGATGAGAAGTGAAGTGTCAATACCAACAGTATGAGAAAAAAACAGAAAAATTGAAATAAAGAGAAAAGAAAACAAAAGAAAGAATAAATTCCTAAGGAAAAATAGTTATCCTGTAAGATTCTCTGTTTTAGGTTTATAATAGTTGTACATCTATGCAAATTATTTTTTCACATTGTATGTATGAATATTTCCAACTCTTTTAAAGGCATTTTGTATATTGATAAAATTTTAGGATATATTTATCATATTGAACTATTTCTACCTTTGATCAAGATACTTATACATTGTTCACATTTTGAGGTCATTGTCCTGTGCTACAAAGCTGTTTAAGGATTGTCTAATAGGAAGCCTTAGTCTTTAAGCTATGTAGATATTAAGAATCATAGGACAATAGTCTTCCATGTTTGTCATACTTATAGTTAGACTAATCAGGTTCTTTTGATATATAAAGACTGTATTCCATATAGATAGGTAATCTTCATCTACTTCAAAGAACTGTAGAATATGGTATTCAAATAACTTAGGGTTCTATTGACAGGAGACACAATTGTTTCTGGCAACACCGATCTATTCCTGAGACAATGTTGGTCACCAAAGACACTCCACTTGGAGCTTGTTTCCTTCTTGACAGAACTGACCTTTGGGCAAAGAATTGCCCATGCCTTGACCACTGACAAAATACATGATATCCAGACTGGACAAGCAGGATACAAGAAAAAAGAGTGCCAAACCTTGCTAAGACAGAATAAGAAGGTTTTAAAATTTTTCCTGCCTCTGAAAATGGTCTGTCAGTTTTTCTTAAAAAAATTTGGTTGCTCCAACATTGCAAATGAAACTTTGGATGATTACAGAGGTAGTCAGTTGTCTCTGTCATTTATTGCACATTTTGGAAGTTTTTTGATTGTACTTCCTGTCTACTTAATTAAAATTATTTCCCATCTCAAGTCTTCAAAAGGGTTGGAGATTGGATAGCTGAAGTTACTTTCTTCTCATGACTTAGCCAAGCCATTTATAAGACTTAGATTCCTTAGGATAGAAAATTATTAAAACATTTAGCATGTTTCTTGCTTGATATTGTTTATGCTGGTTGTAATTCTAATTTTTTACTTGATATTGTGCTTATTGTATATAGTTTTGTATTGTGTTTGGAACTCTCTTATTTAGACAACAGGGGAGGTGCTGTGGGAACTCCTTCAGTCAATAACCTTTATGATACCAGCCTACCTGGTCATGGTCTGTAGGGAGCCACCTGGAGGCACAGGTGGTCCTGCAGTTTGGAGGTAGCCATGTGGGGCTGAGCACCCTTGCCTGCACCCTTGCCTGCACATGCTCAGACCAGCAGAATGGCATTAACCAATCAGGACAGCGTTCAAGCCTCTCCACCCTTTAAATGCAGCTGCCTCGGGGCCCAACGCTCTCTCTCTAAGCTTTCTCTCGTCCCTGCTCTATCTTCCCTTCCCCCAATTTTCCTCAAGGGAATGCTCCAAATAAAGATGTGACCAGAGAAGGAATTCTCGTTTTTGGTGGCGTTCATTCCTGCTGGACAGGATGCGCGCCGCAACTGGTGCCCTCGAAACCCCGGGACGCTGAGGGACCCTGACAACTACGCCGGGGGACCCTGAGAAGGAAGCGCCCAGCAACGTGCTGAAAGTCCGGGAGAAAAAGCTGAAATCAGACACCAGGACACAGAGAGCCGTGAATTTCAGAACTCTGAAAACATGGAGCGGTGAGTGACGTCAGTTGAATCCTCAGAAAGGGGAGGAAAAAGAATTTCAAAGTATAGGCCTAAAAAGAAAAGAAAATACAAAAAAAATCAAAGTTAAGGTATCTGAAAGAAGGTACAGAAAGCAACGGGGAAGAAAAATCCCTTAAGTTCAGTGCAAGAGGAATGTGAACAGCAGCAAAAAAGGCGAGGTAACTAAGGCGGGACTATGAGGACGATGGGGTACGGGAGACCGCGGCTTCTGCTTCCTTTCCATCCACCTGCGTACTCGCTGTTAGAGACTGGAGGCAACAGTCTTGTAGGGAGGAGGGCTTGATCGTGTTCTAAGACTGCCTTCCCTATTCTTAAAGAGCCACAGAGCTTTTGGAGGTGATTTTCGCCTAATTTTTTTAAGAGAGCTCAGTCTCTGGCTCTCACGTACAGAAAACTTTAACTTTGATTGAGGAAGTAGCAGGCGGTGGTGGCGCACGCCTTTAATCCCAGCACTCGGGAGGCAGAGGCGGAAGCTGCGTGGCAGCGCCGCTAAAGACCTAAAGACGGAGAGGGGCCAAACTCTGAACTGTGTTTCCATAGCAACATGGGGCGGGCGGAGATGAGTTCCCAGAGAACGGGGCTCCGCGCTCGGGCAGACCGGGCAGGAGAAGCCCCTCCACGGGTGGGCGGATGCCCCCCTTGCCGGAGCTTGGCGGTGCGAATTCAATGCCTGAGGTGAGGCTGAGGTACAGTTTGCAGATACAGGATAAACCGGAGAGCCCGCGCACGGCCCGGGGCGGAACCATGCCTTCGGGCCATGCGGAGCGCCCCACAATGGGCCTCAGAGGCGGGGCAACCGCCGCTGTCTGCTGCTGCCACTGCCGCTCAGCCACAGCCGCCAAAAATTTAGTCAGATAAAAACATTTGTCACCAAAAATTCAGTCAGATAAAAACATTTATCCCCCAAACATCGCCCCTTTGTCAGCAGGAAGTAGTCAGATTGATGGTCTAAGCCCATTCTCCCTCAAAGAACTGGTCCTAATTATCATAATAAAGGCGTGTCTACCTGGTTACCGTATCCTAGGTAACATAGGCGGACCTTTTGCCTGAGGCAACGGGTGGAATAAAACAATGCTACCTAGAGGTTTTTTCATTTGAATGCAGGAGCTGGAGAGATGGCTCAGAGGTTAAGAGCACTGCCTGCTCTTCCAAAGGTCATGAGTTCAATTCCCAGTGACAACTGTTTTGGGGTTAAACAATAGAGGGGGACTACCCTACCAGTGACAGCTTCCCCCAGAGAAAGGATTTCTCTTGCATTCTATACACTTAATTTTTAATTCAAAATTTTGCTGGTACAGGCAAACAAGATTTGCTTTTTGAAACAGAGACCTGCAGATCTCTAAGTTCAAAACCAGCCTACTTCCAGTACTGATTGTGCTGAATTTTTACACTGAGAGTTTTTAGTACTCTTAAATGTTAATTTGGGAGGAGAGTTTTGTTTATGTTTTTCTAGGAATGCTGACATACATCTGGGTGCCAGCGAGACTGACAAGAGAGATAAAGAAGAAAGATGACCCAGTGGATGCTGAGTGTCCTGCTGTGGAAGATTCGTGCGGAGGCAGCAGTGATGACCCTCTGGGCGGTGCCAAGAGCAGCTGTTTCACACCATCGACTTGAGCAGCACCCTGTGCAACCTCTTATCTCTTAACAATTCTCTGACTGACTCTATTTTGCCTTTTCCTTCCTTAGGAATGGGTGGGAGCAGAGATATCCTTGGCATGCTGTGTATAGGTGGAAGTGCTGTATGTCTTTGATTGGTGTGCTACCTGCTAGCCCAAGTGAGGTGGGGACCAGATTGGAAAATAGTTTTGCCTTATTGCTCTTATTAACAAGAGAAGAGGGAGATGTAGAGAGCCACCTGGAGGCACAGGTGGTCCTGCAGTTTGGAGGTAGCCATGTGGGGCTGAGCACCCTTGCCTGCACCCTTGCCTGCACATGCTCAGACCAGCAGAATGGCATTAACCAATCAGGACAGCGTTCAAGCCTCTCCACCCTTTAAATGCAGCTGCCTCGGGGCCCAACGCTCTCTCTCTAAGCTTTCTCTCGTCCCTGCTCTATCTTCCCTTCCCCCAATTTTCCTCAAGGGAATGCTCCAAATAAAGATGTGACCAGAGAAGGAATTCTCGTTTTTGGTGGCGTTCATTCCTGCTGGACAGGATGCACGCCGCAATGGTCTCTTGTACTATAAATGCAGATGTAAGCTTGCACAGGCTCTCTCTTGGCTGCTTGATTCAGATCCTGTTTCCTACTCATACAGAGGATTGTTGATCTCTGAATCTACCCCCATATAAAGAACCCATTATTATACCCAATTCTGAACAAGTTTGGGATTACTTTATCGTGATCTGTTACAAAACGTTCTTTATGAAATATTATAGTCTTTAATTTTACTATCAGTTCCTTTTATATTAATAGTATTTTTAGTATGCTATATGCTTATCTATTTATACTTTTTTCTTATTAAAATATTATGGGTCAAGGGAATTGTGTTTGCTCAGAATTTTCATGATGCCTTTTTAGGAGAGGAGAGCCCATTTGGACTGTGATTAAAAATACTTATTCAATTGTTGCCATAAGGGGAAAGGGAGAAGAGGAAGAAGGATCACAAAACTAAAGGGGAATGGGAAACATCCACAAAGAGAGTGAGCAGACAGACAGAACTGCACAACTGAATCAGCCATGTTACTTGCTTCAGCACCTGGATAAGCCTGAAGTGGAGAAGAAAAATTATATAATCACCTTCAAACTAACAAACTGTATATTCAAAAGATTTGTCTGATTTAAAAAACACTATTAAGTGTGTTAAACCCACTTGGATATATAAACTACATCATCCTAGAAGCAAATTAATGTTTTGATTTAAAGTATTTTCAATATTAAAATTACTATGTGCATGAAATTGAACAGCAAAAATATTTCATAAAATAATTGAAACCTCTAATTAGGGTAACTGAGGAAATAGCTGATGTGTCACCAATTTTCTGCCAAGTAAAAACGACTATCTTAGTGAAGTGTTTTGTGGCCAAAGGACAAACTGACTGCACTGGACAAAACCTAGGCTGCTAACACAGCATGTTTACACAAAAGGCAGAAGCATCGCAAAGTATCTGAACAAAGTGAGAAGTCCAGAAGGATGTGGATGACAGCTATGTGGACCCTAATGATGTCCTGCTCCACAGGAATGTGCCATTAACAATTGACACAGACCACAGAATATTAATCAGCATAATATTATGAGGCATTATGTAATTCAACAAAATAAGTTAATGAATAATTTGTGCCTCTTAAAAGCTCAGTATTCATCTTTTACCAGCTGGCATCATGCTTAAGGTTATTTATGTAGTTTTAATTTCTGTAAAATTACATACCTTGTTTATATATACTATTTATTTATATAATATATTTATATTATTTATATAATATATGCATAATAAACCATCCCACCAATAATAGTGCTTGTTCTTAATTGAATACACAAATACGTTTTATACAAGATTCATCATTGTCTCTATGTAGATAGTTCGTTAATGTTTACAACTGTTTCCTCCAATGGTCAAGTAAACATTTCTCCATCCTCATTAATAAATATTTTGAGAGATTTGTCTTGAGATAATACAAATATCCCATTATGTTTAAGGTATCACTCTAATTACATAAATATATGTGTTCATACACGTTTATTTTTTATTAATATCAACTACTATTTACTCATGTTTAAGTTTTTTTCCTTTTCCCTTTTTATTTTTAATTTTAAATAAGATATTTATGCTTTTGAGAATTTCACATAATATATTCCAATCATGTTACTCCCTATTCACCACCTCCTTCCAGATCCAGTCCTACTTTCTTACTCATCCCAGTTCCCACTGCCATTTTTATTGATGTTGTTTAATACATAAAGTCCAGTTTGTATTGTCCAACATCTCTTAGGAGTTGGGAACTATACTAGAGTGTGGTCAACCTACCAGCGGTCACAAGGAAAACTGACTTCCCTTTCCAAGCAGCTATCAAATGCTCATAGCTCCTTGACTAGGGCTGAGGTACAGATAGCCACATCCCCATCCATAAGCTGGGAATTTGTGTAGTTTGAGCAGGTCTTGTGCATTCTCACAGTATCTGTGCAGATTTATGCATCTGCCCTGCTGTGCCTGCTAACACTGCTCCCTTGTGGTTATCCACCACCTCTCATGTAATCTTACCACAAAGATCCAAGAACCTTGAGCTTTAGGGCATTATTAATACATCATTCAAAGCTTATCCTAGAAGAGCTTTCTTGCAGTGGATGATATTTAACAGTGACTCACAACTGGTCAATGTGCAGGAATAAGAGTCTGAGGGGTGCTAAGAAACACCTTTTTCTCCACAGACATTAATTTCTTGAAGCATTTTGAATTAAAGCAGAAAAATAACTCCTAGTTGAGAGAACAGAACGTCTGGCTGAGAACTCTATTTACAAGCAGGCTGGACCAGTCTTAGGGGTGAAAGGGACACCCCTAAGAGCCCATCTGAAGTCATACCAGAGATAGGTGGACTGATGTGTTCCTTAATGAGATTGTGTCCTTTCCAGAACACTTACATCCAGCTTGTGGACCGTAACTACATATGATTTAAAGTATGTCATTTCTCTTAATTATTCAGCAAAGCAGGACTTCTCTTATTCCTTCTTATGCACACTTTCTCTAACCCTCTAATCTCTTGAGATTATAAACTTCGTTAATCTCCCAAACTTCCCTGTAACTGTTTGACCAGGTGTCTGACCAGCCAGCTTAAGCAGCGTGGCTTCTTTCTTCTCTCCTCCATTACCCTCTTCTGGGCAGTACCAGATATTTACAGCTTTCATGCCTGGAAGACTTTGCTTCAAAGCATAATATATTTGCATTTATGTTTCCATTAGACTCTATACCTAAATTTTGTTACTGAAACTAAGAAACACAAAAGGGAGCCCAGTTTCCTTTTTCATGTAGGGGATGAATAAAGATGTTATTTAACTCAGTTATCTTTAAAGTCACATTGTCTTTACATGTTGATTTACATCATAGTAAACATGTATGCTAAAAGTATTCAAACAATGAGCAACAGAATGTCTACTGAGTTTTTTTTTTTCATTTATTTTGGTAAAATATAATAATGATCATATTTACTGCTACTCTGATCAATGTTTAGGAACAAACTTTCTTGTCAATTTTGCACTAAGATAATTTGAGGACCAAGTAAGATTTAATCCAATGCAGAACTGTGTACTCTAAAAGTCTAATAAATTAATATTTCTAGTGATTTTATTATATCTGACAAAGAATGCACTTTAATTACATATGTGCTACATAAAAGTTCGAATTCTTCATTAAAATATTTACTGATACTGAATATAACTCAGATATTTTTGTTCACTTTGAACTAAATATCTCAAATAGTTAAATTACTTTATAAAACCTATTATATTCCAATTCCCACAAACTAGTTTGAGTGAAAAATGATAAGCTTTGTCTTCAATAACTTAGCCACTATCTTTCATTTGCTTTATGAGAAAATAAAATGGAATTTTTAAAATCAGACTGAAAATGGATAATAGAGATGCTTAATAACATTAAATACACTGAATGGTTACAAGTCAAGAACTAAGACAAAATAACTTTAATAATTCTTTTGTTATCTAGAGAGGCTGACATGTTTCATTCCTCAAAAATGAGAATGTTAATCTATTATCATTATATTAAGCAATACTAATGCTTTTGTTATAGGCTAGCATTTCTCAACTTCAATTAAACTTCAATATGACTTTGGGGTATAAGGGTATTCATAAGGAAACTCAATTGTATATTTTATGTTAACTTCACAAGTCTCCACAGCGTTATCACCAATGATTTTTATGGTTGTAAAACAGATTTCTAGGCCTGCGAGGCAGCACATCTGTTGAAGACACTGTGGTGTCTGAAGGTATGCCCTTGTAAAAACTTCCCACTACATGCACAAAATAAGTGAGTGTAATAAATCTTTGCAAAAGAACAAACATATTCCTCAATGTTTACCTATCAATATAAATTATTTTTATTTATATACAAAATATATTACAATTTTTCTTGTTGAATTTCATACATGTATACAATGAAATATGATCATATGCTCCTCACATCTTTTCCTTCTCCAATTTTCCCTGTGTTCACAGAAATATCCACCTTCCAATTTCATTTATAATGAGGATATTTGTAATTTATTTATAATTTGTTCATTTTCAATTTAAAATTTTTATAATTTTTTTTCTATATGAAAACTGATACTGATACCTGTACTGCCCATACATGCATGGGTATGGGAACATGTACAAGAACATGGGCAAGCTACCAGTGGACAAACACCTCGAAAAGGAACATCCTACTGCTACCAGCAGCTACTACCTGAAAATATCTCTTCAGATTGATTTGGGACCCAAAAAGGTTCCTCCTTCTGTGCTACAGTTTTATGGGGCTTGATTCTGTGCAGATCTTGTGTAAGTAATCATTTTAGCTGTGAGTTCACCAGTGAAATGGCCTTGCCGTTTTCAAAAGTTAGCATTTCACATCACTTCACTCTATCCTACTCCTTGCTCTTTCTGCTTCCTTTTATGCGAGATTCTTTGAGCCTCGACTAGAAGGGTGTTGATTAAGATGCCCCAGTAAGTTGGAGTCTTCTTACTGAGAACAAGGCAGACTCTTATGTGTCTCACCAGCGACTGCTGTCTACTGTAAGAAACTGACCTCACCTGGGACTCTTGTCTATTTCCAATCTCCAGGAGAAAAACTACCTGAATTTTCTTCAGGTTCACCCTCCTATCCAGCTTCTCTAGGATCACGAATAATAGGCTCAAAGACCTTTAATTATGGCTAGAATCCATTTATGAGTGAATACATACCATATTCCTCTTTTTGGGTCTGGCTTACCTGACTCAGTAAAGCGTTTTCTTTTCTTTTTTTTTTAATTATTTTTTTTTAATTTTTTAATTTTTTAATTTAATTTTTTTACTGGGAACCCCTCCAGAATCAAGTCTCTTGCAAACCCTAAAATGGATCCCTTAGCTGATATATAAACCTCCCTGCTCCCCCAACCATCCTTCCTCCCTCCCCCCTCCCATTCCCCCAAGCCTTCCCCAATCCTCCCCCTCTCCCCGCTCCCTGACCATCTTCCCTTACTTCCACCCCCACCCCCCCATGCATCAGGTAACCTCGGGGGGGTGGGGGGTGCATGGGGGGGTAGGAGGGTTGCTGGAAGGGGAGAGGGTTAGAGAGAAGGGAGCAGGGGAGGAATGGGGAATGCTCGGGGGACTGGGAGGGGGGGATGGAGGAAGGATAGATATGGGATCAGGGAAGAATATATCCCAACTAAGGGAGTCAGTTTAGGGTTTACTAGAGACTTGATTATAAATGAGATCCCAGGTCCAAGGAGAGATCCCCAGATTGTTCTCTGGACAGAAGAGAGGGTGCCTGAACTGGCCTTGACCCATAACCATACTGATGAATATTTTGCTTATCACCATAGATTCTTCATCTGGCGATGGATGGAGATGGAGATGGAGACCCACATTGGAATACTGGACTTAACTCCCTAGGTCCAAACGAGAAGCAAAAGGAAAAAAAACTTGAGCAAGGAAGGCAAGACCAGAGGGAACCTTCATCCGACGAGGGATGGCGATACAGACGGAGACCCACATTGGAGCACCGGACTGAGCCCCCCAAGGTCCAAATGAGGAACAGAAGGAGGAAGAACATGAAAAAAGAAATCAGGACCGCGAGGGGTGCGATCACCCACTGATACAAGGGGACTGATCTAACGAGAGTTCACCAAGGCCAGTTGACTGGGATTGAGCGAGCACGTGATCCAGCCAGATTCTCTGAATGAGGCCGAATTCTCTCAATGTGGCTGGCCCAGAGTCTTTCTGAAAAGCCATTGACAATGACACTGGGACTTGTTTCCTCTGCATGTACTGGATTTTTGGGATCCAGTCTGTTTGGATGCTCACCTTCCTGGACCTGGAGGGAGGGGGGAGGAGCTTGAACTACCCACAGGGCGGGAGACCCTGACTGCTCTTGGGGATGGAGAGGGAGGAGGAGAGGGAGGAGGGGAGGGAGTAGGGGGAGTGGGGGGGGTTGGAAGGAGGGGCAGAAATGGAGACTTTTGTATTTTAATAAACTTTGAGAAAAAAAAAAAGAAACTTACCTCACAAGGGCGGATAGCAACACAGATCTATTGGTATAAACAGAATTATTTGGAAGACAATTTGACAAGATGACTACTTGGAAAATAATAATAAGCTGTATCTATCTATACACCTATTATTTACTCTATGATTTTGAAATAGAAATGGTTTCCACAGTCCAGGGCATTTGAGCCCTCAGTCCCAATTTGCAGCCTTGTTTGTAGATGTGGAGTGGAGGCAGACTTGTTGGAGGAAGTAAATCACAAGGTAGATTTCGAATTTACTGTTTCTATTTTGTGTTTACATTTGAAATTGTGAGAAATGAGCTTCTGGAAACAGTCCTGTTACCTGCTGCCCTGTCCACCCTACATGATGGTCTCTTCTACCTCTGGAACTATAAACCAAAGCAAACTATTTCCTCCTTAAATTATCTTGATAATGATATTTTATCATCGCAGCTAGAATAGCTAGGACACTTCTCCAGTCATTAGCTTTTGATCAGGATAATAATACCAAGCGTGGGATTCCCTACAGGGCAGCAGGTCTCAAAACTGTTGAGAAAGTGGTTAGCTACCCCACGACAACTATGCCTCAGCTGCCCAAGCGAACAGATCTTTTCTTGGGAAGCAGAGAGCCTCCAGATCTCAGAGGACCATTGATGTCTTCATTCACCAGCAGCATGTATAATACTTTGCTCAGAAGGTAATAGGTTCAGACTGGATACCACTAAACCTTCCCTTCTGACTTTCCCTCATCTCCCTGCTCACTCTGCTTTCATTGCTCTACTGTCCTCTTTGCCTCCAGAACTTTCAACTTAATTTTTTTATTGTTTCTCTGTTTCTTCTAAAAAAGCATTTTTATTGTTTTCAAATTACATGGTCCCTTTTATAATTTCTGGAAACTTATGCATAATAATTCCATTCTTGACACACATATTTAACTGTTAAGAGCTAGGATCTGTATAGGAGAGAGGTAATGTAGTATTTGTCTTTGAACCTGTGTTAACTCACACAGAGTACTGTATTCTATTTTCACCTATCTTCCTGAAAATGAAATTAAATGTAGTTCTAATGTGTATAATATTACTACAAATAGGATCTAATCCCTGCCCATTTGTATTCTTATATGAAGATAGAACAGTGCCATCCAAAATATTTAAACAATTCGGGCTAATGTCAAGGTTCACCAGTTAAAAGAAAATTATAGCAAAATCTGGTGGCTTGCATTCTATTCCTGGAAGCCGCATAGTGGAGGGAGAAAACCCAAGATTTCCTCTGACCTCTACTGGCATTTCATAGCATAAGAATGACCACATACATATATACATACATACACACTTACAATAAATACATGTAAAGACTTTCAAAGGATTTTGAAGTTTGGTTATGCTGGAATAAATTGAAATTGGTTCAAATTAGTGACAATGAAACTATTTAAATTGAAACAAGTAATTAATAATGGATAAATATGGAGCAAGTATTTAAAATAATAATGAGAAGTGTGATCGCCAAGAAGCACCATCTTCCCACAATACCTCTGATCACTTACGGAGATTGGAAGAAAAACTTAACTCTTGTAGTTGAAATTTGTCTTTAGCTGTGGCAGCGTTTAGTGTCATATTAAACCTTTCCCAGAAATTAATCAAGTCTGAACGCCAATTTCTCAAGAAAGTAAGAATTAACACAGAAGGCAATGCTGTGTAACATTACAGGAAAGGTTTCGGCTTCTTATTTTGAAAGAAAATTTCTATTCATGCAACATACATTTGCAACAAAAGGCATCATAACTAGATTTTTATGCCAACATCTCTCTAAAATAATCTGTATTCTATGCTATTTTGTGAGATTTCTCATTGCTTTTTTTGTTGTTTAGGTTGAAGAGAGAAACAAGAGTGTCCTTTCAGAATTATGTATGGTATGCCATTGATCTATTTATATTTGTGCTCGATTTCAAAGAAAGACAATAACTAAAGACTTTCTATACTGTGAGGAAACTGCAAATATCACTACCATGCACAGTGTATAGTTTGGGCTCTGAGCCCTGTCTGCGTTTTTACAATACAATGCCAAGAATATCATCCTTTATGTGAATGCTGGCATTGCTCTTCCTGTAAGGTGGGCTGTTTACCAAGTGGAACAAATTCTTTCAGGACAGCAAAAGCACATCTCTGAAAAGTTTGACATCAGCAAGGCATAGTAACAATACTGCATTTTTCCACTCTGTAGTAAGCCGTGAACTGATCCTTTTTATACCTTATAATCCTTCACAGTAGTGTGGGTCCTAGGAGTATACATTTTATTGTTTTAAAACAGTGCAAACACAGCATGTGCACGGACTGATTTGGAAAATGATGTTTGGTGCCAGCTATGCTGCACATCCAAGTAGAACTAGTTATAGCAAGATTTATTACACTTAACCATTATCAAAAGAGAAACAATAAACTCTACAAATTAAATTATGTCTGTTTCATTTCTTCAGTTAACCTCCAATTCTATTTTTCCTTGTATTGGAAAAAAAAGAACCAACTTGATGATGAAAGGGAACATATAAAATGTTGGAGACCACAGATGGGGATTTGTTCCACCTTGACCAAAGGTCAGAGAGTTCAGGACTATTCTTCCTCCTTCGTGGTTATGGTCAGGAGGTTTGACCCAGGATGTAGATAGTAACAGGATATTTTGACCTAGGTTGTGGTTACTTGCTGCTTTGTGTATTTGAGATGATCACTTTGTTTGTTCCTTGAGTATTGGTAAAAATGTCTTTTGTCTTTCCTCTTTTTTTTTTTAGATTGGGATACATAAAGCCTATACGTAGGTAGGATTTACTCACTGGCTTAACCTTTTGACTCTATCCTGTGTCTCTGTTTATTTCTTTTTGTCTCTGTTTTTTTTCTGCCTAACATTTCTAGTTCAAAATCCTACTCTGGAATGTATGAACCCATTGAGGCTAGACACACAGCAATAAGACTCAGAAAAAACCTAAAATGTAGTTTAAAAACAAGTGTTGAATATTATGTGTACATCATGAGATGTTGCCTTTCTGATGTATGATGCCAGAGTTCAAACATCAGAAGCTGAGTGCTACATGCATGCATTTGAATCCTGCCCTAGGATATCCTACATGTCTCTACAGTACTTGAAAATCAAAAATAAGCTCATATTTCCTGCACAGTTAATGGAAGACTTTATATGAACCTAATTTTACAGTATAATGACACTTGAACATTGAAAATGTATTTGAAAACATTAGAGAATAAAATTCTACTACTCATAAATATTTATTAAAACCAATGAAAAGACAGTAGGTAATTTTAACCTTATCCTTTTCGTTCATCAGATTAATGTTGGATTTTGTTCAAATAACTATACATGAATGAATCCTTTTCATCCTTATATTATTTTTCTACCTAAAAATGACTAAATAATTTAACATATGTCATGGTTTCTGAATGAAGTTTCATATGATGATTATTACTGGTGTTTAACTTGCCAAGTTAATAGCTCCTATTATGGTTCAGTTAACTGCTGAACGAAACACTTTCAGAAAAAGAACAATATGAAGAGGATTATATGGGATATATAGTAACAATATTGGGATGTGAAGTAGCCAGCACAAGAGTGCTTAGAACCAAAAGTGATTTTTTAATTGTGCTGTCTGTTCTTTTTCAACTTGGTACACTTGAGAAGGAACCTCATATAGGAACTGCCTTCCTCCGAGTGTTTGTGAGCATGTCTTGGGGCAATTTTCTTAATTGTGAACTGATCTGGGAGGGCCTACATTATTTTGGTTGGTGTCATCCCTGTGCAGGTTGTTTTAGGTGTTTCTCAGTAAACCTGGAAGAGCAGGCGAATAAGCAGCATTCCTCCATGTTTTCTGTTTCAGTTTTGCCTCCAAGTTTCTATCTTGGTTTCCCCTTGTGACTGTTTAGTGCAAGCTGAACGAACACTTTCTCCTGGCATTGCATTTTGTTGGCTTTTTGTCATAACAACTAAAAGCAAACTAGGACTTTATATTTGAACTCCAGCAGTTAGTTTAACAATTACAACCATTGATATTGAGATTGCATTAACAAGACACGCCTATTCCTTTCTGCCTTAGAATGTGTATTGTTACTAACTTCTGTTCTACGCAAAAAAGTTTATTCCTCCCAAGATAAACATATTAGTCTATTTGTATTTTAGTTAATCTATTTGTATTTTCTTCACTATATTTACAGGCTAAAATTATTACAAAATTACTGAACAGAAGATTAGTTATCTCGGTTTCTCCTGATTTATTTTCTAATCTCCACTGGTAAATTTTTCTTAGAGATATTACAGAGTTATTTAAAGATAATAGAAACCTTGTGTTCGGGGAATTTAAAAAATATCAATCAACACACTGTGAGTACCACAAACAGTCAGTGAGCTATATAAGAACATCAGTTTATATCCAGAATCTCAAAGACCTAGTTCTTAATCCTTGATTGTCACATTGCAGTTTATAATAGCAAATTCTTTAGTCTTTGTACGTTTCAGTATCTTCACAATAAAATTAAAGTAATAAAATCTTTTCTCAAATGCTTGTTGATGATAAATAAATAAGTTTTTAGTTTGGTAACAAGTACACATTAGGCACCATGTCCATTTTCTAATCTTTTCTCTTTATCGCTTTATTCTGTGGCTGCTGTGACATTATTGCAGTCAGCTGATCTTTGGTAGCTGCCAGGGACTCTGGTATGGCATCTGACCCGGGAACTTAAATTGCTACCCAGATTATCAAGTCAGTAAACTATTTTGCCAAATTATAAGTGAACAGATGGAATACCCAAAGAATTGCTAAGTTCATGACTAGAGAAAATCAGTTACAATAGTTAGTCTATTTGTATTTGGCAAAATTAAAGAAAATGTTTTATAATATATCCTGTCTCTGTGATTCTAAAGTTTTATATCTAATTTATCTTTTATCAGAAGCACAGAAAACTATAATTATAACTATCTAGTATTCAACTTCATCAGAGACCCAAGAATGATAGAATATTACCTGAATAAAACAGAAATGCAAGTTGCATTGTAAGCAACTTGCAAAACTCTAGAAATGACAGATATCTGGTAGTCTGGATACTCACCCAACATTCTTCTGTAACATTGGGGTATCCCTCTTCAGTATACAGGCCTCAAGTATCTGGCAGACTTTTCAGCAAAGTAGGAATATTGAAAGACTATCTTGCCTATATTGACAAAATTCATCAGTCATTTTCTTCTGAATCCTGCAGAATGTCTGGCCGGTTTTTCTTTTCTTCTGTGAAATGAGAACCTGAAGGACCATCCTGCCTTGTTTAGACAAAGTTTAGCAGTCACCTCCCTGTGGGTCCTGCACGTCCATTTTATACAGCATACCCTCATTCAGTCCAGGCAAGAGCAGGTTTTAGATTAAAGAATTAGCTATGCCACATTGAAAACAAATTCCATAAGGAGTTTCTTCATTGTCCATTGTGCTCCTGAAGCAATTGGTACTACCAGGAGCAGATTTGTCTCAATGTTGAGAAAAATCTAAGTTCTTAAAACATTTTAATGTCATATTCTGTAGATGTTTCAAGTGTTTGAATATTACTTATCTAATTGAAATATATCTTTGTATATCTAAAAAAATCTAATATGACTATAAGTTTGATTGTAATAGATGATTACTAATCTGTATTAATAATTATATATTACACTTTTAAATGAGCTGAATAAACACAATACCTCAAACAAGAGTAAAAATATACCTACATTATAACAAAATTGACCTTAAATTTACATCAACAGACTAAAATTTATACCAATATAAAATATTTTGAGATTGACAGTTGTTTTTTGGGATAAAATCTAGCATTTCCTCTCATTTCTACATAGTACAGTTCTACATTATAACCCCCTTTCTTCTTAGAAAGAGATTGCCTGTGACAAATAACAATTTGTAATAAACTTCCTCTTAAATAAAAAATATAAATAATATTTTGTGAATTTGGGTATAGCTCTTCAGAATAATTCCTACTGATTGATGGGGAACTACTGATACTATAAGAACCTTGAGAAAATAAGAGTTAATAGCCAAGCCTTGGGAAGACCAGTTATAATCTTTGATAATAGATATCACCTGCAAGGTTCAGGAGACCTCCCTTGATCAAACATGGTCCATCTTAACCTGGAAGGAATCCCTAGCCAATTGTTTCCTGTGGAAACTAGCAAAACTGCTTTTAAAAGCAGTGAGTCTTTTAAGTTCCATTTTGCAAATATATTTTTGACTTCTATTTTACAGTTAATGCATTTTTAAAACTTTTAGGTTGATATAGTCTCTCTTTAAATGCTGTCTCCTGACAGCAGTCTCTTGCTCTTCAGCCATCAAAACTTGCAAAATCAACACAATAGTATACAGAATACAGAGGCCCTGTATATTTCCCAACTTTATGTGGTGTATTTTTTATTTTATTTCTTTCTTTAAAGACATTATTATATTATGTTTTAACGATTTATTCCTTTCTATACCTGTTGATACTCTTTTTATTTTTTTTTTCTTAAGCCTACACACATTGTAAAATACTTTGAATACTGTTTAGAGGTTTTCTGTCTGAACTCCGCTTACTGTGTGTCTTTTAGCTTTTTGTCTGCATGAGCAAGGCTAAATCTGCCACACTGATTAGCCTCTCTGTACCTAGGCCTGTGTGAGACTGGAAACCAGTAACTAGTTTATCTCATGGCTGCTGGTGGTCTGCTTCATCTCGCAGGCAGCTGTTGGAAGACATGTCTCTATGCTTCTCCTGACAAGAGACTGTGGGACTAGAGAGTCCAGTGCACCTCCGTTTCTATGCTTTCAGAATCTTTTCGAAGTGTTCTCAGGCCTTGTGTGGATCCACGCCGGACATTGGTACCATTATGTAATCAAAGGTTTCTCTTCCACCTACCATTTTCCATATAACCACTTAGGGGCTTAATATTTCTTATGAACACTTGGCCAATGATGCGGGCTTACTATTAGCTAGCTTTTATATTTAAAATAAATTCATATTAATTTATTTATTATGTGTCATGTGGTTCATGGCTTGTTACTTTTTTTTTTTCCACATGTCTTGCAAGTGACCAGCTGTTGTCTCTCAGACTCTGCCCTTTTTCTCCTGTATCTATGCTTGGTTTTCCTGCCTGGCACTATTCTGCCATTTCATATTCCAAAGCAGCAACACATATTCACAGAATATAGAAAGACCATTCTACAGCACATATTTTCTAATATAACTTAATAATACTATTAGATACAGTAAAGCAAAGTTCATTTGAGTGCATAGTTTCTCACTAATCTACTGGAAAAAAACCCAGAAATTTGTTTTAAACTGAGGTTGTATTTATGGAAATAACTATAGGTTTCCTTCCAAACAGAATCCACAAAGTCATCATAAGATGTTAACAATAGGCCAGGCAGTGGTATTCACGCCTTTAATCCCAGCACTAGTGGGAGGCAGAGGCAGGCGGATCTCTGGGTTTGAGGCCAGCCTAATCTATGAGACCTAGTTCCAGGACAGGTTCAAAAGCTACAGACAAACCTTGTCTCAAAAAAAAAAAAATTAAAAAAGATGTTAACAATAATACAAATGGAATAGATGAATCAAGATGAAGTCAGTTTAAAGAAGACACGCAAAAAGCTCAATTTAGGACAAAATGAGTGTAAAAAGTCTCATTAGGCCTCAAAGCGAGGGGACTGAATCAGCAGTTTCTAAAATGAATTGAGAATGTGAATTATGTGGAAGTGTGACCTGAGAATATAAATGTAGGAAGTTTGTGGTATATGGTACTCAAAGTCATGAAGTCACATGTCAAAGGCGTGAACGTAGATACAATCCAAAGGAGGAGTATTCAGTTTGGAAACTCTACAAATTCCAACTGGCCTCAATGTGTGAGGCCTAACTATGTGAGTACAGGTGATCAAAATGACATATGACAAGCAATGAGTTTTTAAAATCGCTGTATCATTTGTAAGTAAAATGAAAGAAAGTTTATTTAGTTCTTATCCAGTGTAAAAATAGATAATAAAGTCAAACCCACAGGTGGCAGTTAACTAGCTAAATATGTATAAAGTGAAAGAGAATGCAGAAATAAAATATTTAGGATGTCTCAGGAAAGCCTCCAAAAGACCCAAGTTTCTGCTTATCAAAAAAAATGACTATGGAGACTTTATTACATAACTTAAGTAAATACAAGATTTTAAAGCTAAAAGGTGGATCACTGGAAAGCAAATATTCCTATGAAAATTCAAAATTCTCAAATCAAAGGAGTACAAGCAGATGCCTTTTTCGCTCAATATTTTCATCACAAGTATTTTACCACTTTTGTTAGTAACAGAAGTAAAAATCAAAAGGACATTTTATCTAATTTCAGAGGAAATGGTGCAGACAGAATTATATCCAATGACTGCCTATTTCAATTTTATAGAATACTTACTGAACATCTGGTAGATCCTTGCATTTGAACGATTTTCTTTTTCTTATTATCTTCAATGTTTTGTTCTAAAATATTTCATGTGTGAGTAAAATATAAAAGCCTCCAGATAAAAATTATTTTACATTTATATGGAAGTTTTCAGGATTAAGAATTTCAAAAGTATTTTGACAACCTCACAAATAAAGTCATTTCATGCAACATTGCATTTCTGTTTTTGTAAGGCATTAAACATTTCCATCAGGAAACAATTTGAAGACTATAAAAATGAATAAAATGTCGTATCTAATGAAATGGTTCCTAAAATACTGACTTTACTTGTAACTGTTTTTAAATAATTTATTCTGAATAAATTATAGTGACTATCAACCTTCAAAGTTGATATTTGCTTTTAGACTAATGAGTTTGAAAATAGGAAATAACATAAAAAGTATTTTTAAAAAATGCGAAACCCTTCACCCTTTCTGTGGTAATTTTGTCATCTTGTATCACATGCTTTTCATATGCTACACACTCATACAGTTTTCTACATATTATGCTCAAGACCAGTCGTGAAATAATCAGAACATTGTATAACTGTAAATAGCTCTGGCTTGGGGGCATCTGGAACCATCCATCTTTTTCTTATTGCTGGTTATTTCTCTACCTCTTGAGAGCACAAAGGTTCTTGCACTCGCAGATAGGCACTAGGAAAACAAGGAGCGTTAAATAAACTGGATTGTCTCTTTAAATTGAAGAGCTATAAAACCTGTTTTCTGCCCCAAAGTCTGGCAATGCACTTTGTTAATAGATTGTGTGGCCTTTGAGCTTTCTGTAGGGTCAGAAGGTCTGCGGTTCCCCCAAACTCACACAAGCAGGAAAAGAGGTAGCCTAGGCAACCTGTACCCTATCTGTATAGCCAGGGCTCCCCCAAATTTCCACATTAGGAGACAGTTAATATCCTCAGGTTTTAAGATGATACATGAAGGCTGTCTTTAGAACTCATCCTCATGGAAGAAGTGATATGTACTTTGAGAAGAGTTACAATGAAATTGTGCCTCAACGTGCTCAGAGGGTTTTTTTTTTTTTGCACCATGAAATTTATTTACATAATGTACTGCAATTAAATATGCTGCCCATTGCCACACTCTAGAAGTTTGAATGATTACTGAGTGCTGACTTAAGTTTTCTTTCTGTCTCACACGGATCATTACTCTGCCAGTCTTAGTGTTTGCAGACACTCCACTCCCCTGCCTCACTCCGAACCAGTGACATTTTTCATAGTTTCAAAACTCATTTTTTATAATATTCCCATTGCTTATAGTATCTATCATTATTTAAATCAAGTATAAAATTTATGGCATTCTTGTTGAACTCTTATCTACCACGTACTCTGATCCTCCCCAAGGATTCACTGTACCTTTCTCACTGGCTGGTGACTCCTTTAATAAAATACCAGTTTATTGTCATTAAAATAAAACGAAGGAGGCAGCTGATCTATTCTTAAAGAGAAAACAGAAAAGATTTGTTTTGTCTCAAAGTCCTAGAGGTTTGAGTGTGAGGTCAAGTCACTTCTTCACTTTAGGTCATGGAGGAAGGCCGCACCTCCAGAGAGTGCTCCGCAGGGCAAAGCTCACCTTGCTAGAGAACAAAGGGGAAGACAGAATTTCACAATCTTCATCATGGGCATTCTTCCAATGAACTAAGAACAACTAGGTAAAACAGGCCTCTTAAACATTTTGACATCTCTCAGCAAGGCCATCCTGGAAGCCAAGTCTTTAGCCATGAACATCTGTAACACCAATTCTTCAGATCATAAAATTTCATTACCACTCTCAGTTCTTAATAACATTCACCTTGCACTCCATTCAAAGGGGTAGGCAGAAAATAGCTTTTTCTTTGTTTGTTTTTAAATAATAGTGTTCTGGAACTTCTGAAGAATTGTGAAATTTTTAAAAAGTCAATTTGTTTTATATCAAATAGCACTTGACTGTTAAAATAATATTCAAGGTTTGAAGATCAGTTTTAACAAGTATCCAAATTACCAGGGTAGGGGCATGGGGATTAGAAAACGAAGAGAACAAAGACACAAGTGAAAATCATAAACAAAAGCACAGGATAATATCAGGAGCTAGTTCCAGTGAATACTGAAATTGCCTGCATTTAATTTTCAGTCCTAAAATACCTGACCCCCAAGGTAGGAGTAAGATAAAAAAAAAAAAACTGCATTACTATGATACAAGGAATGAACAGACCAGGTGAAGGAATATATGGGCTACGTTTTCAGAAAAATAATCTGTTGTTAAGACAAGTAATGCTCACACCCTATATCAAATCATTCTGTAGCAAACCACTTCCTGGTTTAAATCCTTAGATATCTCGCTAAAGGGAGAAGGAAATTAATTGGAGCCTTAGACTTTGGTTTGAGGTAGAAACAGATCTACATCTAATACCCGAAATGCCACATCTGGATATTAGCCACACCTGTTCTTTGAACTTTTGGTAATAATCTTCAACAGAAGTATGTTCCAATGCTCTGACCTTTTGTCAAGGTAGGATGGACCCATACCTATAGGCCCTGTCATTCAAGCAAGATATTTTTCCCTGATGCTTGTAAATGGTGTTCCACAGACATAAAATGCTGTCATCCAAAGTGGAGAGGAAACTCAGGTAAATGAGGGTTTCAGCTGAAGACTTCTCACAACTCAAAATGGTAACATCATCCCTATGACGCATAAAATGGATATAGAGAATTCATCAAAAGAAAGCAGCATAGCTGATATGAAAGGAAAAAGTTTGGAATTTTAGTTCTTATTGTACCCCTTGTCTTCTCTTTGCTCTATTTGTATTTTTAAAATATTATGACTTAATATTTTTACAAATTATTTTGAACGTTTAAATAAACCATGTCACTCATTAAAAATATTTGTGACATTAAGAAAAGTGCAGTGGAGTGTGTATGTATGTGTGTGGGGGAGGGAGACAGACAGAGAAACAGAGACAGACATTAGTGTCATAATAACTTTAACTCTTTTTTCATTTTTTAATAGAAACTTAAATACCATTTGGTTGAAAAGAATTGTTACTGGCAAAGCATTGTATACTTACTAAGAGACACAATCTTAGTTTAAAACTTCTAATTAATTCATCATTCACGATAATAAATAACTAAAATATTAGAGATACAGAGTGACACTATTTATATTTGAAATATAAAAAGAAAAGTTTGGCTAATATTTAGTTACTTTTCCTTGTCAGAGACAACCTAAGTCAGTTCAGTATGGGAAAAATAAAATAGGACTGAGTTTCAGTGTAAGAAAAACCAGTGAACATAACTGGTTTACAGAAAATTAATTTAAAGCACAGCAAGCAAAGATTTTATATGTACCTCAATAATAACTTTTAACTTACCTTTCCAAACTTTAAATTTCTGACTTTTTTAATCCAATCAATACGTTTTAATGTAGAATGACAGTGTATTGGCACTGAACATTAGTAACAGAAATCACATAAACAACATAGGGTAGCATAGGCATTCCTTATATATCGTGAAAAGTTCCTGGGGAGAGACTAAGTCACATTCATAGAAGTTGGGTTTCTGAGTCATGGCATTTGTATAATTTCCATTCTGTGAGATAATGCCAACTTGCTTTCCAAAGTAGCAGAACAAATTTCCATTAAAGAAACATGAATATACACTTCCACATGGGCTTAGGTACAAAATGGGTGCTACACTACACAGTTCATTTTTAAGATATTAAATATTTCTCATATTGTTTCTTTTAATAAATATTTCAGAAATTGAAAGAGCAAGGGGAAGATTCTTTTAAAGTTCACTACTATGTTATTAGAGGTATTTGGTATATTCTACTGATGGAACCCTATCTTTATTTTTCAATTCTGTTTATTACCTTTTATATTTAATATAGATTGATGAATGAGAGCAATATATTCAGAGTATGGCATTTATATTGTTTGTCTTATTTTTGAAATTATAGCCTAATTATGTCATATTTTCTTTTCCCTCAACCCTTTCTGATATATCCCTCCTTGAAATTACAGGAAGAAAAGAGATTAGGCAAACAACTTTCATAGGGTTCCCCAAGGCACATGAAGCACACCAAAAGGTAAATCCCTTTGCTCTGTGGTCATATTAAACCAAGCAAATACAGCACTGAAGCACACACTTGTCTCCTGTCAGTTTCCTGGCCTTCTGCCAGGTCATTGTTTCCAGGCTGTCTGCGGTCCCAGACTGACTTGAACAGTTTCGTCTCCTGTTATCATCAGAAAGAAGTCTTACTACAGAACTGTAAAAATACAAACGGGAGTGAAACAACTCAATAGATAACAAATAACTAGGCCAATAAAATGTGAAAATCATAGGAGTAAACATTTTTCAAAGAAAGGTTTGAAATAAGAAATCAATTTATTTAAAAGGGGATCAGTGTCACTAGATGCCAGTCAAATGCTAAGGAAAGCCACAATAAAATGTCAGCTCATCACAATTGGAATGACTTTTAGGTTGGATGAATACTAATAAATAATGGAAAAGATATGTTTAAAAGAATAATATTTACTTACTGATGGTTGGGTAGAAATATCTACAGTAATATGTAAAATAAATGGATATTTAACAAAATACTAGGAATGTGTCTGTCATGTGATCGAGCAGGACATGTGTCTGAAGGAAATGATGTTTACATGTCAAAAGAAATGTATCCAGCTGTGTATACTGCTACACTTCACTATAGCTAACATGTGGAATCAATGTATATCCCTATCAATAGGGATTGGATAAATAAAATCTGGCTTTTGCAAAATATGGAATATGATTCATCCATAAAATGGTACACTATCATTTGTAGAAATCACGTGGTATCAGAAGATATTATGTTAAATAAGTCAGACACATATTGATAAATGCCGTGTGCTGCTTCTGTGTTGATGCTGGAGAACGCTCATCTGCGTGGTGAATATCGCTAATAGACTGAGTCAAAGAGGACTGGAGATTTATAGAAGAGGCAGAGGACAGTCACCTAGGTGCAATACGACCATCGTTCAAGAGCACATTGGGATGGAAATGATTTGTGATTATCCACATTATAGCCTATTAATAACAAGAAGACTACCAACATAAAGACATGATGTGGTCATGGACACACTGATTACCTTAATTTGATCTGCATATGCTTTTTACACCGTGGATGGAAATTTCATAGTATGTCCCATAAATGTATACAAGTGTTACATGTTATTTTGTGTGTTTAAAAACTTTTTGAAAAGGGTCAGGCTGTGGTGGATGCACGCTTTTAATCCCAACACTCTAAGAGGGAGATGGATTTCTGCATGTTCGAGGCTAGCCAGGTCTACAGAGCAGGCTCCAAAGCTACACAGAGGAACCCTGTTTAAAAAAACGAAAGAAAAAAAAATGTTTAAAGGAATGAATATAAAAACTAAATTAATTGATTTGCTGGCCACATCTGTAATATTAAAACACTATGGTTATAAAATTGAGCTGATAAAAGGTAAAACTAATTAATTTTCAGTTAGTTTTTGTCCTTCTTTGTTTGCAATGACTTTTGCAGGACGAGAAGCACGTGAGTGCACAGATGCATACACTGAAATCAATGAGTGCACAGATGCATGCACTGAAGTCAGTGAGTGCACAGATGCATGCACTGAAGTCAGTGAGTGCACAGATGCATACACTGAAGTCAGTGAGTGCACAGATGCATACACTCAAGTCAGTGAGTGCACAGATGCATACACTGAAGTCAGTGAGTGCACAGATGCATACACTCAAGTCAGTGAGTTCACAGATGCATACACTCAAGTCAGTAAGTGCACAGATGCATACACTCAAGTCAGTGAGTGCACTGATGCATACACTCAAGTCAGTGAGTGCAGAGATCAGCGGCAGGTGTCTCCCATTCTCACTCTTCTTCCATTTGTGAAACAATGTCATTCATTCAATCTGTATTATGCTGATTCCTACAGAAAGGCACCTGTGTAATCCCATGGTCTCGCCTTTCCCTCTCTGGGCTCTACTATGTTAAAGACATTTGCAACTGTGCTCAGTTTTTAACAGGGTTACAAAAGTCATTTGTCCCCTGAGCAGGCTTACCAGGTCTTCGTGATTTATGTTTTAAGAAGAAATTATACCATGTATTTATATTATTATATAAGAATAACTTGAACTTAAGAATTTTGACAAAATAGCAGTTGAACTGATAAAGATCTTATAAGTAGCAGGTGAGTGGGTAGCATCTGGACCATGGGTACTCTGTACAACGGATGATGTATGTTCTGGACCGGATTCAGGAGGCTAGCCAGAACTCCATTAATATACTCAGATTTTATTTTTACAATGTAAAACTCACTATTTTTTTATTATCTGGTCTATTTAACATTTTAAAATTTTCATAATTTCACACATGAGTACACTGTATTTATGTCATATCCTTCTCTTCCTCTCCCACACCCAAAACCTCACAGCCTCCCCCCCACCAAAAAAAAAAAAAAACCACACATACGCAGCTTCCTTGGCTTTCAGGCACTTTCTATAATTGCTTTATTATAATACTTACCATTTTTGAAAGCTGCTGTTTGCCAGAAACAGAAACCATAGGAAGTGTTGCCCTCACAGGGCATGTTGTTGCTCATGCTCTAGTGGGGCTCATCTTCTCTATGAGAGGATATTTTTGCCTTCTTTTGTTTTTTAATCTGGCAAAATAGGTCAGACCACAGACAACTGAGAATCCTTTAAAGAGTGATATAGCTCTGCAATTTATACAGCTACTACGAATTTGGGGTACCACTTTAATGCTGGCCTTTATTTATGCAAGCATAACGTAAAAGAAGGAAGCCATGCTGTGATAGAGAATTTACTGGCCTTAGACAGTAAAGCAGTGGTAGGAAGAAAAGAGTAACAAAAGTATACTAAGTATACTGTGTGTGTGTGTATGCTTTCTTTATATTCTTATTTTAAAAAATCTTTTTCATTTTCCATATCAAACCCTGTTCCTCTTCCTCCCCTTCTTCTGCCTCTACCCCCCCAATCCTACTCCCATCCTCTCCTCAGAGTGGGTAAGGCCTCACTTGAGAAGTCAATAATGTCTGTCATACCAAGTTGGGGGAGGATCAAGCCCTGCCTCCTGTATAAAGGCTGTGCAAAGTATCCCACCATAGGCAATGGGCTCCAGTACGTCACTTCCGGCACACATGGTCCCAGTGTCAGGAATCCCCGTTCAACAGATCAAGCCACATATCCGTCACCGACATTCAGAGGGCCTAGTCTGATCTCATGCAGAGTCCCCAGCTGTCAGTCCAGAGTCCATGAGTTCTCACTAATTCGGGTCAGCTGTCGCTGTGGTTACAGAAATGCCCTTCCGTTGAAAGCTAAAATCACAACCGGAAGCATACAGACCGTTTTTATTACTATGGTTCTGTAATATAGCTTGAGTTCTGGAATGGTAATGTCTCCAGGACTTCTTTGGCTATCAGGGTGTGAAGGATCAGCAGAGAGGGGAGTAGGGTACAAACTCTCTAGGATCAGTAAAATGGGACAAAAGTGGGGAGGAAGAAAAATGCAGAGCAAGGAGAAAGGAAGGTAAAGGATCAGTAAGAACGTCTGAAAATTGTTATAAGGAATCATCCCATTAACTATCTACCTAAACAATGCCCTATTATATACATATGTCTGTGTATAAATACCCATATAGAGTTTTGATGGAATTTTCTCATATGCTGTAAGAACATGAAACTTACTGCTTATGTTTACAAGTGAAAGAAGACATACAGACATTTGCTATAATAGATATAAATAAACATCACCAAAATGATATGTAAAAATATGTAAGACAGTTGCTTTCAAAGCAAGTTTCTTCATATTAGGATTATCCCATTTATAATATTCAGTTGTTAAAGAGATAATTTGTATATACAATGTGTCATTGTGTAGGAAAAAGAAATATGTTTACACTGAAAATTTGTTAAATTTTTCCTTAGTTTTCATTCCTACAATATGTTACAAAAGCTAGGAGAATGTGTGAATTTTAATTGATTTAAGTAGTAATTTATGTGTATATTTAAATACATGATAAAGAAATACAGGTAAGTCTGTTGTAGATAAAGTACTTGACCTAACAAAAAACTTAAATATGCAAATTCATAAATAAAAGATAGATAAAAACATCCCTAAGAATTATTTCCAATTTTAATGTCATTTTGTTATAATTTTCATTGCTTTTTAGCTTAATAAGACTGTGAGAACCTGAATTTTAATTGTGTCTAATATGGTGAAATAAATCTGTATGTGGGAAAATCAAATTTTATAAATTACAAGTGTCATTTAATATTCATTATAAATATTCTTTTATTTCATTATTAGCGTTTTATTTATTCAAATAGAATTATAAAACCAAATAACAATAAACAAATCTGCCAAGAAATTCAGGCGATTTTGTTTCAAAGTAGAAGTCTCACATGTCAACAACAAAATGAGGTCAAAAAGTAAGTGAATTAAAATGTATTCCTTAGCTGAGTGTGGTGGAGCAAGCCTGTAATCCCAGTACTTAGGTGGGAGAGGAAAAATGACAGAGTTCAAATTGTCTTCAGCTGAAGAGTGAGTTCCTATTCGAGGCCAAACTGTGCTGTGTGAGATCTATGTAAAAAAGACCAATAGAAACTCCAATATTTTAAATATGTTTAAGTCCACCCACTTATTTACTCTCATATGTAAACACCAAAGATTTAAGATGCATATAAAGTTTACAGCTTCCGCATCTCATTGGACTGTGGGTAGCACAGAGCGTTATTAGTTTATGCCAACAGACACTTGGCATTTTCAACACGAAAATCGGAAAGAAAATTATATATAAAATTTCCCTTACCAGAATAAAGATGAACTTTAAGTGAAAAATCTTGGCTCAGCTCTTTAAAGGTAAATCAGCTGCTAAAAATATGCCTCCTTCCATGCATAATTCCTAAGAGTGCAGAAAAGGTTTAAAAATAAAAATAGAAATGGGACTTCCAGCACGTTTATCTGTGAAATGTTTCACGTGCACAGACACAAGAAATATGGTTGTTAGCTTCAGTTACAGTGCTGTTAGGATTATTTTCCTCAGCAGACTATCTTTTTTTATAAAATTGAATATGCATTAGGATAAATCATTTTTCACACTAAGTTTTATGTTATTTGTTTAACAGCACCTGCCCTACTTCTTTTTGAAATCACATTTTTTGAGCCGTGATTATATGCCACAGAGTTCACCTACATATTTTAAAATCTGGTGGTTCTTACAGGCTCACATTTAGTGACATAATCAAGATGTGTGGATTACTGATAAGACCTCTATAATTATAATTAACAGCGATGCCTTATCTGAAAGCTCACCATTTATAACCTCCATCAAATCTCCAGTAACAGCCTATCTCTTCCATAGTAGCTCTACATGTTTGTAAACTCCAAACAGGTAACATTTACCTTTCCTCTAGAGTTGCAATCATCTATGAATTGATGAGAATTTCCTTGCTTTTTAAGTATGCCTAGTATTTCATTGTATATAATTCATTTTCTCTATTCATATGTCGATAGATATATATGTATTAACACTATTGCCTATTGTAAGTAATACTGCAATGACAGTACATACTGACACAATTTCTGTTTTTTTGTTGTTGATTTATTTTCATTCAAACACATACATAATTGTGCAATTAGTGGATTTTCACATTTTGTGGCAGTTCTGTTATTTTTATAGCGATTATACTAAACTAAATTCATTTAGGCAGAATGTGACGATTTACTTTTCAATGTATCCTTTTCAAACTTAATTTTTAGTGTAAAAAATATTCTAGAAGGTGTGAGAGAGATAAGCAGAGATCTCTGTATTAGACTTGTATTTCTTGATTTTTTATGTTGATCATGTTTCCATACAATGTTGGCATTTGTATGTCATCTTTTAAGAAGTGACTACTAAATTTTTTTATTCGTTTTAAGATTAAATGCTTATTTCCTTGATAGAGTTATTTGATCTTTTTATGTAGTTTTACATTAATTACTAATCCAATATATAGATTGAATTATTTTCCTCACTTCTGTAGGTTGTTTCTGTTTCTTGGTTGTTTCCTTGGTAGGGCCTAAGTGTTTTTATTTGATGTAATCCAATCTTTTATCTTTTTTCCCACTTTTTTTTTATTTTGTGGCTCTATCCTAACAATGCATCGAGTCCAACACCATGAAGGATTTTATCTCTATTTTTATGAGTAGTTTTTGATATTCATTTATTTTGATGGTGAGAAATACAGACTATCCCAGTAACATTAATTGAAGAAACTGTCTTTTCTGCAAAATGTGCCTAGGGCATATCATTTAAAATGAATTATATGCCAATATATGAGTGAATTTCTATCTCCTATTGTTGTATATTGACATGTGGTTTTCTTTTATGATAATATGTTATTCTTGGGTAGCCACAACTTCACATATATTTTGATGTATATATTGTGTTGTATCTAGACTTTCTGTTCTTAATATTGATTTATCTATTGGAGCATATTCTGGTTCTATATGAGTTCTATAATTTCATTCTTTCTATTTCTGTAAATGATGTAATTGTATTTACAGTATAAATTTCATTGGCTCCATCTTGTGAGCATTTAAAGTGTCTCTTGATTAGATTTCTACTTGTAAAAATATCTAACAAATTAAGACTCTTTGCTGACTACCAAATTTTCCAAAGTTCTCTCTGTATACTTCAAAGTATATAATGTATTTCCACATAATATATTAACAAATACTGTGGAATTTCTTTTTAAAATTATTTTTATTTTTTCCTATTTGCTAAAACCAGGATACGGTAGAGACTTGAGACAAAAGTTTCATCAGATGAATAAATGACATTGTAGAGTTTATGTTGTAGAACATATATTAAATATTTTACAGTAAAACAAGTGTTCAGTATATTTCATACAACAATATTTTATTTCAATCTGTGTTATTAAGAGGCCAATGTCAAAGCACCATCATGTTAAAGAAGCTGCGCACTTCCCTTTTATTTATTACAGTAGTTACGCTACCTAGTGTTGTACCTATGCTGTCCTTAATAAAAGATATTGTTGTTTAATAATTTTTGAGGATGTCGTTTGTAAGATAAAATTTAATGGCATTACTAAGCCCATGGATGACTGTTGTGGAATAATCTTTTTGTTCACTGTGACAATGTATCACCATGATTGGTTTAATAAAAATCTGAACAACCAATATCTATGCAGGATCTCCAGGCACTGAGGACATTGGGAGAATCAGACCAAGCATCATGGGCATTACAAACTAAAGGTAATCGAATCATGTAAAAGAATGTAGATTAATAGGTATGGGTTAGCTTAAGTTATAAGAGGTAGTGGGACTAGCCTAAACTAATGATCAAGCTTTCATAATTAATAAGAAGTCTCTGTGTCACTATTTATGAGCTATTGAGGGACCCAAAGAAAAATATGACTACAGAGACTACTGCAACCTATTTCAGTATCAGCTGTAACTTCTACCCTCTTCCTTAGGAAAATAATACAAGATCTATTCTATTGGTTAAGGTAGACCAGAATGGAATCTACTAAAGGCAATAGGAATTTCTTCAACATTTTTTATTGTTTCCTAATGGGAATGACCTTGCTTCAGGGGTTTTAGCCTCATTATCAAATTTAAAAAGTTTTGAATCTTAAGGATCAGTGAACTGAGGATATATGTTAAGTATCATTGCAACAGACAGAAATGGAAATATAAAACTCCTGTAAAATAAGGGAAGGAACAAAAGACACAGAGTGGTAATGGGAAAGAATATACCAGCATAAAACAGATTTCACTATGCACTGACCTGAAACAGGGAACTGAGAACTATAGCACAGCAGATAATTGCTTGTCACCAAAAATATGAGGATCTGAATTCAGATTCCCAGAATCCACCCAAAAAGCCAAGCATGGTGGTGCGTGACTGCATTAGTAGTTTTGGAAAGTCAGAGACAGAAGGGTCCAGTTAGGGTTGCCAAATTAATGAACTCGAGGTTTGGGAAGAGATGATGTCAAGAAAGGAAAGGAAAGGAAAGACAGACCAGTGAAATAAAGAAAGGAAAGAAGGAAGGAAGAAAGAAATCTAGTGCTAATCTTGTTCTTCTACATTCCCATGCACACATAGGCATTTTTACCTACATGCACAACTGTAGACAAAATTATAATGCACACATGTGCAAAATAAATAAACAAATAAAAACAAACTTTAAAAGATGACAATATAGCAATATTGCCATTCCTTTATTCATCTAAAAGCATGGCTTAGGTTACAGACTAAAGTTATTTTACTTTATCTCTTACTGTGAAGGGCAGAGGCCCAATCATCAAAAGCCATTCTCAACCCTAAATGTCCTGGAGATCATATCAGAGAAATTTACATCAATAAGCCTTTTACCGGCAAGTTACCACCCACAGACGCTCATGCCCTTTTGATCTTGATACTTTTTAAATTTTTTTTCACTTTTAATTAAAGGTGCTGTGTAACAAAACTCAAATCTACCCTATTTGAGAGATATTTTTCTCTGGGATTTTCACAAAATGTGAAATTTGCATGTAAATAGACTTGTTTGTTTTTCTAATGTTAGTCTGTCTTTTGTACAAGGGACTTTTTTTCAGCTTATTTATCAAAGATTTATTTAAATCATGTAAACAAAAAAGCTTTTGAATTAACATATTTTTAAATTATTCTACTCTTATATATTACATCCCTACCATAGTTTCTCTCCCCTCCTCTTCTCTTAGACCCTCCCCACTTCATACCACTCTTTCTCCGTTTCCCTTCAGCAAAAAATGGGCCTGTGAGGAATATAAATCAAACATGCCATTTCAAGAAGATTAAGACTAGACAACTTCCATCATATTAAGGTTGGATGAGGCAACCCAGTTCCTATTTAGGTACAAATGCAGGAAAAAGAATCAGAGATAAACGCTCTCCCACTTTTAGGAGTCCCACAAGAAGACCAAACTACACAACCATAACATACACACAGATGTCAGACCCATGCAGGTTCTCTGATTGTCGGTTCAGGCCGTTGAACCCATCAGAGCCCAGGTTAGTGGATTCTGTGGATTTCCTTGGTCCCACTGGCTTCAATATTTCTTCCTACTTCTTCAGACTTCTCTAAGCTATGTCTATTGTTTGACCGTGGGTCTCAGCATCTGCTCCCATCAGTTGCTGAATGAAGCCTCTCTGATGACAACTGGGCTACACACCATTCTATGAGCAGGGAGAGTATAGCAGAATATTCTTGATCATCATTATACTAACAGTGTTTTTCTTCATGCTGTGTTTGGTTCTGTTCTAGGTAGGTCTCTAGATCATCCAGCTTGTGCTTCCTGGTACTCTAAGCAGTGTCAGAGGTGGGCTGCCTCTCATGGCATCAGTCTCAAGCTGGACCAGTCATTGGTGAGCCATTTCCACAGGTTCTGCACCACCTTTGCTCCAGCACATCAGCAGGCAGGACACATTGTAGGTTCTCGGTTTTGTGTCTGGGTTGGGGCCCCAAGTCCTCCACTGGAAGCCTTGTCTAGTTACAGGAGATGGCTGGTTCTGACTCCATAACCTTCATAGCTAGGATCTTAGTGAGGGTCACACTTATAGATTCCAGGGAGTTGCCATTGCACAAGATGTATGCCTTGCCCCCCTCCAAAGTCCCCTAAATCCAGTTGTCTCTCCTAGTGCTTTCTCCCTTCATCCTCCCTCAACCAGATCTCTCCTGTTCCATTCAAACCACTCCTAGTTCACCTGCAATATTTATTCTACTTCTGCTTCCCAGGAAGATTCATGCAGTGCCCCCTTGAGTCTTCCTTGTTCCTTAACTTCTCTGGGTCTGTGGATCATAGCATGGTTATCCTATACTTTACAGGTAATAGTCACTTGTAAGTGAGTGTATACCATGTTTAACTTTCTAGGTCAGGGATTCATTTTAACTGAGAATCTATGAAAAATTATTTTTATCATGTAAACATAAATAAATGATATGTAGATAGTAAAAGAAAGTTATAACAAATGGACTCTAGTGGAAAATTAAAACTTTGTTTTAATTTAAGGAACACTTAAGATTCAGAATGTACCCTTTAGAGCAATTTAATAAGACTAACTTCTTATTAAAGACTAATAATTCTATGGGATGAATTTCCACTGAGTGCCCCTTTTTCCCTCTAAATATAAAAACCTTTTATTAATATTTTCCTCAATAAATAAAAAATGGTAAGAGCTAACTTTTGAGCTATTTCTAATCCATTTGTCTGCTCATATTTATTTAGTTATTAATTATAGTTAGTATAGTTATTAATTATACTTATTAATTAGTGCCACGGCTTTCATGCTTCTGATCTATAGATGGAGAATTTATTGAGATAGAAGACCAGAAACACCCCTGAGACTATCTGACTGCCTACCAGTTTCAGAGCTGATATGTGGGATGGGATGGAGAAAGTTGTGTGGGGCACAAAGAGCTTCTTAAACTGTGTACTCTGTCATGATGAGAGTATTCTGTATGAGAATGTTCTGTATTAAATCCCATCCATCAGTGATGACCTAAGGTAATATCAAATACTGATTTCTAAACCCCTGTACTCTCTAGCATATTAGAAGGAATAAGCCACAGTCTTTCTTACAAAATTGATTTTCATGATGTGGTTGATACCTTCTGCCTCCCATTCAAAACTCCTCTGACCACCATCCTTCACTCTCATCTTTCTGGTGAGATGAGAAAATGTCATTTCCAAGAAGTTCTAAGAGTTTTCGCCCCTTGTCCTTTATCAGGCTGCTGAGCCTTGGATGCCGTTTACTGTAATCAGCAGAAGCAAGCAAAGTCAGCCAGAATGACTTGAAGGAGACTTGCAAGTTCCATATTTACTCTGCTTCTCCTACAGCATCAAATCTAGATTATTACTGATATTAGATTACGCTTCATTAATGACACATTGCCATGATAAATTTAAAGTAGTATTCATTGACTTATTTTTATTATTATTTTATTTACATTTTGAAATTAAAATACAATAGCCCAATACCAAGTGGTAAGTTCTGAAATTTTAAAAGTACATAACACACACACACACACACACACTCACAAACATATATGAAGGAAGCATATATGGACTGAGCAGAATGAGTTTATATATTCAGGAATAAAGGAGCCGTGACCTAGGACCTTTGTTTAAGGTACTATAATCTAGGAAACAGTATCTCTAAGCAAAATATCATAAATTGGTAAAGATAAGAGAATCAAAATCTCTGTCATTGGACTACTGATAATAGAGCTGGTCTTATTTCCATCTTGCAGTTTCTAGGCCCCTTTTTCTAGCTATCTGAGATTCCATAAATTACACTGATTACTCTTTCAGCACTTTCTAAGATATGATCTCAAAACTGTCAGTTTTAGATACATTATCTCACCTGAACCACTGATGAGTCAATTATGAGACTTAATGTTTGAAAGCAAGATGCGGTGTAATAAGACTATTGGTACTAAAGCACGAAACTTCTTTGTATAAAATGTGCTGTTTTAATTTCATGCTTGTAAACCAGGAACTTGCTTTATAAATTTCAAAATCATTCACTAGTGATTCTTCACCTAAGCTCTGTGAGCAGAGACTGAAAATATTCTTGTAGGTACTTGGTATCTCTTCGAGTAAATGCTTTCCATCTTGTAGGTGGCAGTTGGTTAATATCCTTCATATCAGATGGGTTTTTGACTTCTGTATATGAAGGTATAGTAAAGACTCAACTCTGTCTTTATCATTTGTAGAAGAAACACTCAATAGAGACAGAAGTTGTATTAGCTTTGAAGACAGGGATCATATATTTTACTCCCAAACTTAGTTTTGATTGTTAGCTTCATGCTTTCTCTGTTTTCTTGATGGAGGGTCATATGTTCATGTGTTACTTTCACTGGTTAATAAAGAGACTGCCTTGGCCCTTTTGATAGGTCAGCCCTTATGTGGGTGGAGTGGACAGAACAGAATGCTGGGAAGAAGGCAATGAGGCAGTCGCCATGATTCCCCTTCCCAAGACGGACACTGGCTAGACTCATGCCGGTAAGCCACGACCTCGTGGTGCACAGATTATTAGAAATGGGTTAGATCAATATGTAAGAGTTAGCCAATAAGAGGCTACAGATAATGGGCCAGGCAGTGTTTTAAAAAAATACAGTTTCCGTGTAATTATTTCAGGGGTAAAGCTAGCTGGGAGGCGGGCGGCGGGAAGCGGCCCACCGCTCCTTTTACATTTTCTCAATGAAAATGTTTGAAATTAGAATGACTCTGATATTCATTTTCAAGTCATCAAGACCACTCATTTTTTGACTGGTGTTAATTGACTGGAAACAATATATTTACTTGAAGTAGAAATTGCCCTTCTAAGTATTTTAGTACCTCCTACAGGAGATAGTGTCTTCAAAGGGTCAATACGAGATGCAAAGACTTTTGGGTACTGAGTCACTTTAATGAGGCCCATTACAGACCTCATCCTTAGACCTCTTACGTTTCTAATTTTCCCAATCTGTGCTCCCAGGACATGTTCATCCTACTCTGTCACTGGCTACATACTTCTGTCAGATTGATATTTTCTCAACACAAAATAGACACTCCTACTAATAGTCTTTCAACTTGCCACTTTTCTCTCATCGATCACTATTTTCCCTTCCCTGACTGAGGCTTTCCCATGACAGCAGTGAGATTTTCCCAGCCATGATTGGACATGTCTTAGGACATTAAGACAATGACTCATTTCCTTTGCCATCCTGCCCTCATAATGGTTATGTCGGTGCAGTACAGAGCGGGGCTATAATTTACACCTGAGCTGCACCTATGTGGTAGTGATATTTTATCATACAAATATATATTATTTAATTCTCAAATATTGTAAAAATTATACATTAGTATCCTCAAGGCATTATATATATATATATATATATATATATATATATATATATATATATACACATGTCTATAGGATATTTTCCTGGCAAGTTGTTGCTTTGCGTATGAGTAAAGGAACCCTACATAAATAAGACATAAAATAATTTATATTTTATATATTATAATGAGATTATATAGAAATAGTTTTAATGATATATTTTCATACAATGTATCGGTGTCATTTTCTCACCCCATTCCCCACCTCCAACTCATCCCCAAACCATCCATTCTCTATCCTCCAATTCATGTCCTTTTTCAGTGTTATAATTATTATTTTTAGAATATACTATGTTACAGCAGATGTCCTGTTCTTCTGACCATTAAATCACCTTCCTGAAATCCTCAAATTCCCTGAGCAAAAATTGTGTTGCGAGTGTACCAATAGTAGACACCTATGGTTAGTTGACCTATGCGTTTGAGCAGTATTGTTTTCTATAAGAAACTCCTTCTGCTACCAAAAGAAACATCTTTGAAAGCTTCACTTTTCTGTGGCTACAAGGATAAGTATTTAGAATGCACTTAGAAGTGATACTAGTTTGGGGAAAGTAGCAGTTGTAGGTTTTTCTCTAGGTTCCACAGTTTCACTAGCCATGTTAGTTGTCTAGATTTAGACAGCCAAGCACGGATTCCTGTATTTGAGTAGGACTTAAGTATTAAGTACACTCAGAGAGTTGTTTGTATCTTCCAGGATATAAGTGCTGCTATTGCACCCTTTGGATTGTCTTGCCATTCTGACAGTATTACGGCTCACTGATGTTACTGCTAGAGAGGACTACATGTTGCTTCTCTGCATTAGCAGCCTGTATGGCTCCTTCTAAGCTATGAGAGTTAAGTCTTTAGAGAGGAAGCTTCCAGGTCAGATGCAGATCAATTACTCAAAACACTGTGCCCAATGTCTCTGTGCTCTCCACAATAGAGTCTCATATTCTTTCTCTGAAAGGTATGAAAGGTAATGGTAATTGACAATATTATTTGGGGGTTCTCTTTGACTTCCCTGACCAACTTAAAAGTAGGTTGCTCATGACTAGTACTGATTTTTTGTTAGGTACTCTAGGATCTTTTTTGGTGGGGAGAGGGAATATGTATATTATATATATACATATATATATAATTATATATATAATATAATATATATATATATTCTCAATAAACTATGTGCATATATAACATATATTATAAGCAATTTTGAGTATGTATAAAATGATACCATTCCCTTTGACTTTTTAAAAAATCCAAAGTTTTACTTTCTCTACTCCTTCCTTCTTCTGTGTGTGGTTCCTCCTGCCTCCACAGCTAAGTTTCTCCCAACTGTTTTTTCCATTTTCTCTTCATAGCAATTATGTTCTACTGTCCCCTGTAACTGCCACCCTCAATATATTTCATCCAGTCCATTTGTGTTAAGTATTAGATAACTATCTGAGTCTAGTTTTTCTTTGTAAAATAAAATAGACACTAGAAAAATATTTTCATTAAAACATGAGCAATTTGACCTTTTTATTTCTTTATAGATGGGCTTTAAAGATAGAAGATTTATCAAACAATCTGACCATATAAATCTATTAAAATGAGAGATGTTATATAAATTTTTCGTTAACTTTTGAACTTTATATACCTTCATCTCTTTTTCTTTCTCTCTTTGTCACACTCAACTGTCTTCTCCATAACCTTATAATTGAATTTTGTATTGCTATTACTTACTTTATTGATAATATTTGCGTTTTTAATTTTTAAGTTATCAGTATTGTGGATAGAAAATCAAAGACTGGTGGACCTGAGATATGGTTGAATGGTTGTATTAGCCATGGGCTTTGTAGAAGAACAAAAAAAAGGAGAATAAATTTATGCATAGAAAGAAATAAAATATAATTTTTAGAATGACTGATAGGCTGTGTCCACAAAAACCAGCTGTAAGTGTAGCTCCAAGGAAATATAAAGTCTTTTGCCTGCAAATGTACCTGCTCTCATGAGTACATATGCACACACAAATGAACATGTACAAATATTAAAAATAATCATAAGTCTTTAAAAATATTTTTTCTTCTACTGTTTTCCAGTCGTCTGTTTCATTGATATGTCATCCTCATTCATCTTGGTTTTTTTTATTGTCTGTCATTTTATATATTTTCATTGTTTTAAACCACAAATTGTTTTTAATCTTCTGGTCATAGAAATGAGCAAAGTTATTTCCAAAGTACCCAAATTAAATGTATGCATACTTTATTATCTAATGTTTAAAAAGCAACGCTGTTAAAAGGCATTCTTACTTTTCAAAACAATTAATAACCAACACTAGTTTTGCTGAATTATTTAATATAAATTAAATAATAGAACAAAAAGCAATATAGCCCTATATATAATTTAATTTATATTAAATCATATAGCAAAATATAATACAGCCATATATATGTATATATGACTATATTAAAATCTGTATTACTCAATAACTCTCATTTCATTGACTTAATTTTAACTGAGTTATTTTATTATACATTTTCTTGTCTTATTTTATCATTTATAATATACCAAGCACTCAGAATTCCCTCCTGACTGCTTGCTGGATTTACTATACATTTTAATTATATATAATTGAATATATGCACTAGAATTAAGTGTTAAAGAAATGACTATTTTGCTTTCCAACTTCAATTTTCTTTACATTTAACAAAACCTCAGGGAAGGAAAGGTCTGCATATTTGCTTCTATTCCTCTTGTAGCATGCTGTATTTCTTTGTAGAAACCTGAGTTTCTGTTCACTGGCCAATCTATTCCCTGAAATACATTCAATGGTGTTCTTTGGTCCAGTTCTAACAGTCAGCTGTTTCAAGTACATATTATAGGTATGTTAGAGTTCTTGCTGCTGGCCTCTGCATCCCCTGCTCACTTTTATGGCAGTCTTAATGACTTGTCCTTTTCTTAGGGCATATGAAGTCTGTATGAAATTGCTTTGCTCAAAATGTATATCTAAATTCATGACTGTGCATATATCTGAGTTTGAGTATATCGGTACTGGGATAGTTTGTGTTTTTAAATGTGTAAATTTTCAATTGATTCTTCAAACTTTGTTAACCCCTTTCTCAATTCTAAAATGTCAGTCATGAGTATAGACTGCTGTGAGTCTACTTTTATCTGCGTTCACTCTATTTTTGGAAGACAGACAGACAGACAGACAGACAGATCAGTTTTGTACCTGATGACTTCTGACTTTTTAAAACCTCTCATCTGAAATTCCTCATCTGTTTTTTGTATGACATTATCATGAAAACTCCAGTGGAAGCTTTTAAATTGGTTATTTAAAATTATATCGGTGCTGCTGACATTTCTCAAAGGTCAATTTTAATTTATTTTCACATTTCTAAATATTGAAGAGTGTGATGTGTGCGTAATATATAAAAATTAAATCATTTACTGAGCTAGTGTTGCTTATTAGTAATTTTGACAAAATGAAAATAATATGTTAACAGAATTGCTTTGAAACACATATGTACTAAATAATCCTAATCATGAGACTCTAATTTATGAGAAGTAAAAATATAGTTATATATTACTGACTTGACTGTAATGAGTTTGTTTTTCTGAATATACTTAGTCTAGTTTTAAACAGACAACACTACTATCTATCACTTAATAAAATATGCCAGCAGAAAGAAGTGGAATGGAATTAATTTTTATCTCCTGGCTATAGACAACAAATAAATTTAACTCTAAAGTGTTCAAAATGAATTGCTTGTGATTTAACCGTGAGCTTTGAATTAGCCAAATTCTAGTAATATAGTCATCACATATTCTACAATTGTTGTATTAAAGAAAATAAATTGCTTCATTTCTGTTCTCAGCCTTCCTACTGATGGATATGCCTCTCCTCTCGACACTATAATTCTGTAATGCGGAAATGCCCTGAAGACAGTGGGCATGGTCTTCCATTTCTCCTCTCAGCAGTATGATTCTTTAATGCGGAAATGCCCTGAAGACAGTGGGCATGGTCTTCCATTTCTCCTCTTGGCACTATGATTCTGTAATACGGAAATGCCCTGAAGACAGTGGGCATGGTCCTCCATTTCTCCTCTTGGCACTATGATTCTGTAATACGGAAATGCCCTGAAGACAGTGGGCATGGTCTTCCATTTCTACCACTCTAAACTTTCAGATGTTGTTAAACACACAGCCTGGATTTTGAACATTTGTTTTACTTTTCCTCATAATAGAACATTAAAATGAAAACTTCTCTGGAACACTAGATTCCTCATATTAGATCTATAATCTGTGAAACCATTCACAAGCATTGCACACCAAAATCTGCCTTCTTGAGTCATCTAGCAATGCTCAGGAAGCTTAATATTCCAGAGAAAAACAAATATTTCATTCTGAAGGAATGCTTCCTAATTGGCCATAAGTTTCTCACTTATCATTTTTAGCTCTTATCATTTTGCTGAGAGGAAAAAAAAATGAATTTTAGTATAGCAATTATAGATTTTTTTAGGAACCTCTGAAAGGTAAGGCTACATAAAACATGGGCATGTTGGCTTTAACATTAATTTCTTGAAATGCTTAGTAATTGTAGAGAGCTGCGTGGAGCCGCGCCTTTAAGATGGTGCAGGCTGCCGCCCTCCAGGAGCCCGAAAGCCAGCACTCTCTGTGATAAACAACTCCTTTTATGATTATGGCCCGTAACTCGCTATGATCATGTGTCACTTGCATATGCTTGAACCTATGGGCGATGTCCACGTGGCACTCGGGATAGGTGACCATAGGCTATATAAGGGCTGGGAGAGGTCTGCCCGGTAAGAGAAACGAGAGAGAAGCCATTGTTCAAGGTCATGAATAAACTGACAACTGTCACGTCGTCATTGCTGGTTCGAGATGATCGTGACAAGTAATTTTTATTACTTTAGTTTTAATAGATTAAAATTCAATATGGGCAGGAACTACTAAGAATATCATTTAAATATGATTTTATCAGTTACTTAAATTCTTTTTTTTCCATTAAGCCATTGTTCTTTAAATCCTGAAAATTCCATTTCTGCTACTGATAAAGTTCTAAATATGAATTAGGGCATTGCATTTGCATACTATTAGCAGTTTAAGTATGAAGAAGAACACTTGAATAGCATCTCAGGCTTCAGTGCCAACTCCTGAGTACAAGGATGTAACTAATGTTGATGAACTTAGAGCATATGACAAAGTGACAATTGTCTCATAAGTTCTACAACTATTGTTAGCTAAAATTAAGTAAGCAGATACTTTTTAAGACCTGAGAAAACTCTAGAAATGCTAAAAGATGTGATGACTGAAGGCACAACTGAATAAAATGAGGTGTTTAACTGTAGGGCCCTGTCTTCCCTGTTCCTTGAGGCTGAAACACAGGATGCAAGAATTGTTTACTATAACCAGGTTAGCTTCCCCTGCTCATTCTACCAGCCGGGAGGGATTTAGCTCAAAGCCTTGTTTCTGTCATTGCTATGATAATTTCACCTGCTAAGAAGGTCCTCACAGGCGCCCTAAATCTCCTCCCATCTGTCTGCCAGGGTTCCCAGCTTGTTACCCCCTGCATGGAGGCTCAGGCCACTTGGCACCAGGAGGTCAACACTATGATCTCACTCCCAGGTGGGAGGGGGGGCTCTCATCCTCTTGCCTCCAAGTATATAAGCCTACAGTACTGAATAAAGATTGACATTTACCCTTTGGGTGAATGATCCGATCTCTCTGTGTGTGTGTGTCTGTTCAACTCCTAGGATAATGATCCAGACTCGTGGCAACCTGGTACAGGAAGCGCGCCCTATGCCAGGAGAGTGAGGTTTCACAGAAAAATGCGAGCAGCATTTAAGTTCAAATAGAAGGTAAGATGAATTTTCACTGCTATCAGCATTTTCATCATTATTGCTTTCTATAAACTCCCAATGTTGACCTTCACAGTAAAATCAGCAATAGGAACACATGTGACAGATGGTGCTTATTTCTACCAGGAAATATGGAAAACATGTCTGCAGTCCTGACCCTCCTCTCAGGATGTCAGGCAGAAACAGTTCAGTACAAACCCTTCTTTGTGTGCTCCATTGTCAAGCAGCTTTCTTGTCACCTAAGCCATATTCCTTTTCATATCATTTGCTTCATTTTAAAAATAGAAAAGAAATATAGAAGAAGTACTTTCTACGTTAAATAAATCTCTGCTTCAACCTCACACTTAGGTTAAATGTATCACAATTTTATGTATCTTAAAGGTTAGCAATTTCAAAAGACTTTTATGTTCTATTAGCTATAGCTATACATCTTGTAGTTATTTACTGTAACAAAATATTATCCGTCTTCTGTTAAGTAGCTTAGAAATTAATTATTTATTTTAATTTTATGTGTATGAATGTTTGCCTGTACACACACACACACACACACACACACACACACACACACACACACCGTATACTGACCTGCTTCAAGGGGAGGCCAGAAAGGAGCTTCAGTTGCCCTGGACTTGCATTACATACAGCTGTGAATGGCCATGTGGGTGCTGGGACTGAACCCGAGTCAATCAAGAGCCCTAAGTGCTTTTACAGCCTAGCCATCTCTCTATCCCCCTTAAGTGGATTTCATTTATTCTTAGTCATTTATTTCTTACATGTAATACACTTTGTTTGTAGGCTTCTCTCTCCCCGCATTCTCCCGTAGTCTTTCCACCTTCATACACTTTAAGTAGAGTTTCCTTTTTATAAATCTTTGATTATATTAATATCTTCTATTTATTTGTCTAATACTTATTTGTGTCTCAAATTCTGATGTTTCTCTCAAATTGATATTTTAGAAGAAGTCTTCTGACCCCTACCTTAAAATTTGCATTTCATTTAGTAAACTCTTTAAATATGTTCACAAGATGCTTCTCTAGGATGCTTCTCATAAATAAGTATCTATCAGTTCCTCATCAATTTGCTGTGGTTTACTCACACGGCCATTATAGTGTCTCTCACTCTCTACTGAAACTGTTCCCAGGAGCTGTAATTATATCCATTGTGATATAGCAACATGAATTTCACAGTAATCACATTAACAGTGAAATTTGCCTTTTTTTTTCTTCTGACACTGATTCACTAATTTCCAAAGATTAAAGTAGTTGAGAGATTCCTTTATATTGCCAATTAAGCTGTTTTTCTTTCTTTCTTCTCAGAGGCCCAATTGATGACCTCAAGTCATTTTTCATGTTGGTCTTCAAGTCTTGAATCTTTTGTTCTATTGCTTATCACGTCTGCTTCCTCTTTGCTCCTCTCATCCTCTTTTCTCCAACATGCCTTTAACTTGTCGGGGTTCGAAAGAGAGTTGCCGAATGAAGCATTTTCTCACTTAGTCCTTTAGTCAGCTTTTCAGTGAAATACACTTAACATAAAATTAATCAGTTTAATGGGAATAATTCAATGGCTGAGTTATTTTGGTTGCTGTGCCTAGGAGAGTTATGAGGAAATGTCTTAATCAGTACTGATATGCTTTCGTTACTGGGCTGTCCCTCGACAGGAGAGCAATATCTAGGATATTGTAGAGGGCACAGAGAAGAACCACGCTACAGAGAGTTTCAGGGAACTGCATCTTCTTTATTCCATGTGAGTAACTACTTACACAGTGAGAGCCTCAGTTGTGTTTGGTTAGTTGGTATATTACCTCGGATTTAATAGTGAGCACTTGCAGTAGTTCTTAGAAGGTGTCTCCACTGTGAAGAATTCATGTGGAATAAAGCATACACCAATGATTTGGAATTGTATATATACATCTTATGCATCAATTAATTCAACATTTAAATAAGTGCCTGATACCACTTCCCATTTCCTTCCAAGCTTATGTATTGCTCCATAATATCCTCATTTCCATAAATATGTGCATAGATGGGTTTTAATGTGTTATCAAATGAAAATTTATGAATTTCGTTCATATAAATACATAAACATGTATGGGTACATGATATATATAATAGACATGAAGGTAAGCTGTATTATATTACAGCATTCTATATTGTATAGATGTGAGATACTTCTGTTCTTCCTCTTTTGTTTTTTCAGATTTTAAAAAAATAACTAATAGGTATCCCTTCATTCCACTGCAGAAAACTATCATCTGTCTTTCAAAGCTGAAGGTTTGGAAAATCCCTGAACATTGCACACGTGTATATTGTACACTTCATGTATCCTTTCTGTCACTTATCTATTTCCCCAAACCACCCAAGGCAGTGCTGCTTCCTTTATTCCTGAAAGCAAGCCTCACTGCTTAAAAGGAAATAGTTTTTGTCTTGAAAACAGACTTGCAAGAAGCATTAAACAAAATGAGCAAGTTGTATTTATGTATTTAGGAATACAAATGTACAAACATGTATGTGTGTAACATAATATAAAAAAGATACCTTGAATGTAAAAGAGAGCAAAAAGGGGTTTCTGGGAGGGTTTGGAGGAAGGAAAGTGAGGAAAGACATGAGGCAATTATGTTATAATTTCAAACAAGATAGAAGAATTAATTTTAGAATCTAAAAGCATGTGTTTAATGGTAGAAATTTTAATGATAGCAAAATGAAATAGCCTTTTCTTTTCTCTTCAAGTGAAGTAATTCGTTGCTGTGTGCAGTCATTATCTTCCTTAAAACTTTTATAAAAATCAACAACCCTTGTTCTTTTGTCTCATTCTATTAGCAAACCTGTTGTTTATTTTTCAGACATAAATTAAGAGATAATTAGTTAATAAGTATTTTATTACTTTGAAATGCTTTTTCTAGACAACGAGTTATAAGATTTTGGAACTTGGCATTGATTCATTAATACATCAGTCATTAAATATTAAAAAACATTTTAATAAACATACTAATACATTAGTATTACAATACTAATACATACTAATACATTACATACTAATACAGAGAGAAAAAAGAAATCAGCTAGTTAAAAAAAACAAAGTTAAGACACAAGGATAATACTTTGTCACTGTTTCTTAATCAGCAAAAGTCTTAGAGTAAAAACATCCACGGGAAACACAGGTCCTATGTTTTTCTTTCTCCACTTCTCACATAATATATAGACATGGCAGTGAAAAATACTTCACTAAATTCAAGTCTGAAGCATTAATTGAAAGGTTTTCTTATTAAATTAGTTGATTTTTATGAACATTGCCTTCTATATTTACAAAATAATAAACAATAACTCTACTTACTGATGTATGTTATGAACAAGATCAACTAAGAAAGCACAGAGGATGTTCTGGAACAAATTAACATTGATGTCTACTATCTATCACCACTAGCGACTATTTTGGCTTAACATATATCACAATAATAAGAAATAAAAAAGAAAAGAAAAAAACATAAAGAAATGATAGAATCAATGGCAGACATTTAGATTAAAAATGTGGAACCAGACTTTATGTCTTATGGAATTTGAAATCAAGAACATCTGCCTTTTTTTATTATCATACTAATGTTCCACTTTAAAGAAACAGGTCATCTACACACAAACAACAAAAATGGGCTAAGCAGATTGTGTGTGTGTGTGCAACAAGTATAGTCAAAAAAAGTTTATCAGCTTGAGAGTAGAGGAACATGGAAGGAGATCTGGAAGGAATTAAAGTGAGGAAAGAAAGGTGGAAAAGATGTATTTCTATTTCAATTAAAGCTTATAAAAAGTAAGTAAGCGATTTTGAAATCGATGTGTTTTAGAAATTTATGTGAATACGTATAGTAAATTAGGGGATTTAATGGACTAAATAGCCATCCATATAGATCTGCATGCTGTAATAATGAGATATTTATTATCTGTGTTCATTGATAGTTAAATAAGTAAGCTAGATAATTTGATAAACAGATAATAGCATGGTGTAGAAGGTTCTTTTTTCTATGTGTTGCTTTCATTTCAGTCAAATAAAGAAACAGCCTTAGCTTTTTGATAGGGCAGAATTTAGATAGGTGGAGTAGGCGGAACAGAATGCTGGGAGAAAGAAAGCAGAGTCAGGCAGACGCCATTGCTCTCCTCTCCGAGATGGACCCTGGTTAGACTCATGCTGGTAAGCCACAGTCAAGTGGCGATACAGATTATTAGAAATCTGTTTAATCAAGATGTGAGAGTTAGCCAATAAGAGGCTAGCACTAATGGGCCAGACAGTGTTTAAATGAATACAGTTTCCATGTAATTATTTGGATGTAAGCTAGCCAGGCAGGGGGACGCTGCCTGTCATTCCCCTTACAACAATAGCAGAAGTATAAATACATATAATTTGCTAAAAATGTTGGTGTTGGTTCAGTTTTATCTGATCACACTTTGTGCTAGTATGTTATCAGCATGATCTTTCAATTTCATATCTTTGTTGAATAACAAGAAACTTAGCTTTACTAGATAATTGATGTAACCAGAGATTTTGTTTCTTGTCTAGTCCATTTGTAGGGAATCTTAGCTAAATGTAGAGCCTATGAGACCCACTGCTGAATGGTAAGAAGCTCTAAAGGTCCCCTGCTCCTATAAATCCTCTTGGAACTATAAGTGCTAGACCACAGGATAACTTTATGCAGTTTCCTCAATGTATTCTTCAGACACAGTGTTGATTTCTCCTCAAGTACAGTACTGTCATGCTCTGTCAAGGCTTAAATCAAACTGAGAAGGTGTATTAATCAGCATTTTCATCCTCTAATCCTCTTCATATTTTACCATATTTTACCCATGGCATTTTAATAAGTAGGTTAAAGTCTCTGTCAGAAGAGAACAAATTGTTTATTTTATTTTCATAACATCATTAAAAGTTTTCAACTTCATCACTATTACTATGAATGAAAATATAAATACATCAGAAAAGTGAAACATTAATTGATCTCATTATATCAATTATTCCAATAAAATACCTCAAATATTTAATTTGAGTCTAATTACTACATAATTTACAGGAGATATTTAACCCAGAAAATTGCTACCTCAATACATATTTCATTGTTTTTGCATATGTAATAAGTACAAGTGCAAATATATAAAGTACCATGGAAGAAAAAGGAAATACAGAAAATTTAAAGACAAACATAATAGACTATTTGAGAATGAGAAATCAGCAATTCTGGAAATTTTCAGTTTTAAAGAAGTATTGATCTATTTCAAACAGCTAGAAAAGAAAGTTCAAAATGAAAGTAGAATCCATAAACTCACTGAAAATCCTTGACTCTTGCTCGGTTACAATTAGTTTGGTTACTAGACTATGAATTTATCACTGTCACACCTTTTTCATTAAAAATGAAACAGAGAACATGTTTATCAAATTACAGCTGAAACAATATGTATATCACCTATTCTGTTTCAAGCTCCATAGCTCGTGTGTCCAGGAGTGTGGTAACAAGTACAAGATGGGGATGGAAAAGAACAGCTAAGGAACATTCAAGAGGAATATAATTTGTATTTCAGATGGTTTGGCTTGTTTTTGACTGAATTAAAGTTGTTTTTCTTTATAAGTATTTTAAACTTACATAAACAGGAAATATTCCTGAAAAAAGTTCCTTTTAATCATCTAGGATTTTGGAATAAAGTAACAGGAGCAGTGGGCTGCTTGTCATCCCAGCTCTGCCACTAGCTTATACCCGAAACAATCACACAGAAACTGTATTCATTTAAACATTGCTGGGATTCAGCATGTCTGTCTCTGGCAGCTCCATGGTGACTCTCTGTCTCCCTTCTTCCCAGCATTCAGTTCTGTCTACTCTGCCTACCTAAGTGCTGCCCTATCAAAAGGCCAAGGCAGTTTCTTAATTCAACCAATGAAAGCAACACATAGACAGAAGAAACTCCAACATCAGAATAGTACTTCAAATAGGATTTTGGAAGATAAAGAAATGGTTCCTTATGTTCATGAAATTATGAAGCAGGTCTTTTTTAAACCACAGTTCTGCAATGGAAGATGGTGCTGCTGGCCACCATCACATTTAGTGAGAGACCTGCTTAAAGACAGAAAAATCGAGTATATACCAGTCATACCCAATTCTAATAAACCTAATTATTAACATCACATGTAATATCCAAAGTGCAGCACTGAGAATACAAATATGAAATGTAATATTTATAATATGATTACAGTAAAAGAGAAAACAAATGAATGACAAAATAAATGCATGGGAGGCAATTTTCCTCTAATCTCTCCTTTCTTTCATTTTGCTTTGTTTTTTAGTCAAGAGTTTCTCTCTGTAGCCCATTCTCACATTTCCTAATACCCAGCATTAGCAGTCAACACTTCAGATACATGAAAACTTGATTTTCTCCCGGTTCTTAATCATGACAGAAGACACTTCCTCGCTTCCTCAGACATACACACTGATCTTGTCCCCAGAAGGGAAGACAGTTAAAGCTGCCATCAGTTCCCAGGGGCAGCCGGTTTCTCACCTGTGCTGCATCCATTGTATAAGGAGGCAATATCAGCTGTCTGGTTAATATCTTATACAAACTGCTGTTTCAGGGAGCTGTTAATTTGTTAGTATTGTTGCAGGCAATCTGTTGCCTAAATCCATTTTTGCTCCTTTCTTCTTACTTGACAAATCTATCAATTAGTACAAACCTAATCCAATAACCATCACAAAATTGCTATTAGGGTAAGTTTTATTGCTTCATATAAATGACACAGTAATATTTGAGAATTCTAAATAGTCTGTTTTTGGAGGCAAAGATATTTGATTATCAGTTTATCTGTATGCATGTGTGGAGAGGTCTGTTTGCTGATGCGGGTGTCTTTTTGTGTTTGTCTGTATTCCATGCATATGTAAGCACAGGTATGTTTGTCCATTTTTATATGACTATAAGGAAATGACATTAGTTATCTTCCTCTCTCAGTATGTGCTTAGGCAGGATATCTCATTGAACCCGAAGCTCATGATTTCATATAGACTAAATGACCAGTGAATATACCTACAGGTTTCTGAGTCCATGTACTGAGTACATGAGGTGTGCTTTCTTGCATTCTGATATGCATGAGAGCTGGGGATTTTTAATTTAGGTCCTCATGTTTAAACAGCAAGTGTTTTTACTCACTGAGTTCTAAGCAGCCCTCCACGTGATGAATTTTTAAGTATGTAAGTTAATGATGTGTTACATATGTATTGCATTGGAACAGCAGCCATAAGGACAACACGCAATTTCTGTTAAATTCACAGTTCTCTATGCAGCACTGCCCTCAACTGTTTAATATCTTGTCCCACTTTTGCCAAACACTAGTTTGTTTCTATCTTTATCCCATATTCTTTAGAATTATGTATTAATGAAATCATATCATTGGTATAGTGTGCATGGTTGTATTTTGGAGTCATTTTAGTCATCGTGATTTATATCCAGACATACCAGCCATTTTTCCCTTTATTTCTGTATTATATTATGTTGTAATGATATACCACAGTTTACCTATGATTTCAAATTTCAGAAATATTTGTGCTGTTTTAAGTTTTCAGTTAATATAAAAAATCTTGTATTAGAAGACAAACTTGTAAAGCTATATGACCTTACTTTTCCTTAGAAAGCATATATGGGTTAGATGGTTATATGAGAATTGGATTTTTGAATATACATATCACAGATAAACCGTTTACAAATTAGATGACTCAGTGCATGACTACCACAATGTACGATAATTCCAATTAGTGCAACATCCTTGTCAACACTTGGTTTCTTCAGATGTTTGAAACTTAGCTAATTAGTTATTTTAAAAGATGTATACTGACATCTTGTGATTTTAACTTGCCTTTTCCTTGTTAGCAATTAAGTTGAACATACATTTCACCTGTTCATTTTCTGTCTGTACAGCCATCTTTGTAAAATTCTTATTGAATCATCTTTTGAAGATTGTTCAAGTTTTTAGAAAATAAGTGTGTAATCCGTGACAACAATTCTCACTATATTTTTAAACATTTTTAGATGTTTTTTTCATTCTGTGATCCTAATGATTCTCATATTTTACTAGTTGAAATCCTTAAAATGTGGAGATGTTTAACCATTTTAAGTTGAAAATCTTCTTCTTCTTGTTCATATTGTTATAGCTCACTGTTATTTGATTCTGTAGTTTGATTTTGAGAACTTTAACTTATGCATTTTTATTTATTTAGTTAGAGGGAATGAGTTCTCACTTTGTAACCCATGCTGGCCTTGAATATTTACCTTCTTATTCTATACTAGAGCTATAGTTGTTGCTTCCAGGCATTCTAGAGGAATAGGACTGATAAAATCAATCTATATACAGTAGATAGATAGATAGATAGATAGATAGATAGATAGATAGATAGATAGATAGATAGATAAACAAAGACTGATAGACAATAGTTCTCAGACAATGGCTGTCTCCTCATGGATAAACCAAGAATGCTATAGTTGCCCATGAGATTGGATGTCTCAGTTGGCCTTCAGTATATGTTGGATTGTGAAGAACTAGGTTTGAATACCAGTGAAGAAATGCCTAAGCAGCTTGACAGATGAACTTGCCAGCAACAGTACAAACAAGGAGGAAAAAATAAAAAAGCTTCCGTCTTCTGTAATGTATTTATGCAGACTGCCACCAAAAGGCATATTTATGATGGCTCCTATCATCTTAAATGACACAATCAAGAAAAATATGCTTCAAACCTATAGAAACTCCTGAATAGCACAGGCCATTGCAGGGTATATTGGCTACTCTCCACAACTGGGTAAAACCCTAATGTTGAAAGCATTAACTAAAAGGGAAGTCGAGCTGGTGCCTAAGTAGGAGGTTTATAACCTACACAGTATTATTCCTATTAACAAAAAGTACCCTTCACACCAGCAAAGGAGAAAGGTAATCATAAATTTATCCCAGCTACAAACCCCACAACATACAACAGGGTTCTGCCCATAAGATAAACTGTTACAATAATTGTAGTGATATTTTGTTTGCTTTTTAACCAATAAAGCCTGTCCTAAGATCAAAGTGCAGAGCTAAGCCATTAGAGGCCTGATGTGTTGTGGCACACACCTTTAATTCCAGGAAGACAGAGACAGAGGGATCTTGGTTAGTTCAAGGCCACCCTGGGCTACACAAGATTGAATGTTTCTAAAACAGAAACAGAGCTCACACAAAGGTTATCCCAGCACTTGGGATAGGAGGAGACTATAAGGCAGGAGGAGACAGGAGCTCAGTACAGTCTGAGGTTTGATGGAGACAGATGCAGTCGAGAGATGCAGTCTGACACATGATCTTCCTTTCATTCTGAGCATTGGTAGAGGAAAAGAACTCTCTTGTGGCCTATCTGCTTCTTTTACCTTCAGCTTTAACCCCTACATCTGACTCTGGGCTTTTATTATCAAGACCAACTAAAATTTGTGCTACATCTGGCACCTAATGATTAGGGTATGAATTCAAGAAAAAGTCGTTTGCCTGTGGCTTTGCAGGTACTGGCAAGGCCAGAGCTTTATGCAGCCAGAGTTACCAATCTACCAGTTAAGTTTTCCTTTCTTCTCTCCTGGTTGGCTCTCCCTGGACCCTCTTGTTGGGCTGCTGCCATACTTGATAGCTTCATTGGAATCTGGTCAGGCTTTTATTGTTCTATATAGCAGTATCCAGCATCACATCTTCATTGTAATCAGCAGCAAATTTGGTGAGAAAATTGATATTGTTGAAGGCGGAAATTAGCCCAAAGAGAGAGTTTCATCCAATGTTAAAAAATGGTAAATACAGGTACAATAGAAAAATTTAGGCCTCTGTTTAATTAAATAATATATGATTTAAATGGAAAAATTAAATTAAGGGATAACTAACTTCATGTGCTTGACATACTGTTAATTATCCTTTTGATAGTCTTTGTTGTGGTTTTGATAATTCTTGGTTTACCTCTTAAAGGGTTGTTTGGTATGAAGATATCAGCCTTAAAAAACTTAATAAAACAGATCATAGGGATATTTAAATTTAGATAGAGTAATTTAAAGGAGAACAAATTTCAGACTTGCATTATAAGCCTAGAGAGGAACACCCTAAGGTTTTTTACCAGCCAACCATAATATATCCATTAAACTTACAGGAATTGCCAAATAATATAGGCTCTGTAAGAGATTAATGGGTTCCTGTGGCAATGTTGGCTTTAAGGGGTTTCAAGGAAGTGGTAGTCTCATATGGTGTGCATTCATCATTTGCAAAGCAGATGTTAAACTCATGATGAACTTGTCTTAAAGCCTGATCCACAATTACAATGGAGGACCTGGTGGAAATAAGAGACTAAGACCATTGAACATCTGATAGAGCTAAAGGTATGGAATTTCTCCCAAAATCAACTTCTTGGAGAAGAAAACTATGGTACTATAGAAATGCAATCCCTCCATTGTAACCACATCCTGGCTTTATGTCATGCAATAGCTTTGAATGCTTGTGATGGAACTGAAGTAGGAAATAAGATTGAGTCATGTACTATGGGTCCAAAAGGAATCTTCACTGATTTCTCACAAAAATTAACAGTAGCACTAAATACAATAATGCCAAATTCAAAATTTAGGCAAATAATAATTTAATCTCTGGCCTTTGAAAATGCTAATTCTCAATGTAAAAGGATAATTAGTCTTTTAAAGAAAACATTAGTCAATAGGGTTTTTCCAAATTTCTTATTTGGAGTTCTGACCAGAACGTTGTGAGAAGGTACAACATTTCAGCAATTGGTACCCAAAAATCAGTATTATAGTAGCATTATCAGCATTATAATGTCATCTCAACCAGGTGGAGTTTTTGCTGTGGGGCCCCATCTTTTTCCTGAAAGCTTCAAAGATCACTGCAGAAAAAGGATCTCTAGGAAACTCTATTTTTTATTTTGTAAAACTTAAATATTATTTATATAAGCATATATACAATGAAAAACATGATATAAATAAAATAGTCATGGATAAAGTATTTTTTTCTAAATTCTTTCTTTTTGTCCTATAGCAGATGGTTACTGACATGAGACTGAAACTCTGAATTTTTCTTTTAACAACATGCTTGGATTTAGAGAAGGACAGAGAAGGATATTGTTCAACTCCAAAGCCAACTCACTCTCTCTCTCTCTCTTTATTTATATATATATATATATATATATATATACATATACATACATATGTATGTGTGTGTGTCTCTCTCTCTCTCTCTCTCTCTATATATATATATACATATGTATGTGCGTGTGTGTGTGTGTCTCTCTCTATATATATATACACATATGTATGTGCGTGTGTGTGTGTGTGTGTGTGTGAGAGAGAGAGAGAGAGAGAACCCTATATGGTTTCATTACCACCTGTTTGATCGTCAACTTTGTGGATGAGCTATCTTTTCTCTTTCTCAAGAGATTTCTCCCTTTCAAAGTAAATCTTTTTTAATTTTGATGGTATTCATAGTTTCTTTTCTCTTGTAAAAACAAGAGCAAAACCCCCTTCACAACAGCACATATTTTGATTTCTATTGTGTGATCAACACATCCTTGAAATATACCAGTTGTTTTAACTCAGAAGTTTTTTTTTGTTTTTTTTGTTTTTTTTTTTAGTATCCAATGTCTCTCTGCTGCTGTTGTTCCTTTCTCATTAGCCTTAAAAAAAATAGGTTAATAAAGCATTATGTAATCGATTTCTTGGGGTATTTTCCATCTTTTTCTGTTTGTTTAGCATATACTTTATCATTCAATTTGACCTATCCATAATTGCCTGACCTATTGGATTCATGTGGGAGAATTGTCTGTATTCTGTCAATCATATTTTAATAAAACGCTGATTGGCCAGGCAGGCAGTATAGGTGGGAAAACCAGACAGGAAGTAGAGGTGATGCAACGAGAACAGGAGAGTTCTGGGAAGCAGGGAGGTTCCTCTGCCATTCCTGTGCAGACCACTGAAGAGGCAGCATGTAACTTGCCCAGCTGAGAAAGGTACGAAGCCATGTGGCTAACATAGATAAGGATAATGGGGTAATATATGTTATAAGAGTTAACAAGAAACCTGACCTAATGGGCCAATCAGTTTATAACCTTATGGAGTCCTGTGTGTGATTTTTCTTTGGGCTTGCCGGCGGTGGAGTACTGGGTGGGACAGAAACCCCAACAAGGCGGCCATCATGTTACATTGGATTATTTGGTATATCTGTAATATGTTTTATACTACAATAAACAAAAAGTTCATTTACTTAGATACAAATATTGGGCCATTATTTGTCATTATTCATGCAGGAATAACCATGGTGGCCATAACTTCTAATAAATGTGTGATTATTGAATCACCTTTTTCTGAGCCCAAGGCAGTTGCCCATTGAAAACCTGAGTAAGTGTCTATGGTGTGGTGCACATACTTTAATTTTCCAAATTCTGTAAAGTGTAACACATCCACCTTCCAGATCTCATTCTTTTGAGTACCCTTTCAGTTATATCCTGCAGGTAACAGTGTTTGGTTATAGAAAGAGCAAGCAGTACATCTCCTTACAATCTCCATAGTTTGTTGCCATGTAATAGGAAACTCTTTCTTTAAACCTCTGCTATTGACATGATGTTTTTCATGAAATTCTGGGGCTTTCAGCACACTTCCAACCAATAATTCATCAATTTCTTCATTACCTTGTGCTAGAGGACCTAGCAGCCCTGTATGGGATCAAATGTGTGCTATGTGTACATGGCAAAGACTATTCCTGATTGTGTCTTGAAACTAAATGAACAATGACGTCAATTCTGTATCATCTGGTATAAATTCAGTGGTTTCAATATGCAAGACAAATTGAAGAAGGACACTTAAAAGAAATCCCACACTAGCTCAGAATTAAGAATAATAGTTGGTCATTTATTTAGGAGTAGAATCCCAAATCTATATTCTCTGCTGGAACAGAGAACAGCAACTGAACCCTGCAGCCTGAAAAGAGGGCAGATACATGCTTTACATTGGCATAAAGAATCTAAGAGGCCATGTCCCTGTGTAACTTAGCGACTACTGGACGTAGGACCAAAATAATATCCCTTGTCCAGAATTTGATCTTGGGAAATCTCAAGTCCTTTTTCTTTTCCCTATTATTCTAAAATTTTTGCTTCTTCCCTCCAATAACATTTTCAAAGAAGCAGTGGTTCATTTTCTAGGACAGCTAGGATTATTTGAAACCAATCCTATGGGGTTTATTATTGCTTGAAGCCCATGTTTTGACCATCTCCCTAATGAAGAATGAATATATTTCATAAGAAACTGTTGCTTGTTTAATTTCCTTTAGATCAGTCATATCTGTGGGTTCCCATGTATATTCTTTGTCTATCTTAGGATACTTTGTGCCAAATGTTCTTTCCAAAGAGGTCACTGAATAGGAAGTGAGAACTCTGGGTAAACTATTCCAGTGTTTGGTACATACTGATGAGGCTAAATTCTTTCTTTGTACCTTTTGTTACTGGTCATCAAATTTGATAAATTTATCAGTATTTTCAAATCTTATTACTACTGTCTTTTATAAAGTATGGATCTTTTGTTTGGTGTTCTGTCCTAAAGTCCTCTTTGAGAATTCCAAGGTGTGCAGCCTGTCCAGTAAAGATAATGTTTTATCATTGGATGTAACTTCTATAACATACATATTACCTTCCTGGAGAGATATTATATCCATCAATCTATAATAATTCTGATTAATACATTCAAAAGTATGAATTCTCTCGGACAATTTCTCAGCATCCTCTGCCATTGACTGGGTTTTATTTGTCATACTGGTCATATTCTTCTCTGGAGTTCTGAATTTCCCTTTTAGTTGGTCATTATCAGTCTGTAAAGGCTGTATCATTTCTAAAAGTGCCTCATTCTTGGTCCTATTATTAAACCACATTTTTAAGGAGAAAATATAAAGGAGAAAGCTAATCCTGAGAAGCAAATAGAGGGATGTAGAAGGGAAATCATATAAACCTTGCATAATATCATTCATGGTATAGGTAAAAAAGCTGTTGAACTCTTGTATTGTCAAGTCATCTGTCATCTTGTCCTTTTAAATTATAAATTTATAATTTTAAATTCTAAATCTCACCTGTAATTAGTTGGAGTAGGTGCAATAACTATTGCTAGCCAGTCAGTGTCATGGAGCATTTATAGCCATGTGAATTTGAATTTGAATTTGGTTATAGTGTTAGATACTGAAAAAATACGTTCAAATTAAAAACAGTTATTCAGTATAAATCAGGGACTATGCACTTCATAGAGGTGCTTGAGTGGTCATCAGCCACACAGTCACAAGGACATCAAGGCAGCAATGCCAACAGAGGCACCCAAGGAAGCCTGCATCCCACCTGAGCTTCCATGGGTTGCTGGAAAAGCTGGACCCACAATTCAGTTGTGCATCCACCGGTGGTGCAGGTGATTGAGGACCCAGAGAGGCTCTGAGATGCTACAATGGCTAGCACCAAATGCTGAATTATCTCAAATTTAGAAATAACCAGGCTAGCTAAAAGATAGAGCAATTATATTTTTCTTTATTATGAGGGGCAAACTCAAAAAAACAGGAACAAGAAGGGCAAACTCAAAAAAACAGGAACAAGAAGTCCAAGCTCAGTTGTATAGAACAAGAACCAAAGAGAGAGAACAGCTGGGCCATGTGATATTTTTCTCTGGGTACCCAGAAAGCCATGCCCTAAATGGTCTCACCTCTCAAAGATAATTGACTGACAAAGATTCCCCACCATTATAGTATTAAACATATTGAAGGTAGAACAACACAATCCTACAGGGCAGGCAGTTATAAAAAGATCAAACCTAAGTGATGGTATTCACCTTTAATCCCAGCATAATGGAAGCAGAGGCAGGGAGAACTCTGTGAATTTGAGGCCAGCTTGGTATACAGAACAAGTGCCCAGACAGGTTGAAAAGAAACACAGAGAAACCCAGTCTCAAAAAACCAACCAAACAAAAAAGAAATATCAAATAGAACTCTAAAGATTATGTTAAGTAAATTTTAAAAGATGAGATGATAAAGACCACAAGAAATAGATTGCATACTGATTTATTAATTATGAATTTTACAAATGCTAATGAGAAAGGAATGACAACCTTCAAGAAACTTTGGATAATAATAAAAACTATGGAAATAAATCAGTCAGTACACTTTAAAGATATGTTTACCTCAGAATGGTAATCAGGATATGTGTTATGTTGGGGAAGAGGCTTTGCTTTTTCTTTCACGGGAGAAGAAAAGTTATGGGTACCATCAAAATTATTAAAAGTTAGATTTAAACAATATATATCTCTTAATTGGAAAAGATGATGACTTCATGGTCGTTCAATATGACCAAAACTATAAAACTAACAAATGATTTTTAGTTTGTTTGTTTTTTTCTGATATAACTTCTCAAAAGGGAACCTTCCCAAATTTGGGGTTGGGGAAGATTTTTGTTTCTGTCCTTTTGGGAGAATAAAAGTTAAGGAATCTGAAGAACACTGGACATCTGAAGAAAAAAAGACAAACATCCAGAAAAAAAATTTCAAGAAGAGTCAATTATTAGCATATCACATTTCCAACCAGGCAGAATTTCACAAATTTCACATCTCCCCAAATGTGTTTCTGCTGTTCTCTACAGACATATAATACAATTGGTCTTTCTGTAGTCCCAGTTCAATTAATGATTAAAGCTGGCTTTTGAGTTGGAGTGTGACTTTCTCCTGCTCTAACCCCAAGCATATTTATTAAAGTAACATCCAAAATCTCTGTCTCATGTCAGAACAGTCACCTGATAAGGGTCAGAAGAAAAAGAAAATAATTAAGAGCTATTTCATTGCAACTAATTAAATAATCCTTTGATTCTATATTGACTCTTTAACAGCTTTTTTGGAGCATAAACATTATCTCCAACTTTATAAGGTTACTATATATGTATTTTAAAGTCTTTGTTTTGATATTAATGCTCATGTAGACTACTAAATAATTCTAGAAAAAGGCTTTGTCTATTTTCCTGTATATGTTTTCAGGTTTGAGTTTCAGTTTTCTGCTGTGAACCATGACCACAACAACCTTGAATTCTGCAAAAGGAGGATGAAACAGCACAACAGCGATTCTTCTAGGACTATGATAACACTACTAAGCTGAAAAACACCACCTAAAGGTAGATTTTTAGACGACAAACTGCATAGAACAATTTTGAGGTAGCTAGCTGAGCCAGGGCTTGAGACAATCTCTGCACTTTCCCACTATGCAGAGACTGGACAACAAATGATACACCTACTTCTCCCAGGACTAAAGAGAAGGCATAAATATTGTAAGAGCCAGAGTGATGGAGGATGGATTCTCAATGCTGAGAGGTGAAGTTCTCACTACCAATCAAGAAGTTATCAGCAATAGATACCAACTGATAAACAGAATAAAAATATCTCCAGTCAAGTATCTTTGGCATAGTAACCAAACTTCAGGGCAGGCCTCATGGCCAGGAATAATTGGCTATCAGAAAATAAACTCAATGCTATTTTTGTGTACTTTTTACCTCATATTGCTGAGTTAGGGCAATTGTTGTCTTATTTGTCTTTTATTTGTTCATTTCAATTTCTATATTTTTGTTTTATAGGTTTGTTTTTAGTTTCAGGAGTGTTTCTTTTTACTTTGTTTGCTTTAAAGAAAAGAGACGGGAGAGAGAAAGGATTATATTAGTTAGGTAGGAAGGAAGGTAGAGAAATGTAGGAGGAATTGGGGAAAGGAAAAACATGATCAAAACATATTTGTGAAAAAAATGTATTCAAGAAACATGAAAACTCCATCACAAATGTAAATAGCTCTTTTCTTGGTAAATTGCATATGTAGTCAGGCAACAACCACAATTAGCAACCACAACTTTGTACCACCACATACAGCAAGTAATGAAACATTATTGATAAATATACTTTTCCCGGATATGTGGATTAAACATTTGTTATACCATATTGTCCTCCCATCATAATCAGTTTCCTGTTCCAAACTGAACAATAAAGGTATTTTATCCTTCACTAAAGTTCCATTTTGCATGCCTGCTTTGATCTATGCATAAATGAGACTACTGGATTGCAAAATTGTATCTAGTGCATTCTTTGTGCTGGAACCTTAAGAATCATTTATATCTGTATCTCTGTTTCTTTCTCTTCTTCTCTTTCTTCTTCCTTTCCTTTTTCCTCTTAGTTTTTCTCTGCCTCTATCTCTGTCAGCTAATTTAGGTTTTGAAAATAATAGAAATATTATTTATTTGTATACCAAATTATTTTTAATTCATTAATTTAAGAATTAATGAATTCTTTTTTTATTTAAGAAAAGTTTTACTAATGTGTTAATATTTCAGCAAAGTTATTGCAACAAGTTTAAAAGGCAGACAGACTAATATAGGCTTTAAAGGAACAAATAAGGTTTATACAATTAAATTATTACACAGATCTATTGGGATTACTGAATAACCACAAGGCCCAGAAAACAAATTAAATCTGAAAGATTAAATCCAGTATTAGCACCTACAGTATCTCTAAAAGTTAAACTTTTAACTGCTTCATTCATTCCTTAGCTTTCTTAACTTTCTCCCAAATACAGTGCTCACAAACTTCTAAAAGAAAGGACATAAATTCCAATACTAAGAGTATAGAGATAAAGAAGAGCTGGAAAATTGACTTGAACTTGCAAGTTTAATGTGGAAGCCAAAACTTACTCGAGTCAATGAAAAGATTTCTGTGCCCTGAATACTGTATGTGGAGGCTATGAATCAGAGTTTATGAGTAGGTTACAAATTAGCAACATACAGCATAATTCCTATCAACTTTTCTCCTAAGTTATATCTGTAACAAAACTAGAGTTAAGTGTCACTTGCTTGTTACACACTTGGGGAAGAGCAGGGACAGGCATATCTGATGGTTGAGCATCTATTTATTGTGCTTACTGATTTGTGTAATAAACAAGCAACACACACAACATCTTCCCGACATTTCGAGGGAATGCACATGAACATAAATGCTTTCAAAGAAACAACCTGAATTGCATTAAATACTGCTTTAATAATAACTGCAATACTAAAACAAATAACATATATTATTCTCTCAGGGAGCTTCAGTTTCTGAAATTGAACAGCAGAAATCAATCTTAAGATCGGAATCACATCAAGACCGGCAGCTTTTGGAGATTTGGGTGGTGCATCAGCCAAAGCACATGTGTGACACACCCTCAAAGCCTGTCACCAATGTGGGGGAGTAACTGTGCTAAGTCATGACTTGTTGAGTTATAAAGTCACCTAGGGAACTGGTCCAAGGTATGAACAGAACCAATGATACTGGTGTCAGGTAAGAAAAAGACTTTGTCTTGGGCTGACCAACTGCTTATTATTTAAATGGCTTTGAATTTTAAAAAGTGAAATGCTTCCTTGTATTTTCTTGAAACGAATCAAAAGATTACAGAGTCCTACACAATTGGGAGACACGAAGTGGATGCTGAGCGACAAGAGGTCACTCCAGGTGTGGCACCGTGGCTCTGGCAGCCGATACAAGAGAATACGCTCTGGAGAGGAGGTAGGGACACTCTGCCATCGGCCAGTGGATAGACGAAAGTCCCAGCTGGAGGCGGGATATTTAATTCTATGGTTTATCTTCCACTGCTCACACCTCTGTCTTCATAGATGGTGATTTCAATAACTCGGAGTCCTCTCTCAATGGGGTCTGTTAGGAGGAGGCCTTGGGGAGCATATATCTTCTCATTCTGTTCCTGAATGAATTTGGAGACTTTCTTCAGGACCTTCTCATAATGAGTTTCCATGCATAAGAAGATGGTATATGCTGTTAAACAAGCCAAACAGCCTTCAAGATATGACTGGCCCCCAAGCTTCTCTGCTTCTGCGTAAAGGTTATTTAGAGTTCGAACTGTTTCTTCAAACTGCTGTCTATCAATCCTGTTCTCCAGCTCCGCGGGGAACTTGGTCTGGAACTGGCAGCGTGTGCCGCTGCTGTAGTCTCGTTGGATGAACACCTTCCCGGACACCGGCGCCTGCTGCGGCCTCATGGCGAGGACAGGACCCGCCGCTCTGCGAGTTCGGGGAAGACACGGGTCAGATCGCCAGCCTGGAGCCGGCTCTCCAACCCGCCAGCCCTTCAGAGCCACCCACCGCCCCAGGATGCCCAAGGCCTCCTCCTCGCCGTTGTTCCCCTTCGCTCATGGCTGTGGCTGAGGGCCTCCAGCTACCCTAGCCCAGGACCCGCGCCCCCCCCCCCCCATCCTTGTTCGGCCCTCAGAATTAATGAATTCTTAAACCTAAAGAACCTCCTAAAGTTCTTGAAAATAGATACAAAACTGTATAAAATATGGGACTTGTTTCCAGACAATTTGATGAGTATTTTAATGCAATAACTTGCATAATTTCTCTTACTTTACATGTGCGTAGGTTTCTTATAATGTGTATTCTTGATAGAAATTAAATTTCATTATAATGTAAAATGCATATGTAAATCAGTCATACTTTCTCTATTAAAGATAAGTTATTTACATAACTCAGATTAATATTAGAGTAATAAACTATAATTCTTGTTTAGCTGTATTTGTCATTAATATAATCATTAATATTCTAACAATTTATAGTCAAAATAATGGCTAAACTATTATTTAAATTTTTCTTCACAAGTGCTCGAAATATCTTCTAAAAAAAAATCTATTGGACTTTAAAATAGGGAAATCTGCGGTAATGCTTTCTGTACACTTTCACATATGTTTATACATTTTTTTTTATAAATGTTAACTCAAAAAAACAAAAGCAATATGCTTCTACTGCTTACTGTCTTACTGAATAAAATTTTATCCAATCCAATGGCAAGTTTTCATTCAAGGTCTTTTTTACATCAAGCCAACATTCAGTAAACCTTTCAGGAATTTATCAGTTAAAATTTAAAATGGTAAAAAGCATAAATAAATATACTGGCACAGCTTTTTCTTAATTGGAAATAGATTTTTCTCCAGATAATACATCCTGACTCTAGTTTTTTATACCTCACTTCCTCCAAGATCTCTCTGCTTTCCCTCTCTTTTTTAGATCCACTCTCCTTCCATTTCCCTTGAAAAGGAGAAGTCCTCCAACATACAACCAAAAAGGATAAAACAGGATACAATGAAACAGCATAAAAGTCCTCATATCCTCATGGACAAGGTAAACCAATTTGAATAAAAGGGACCCAAGAGCAGGTAAAAGAGTCAGAACCATGCCTACTCTTACCATTAGGAGTTCCATAGAAATGCAAAGCCAGCAGTCATAACATACAGATAGAGGACATGGTATATTCTTGAGAATATAGAAAGCTGCATATGATATGTAGAGTATGTAGAGTCATTTATAACAGAGTTTATTTCTGACTAGATATTTGAATTCCCAAGGCTATGAGAGCATCACTTTTCTTGGTAAGGAAATAGCATACTTGACAGTTGTCAGAAGGGGTTTCTATGAGTTTTTCCAAATTAAAGAACAAATACTTTGATCTTTAAATGATCTCAGAACAAAAGTGTTGGGAGAGTGAGTAGAAATAAAAGATGGCTTCATTTTGAAAGGTACTAATAATTGATGCTGAAATGATAATAATTAATTCTCCGTAGTGTCTTAAATAGAGTAGCAGACTTTGAACTTTAAGAATTTAAATAGTTATTTAACATTTTATTTAACATTTTATTTTCTGTTATGATTTCTGGTTGTGCGATATTTATAATTACTACTACTGAGTGCACCGAGCAGTTGTCCTTGCATTTACTTGTGATACACAGGAAGTGGTCATCAAGTGCAATACGCTTTCCATTGTTTTTCTGGATTGCTTTTGAATTTTGAAATTCAAGAAGATTTTGTGGGTTTTAGAACCATGTCTTTTATCAGAGAGCTGTTTTGCAAATATTTTATTCCAGTACAGCTTTTCACTTTTTTATTTTATTTATTATTATTATTATTATTATTAAAAAATTTCACCTCCTCCCCTCCTCCCATTTCCCTCACCCTTCCCCCATCCCACCTCTCCCTCCCTCTCCAGTACAAAAAGCAGTCAGGGTTCCCTGACCTGTGGAAAGTCCAAGTTCCTCCCCGCTCCATCCAGGTCTAGGAAGGTAAGCATTCAAACAGGCTAGGTTCTCACAAAGCCAGTACATGCAGTAGAATCAAAACCCAGCGCCATTGTCCTCGGCTTCTCAGTCAGCCCTGCTTGTCAGCCACGTTCAGAGAGTCCGGTTTGCTCCATCAGTCACAGTCCAGCTGGCCTTGATGAGTTCCCGTTAGATCAGCCCCACCATCACAGTGGATGGGCACACCTCTCGTGGTCCTGACTTCCTTGTTCACGTTTTCCCTCCTGCTCCTCATTTGGACCTTGGGAGCTCAGTCCAGTGCTCCAATGTGGGTCTCTGTCTCTATCTCCATTCATCGCCAGATGAGGGTTCTATGGTGGTATGCAAGATATTCATCAGTGTGGCTATAGGAGAGGACCAGTTCAGGCACCCTCTCTTCAGCTGCTCAAGGAACAAGCTGGGGACATCTCCTTGGACACCTGGGAACCCTTCTAGAGTCCAGTCTCTTGTCAACCCTAAAATGGCTCCCTTAATTAAGATCTATACTTCCCTGCTCACATATCCACTCTTCCTCCATCCCAACAGTCCCATTCCCCCAAGCTCTCCCCATCCTGCCTTCTCACTTCTCTCTCACCATCTCCCCTTACCCCCACCCCATGCCCATCCTCAAGCTCTCAATTTTTACCTAGCAATCTTGTCTACTTCCAATATCCAGGAGGATAACTACATGTTTTTCTTTGAATTCACCTACCTATTTAGCTTTTCTACGATCACAAATTATAGGCTCAATGTCCTTTATTAATGTCCTTTATTAATGAGTGAGTACATACCATATTCATCTTTTTGCATCTGGGTTACCTCACTCAGGAGAGTGTTTTCTATTTCCTTCCATTAGCATGCAAAACTCAAGATGTCATTGTTTTTTACCGCTGAATAGTACTCTAATGCGTATATATTCCACACCTTAGACCCGGATATTAACCCACAAACCTATGAACACCTGATTTTCGACAAAGGAGCTAAAAGTATACAATGGAAGAAAGAAAGCATCTTCAACAAATGGTGATAGCAGAACTGGATGTCAACCTGTAGAAGAATGAAAATAGATCCATATCTATCACCATGCACAAAACTCAAATTTAAATGGATTAAAGACCTCAATATCAATCTGAACACACTGAACCTGATAGAAGAGAACGTGGGAAGTAGTCTACCACATATGGGCACAGGAGACCACTTCCTACATATAACCCCAGCAGCACAGACATTAAGGGCAACATTGAATAAATGGGACCTCCTAAAACTGAGAAGCTTCTGTAAAGCAAAGGACACTGTCATGAAGACAAAAAGGTAACCTACTGATTGGGAGAAGATCTTCACCAACCCTACAACAGACAAAGGTCTGATCTCTAAAATATATAAAGAACTCAAGAAACTAGATTTTAAAATGCTAATTAACCCAATTAAAAACTGGGGCTCTGAACTGAACAGAGAATTCTCAACTGATGAAGTTCAAATGGCCAAAAGACACTTAAGGTCATGTTTAACCTCCTTAGCGATCAGGGAAATGCAAACCAAAACAACTTTGAGATACCATCTTCCACCTGTCAGAATGGCTAAAATCAAAAACACCAATGATAGCCTTTGCTGGAGAGGATGTGGAGAAAGGGGAACACTCATCCATTTCTGGTGGGATTGAATACTTGGGCAACCACTTTGAAAATCAGTGTGGCGGTTTCTCAGGAAATTCAGGATCAACCTACCCCAGGATCCAGCAATACCACTCTGGGAATATACCCAAAAGAGAGCCTATCATACTGCAAAAGCATTTGTTCAACTATGTTCATAGCAGCTTTATTTGTAGTAGCCAGAACCTGGTAACAACCTAGATGCCCCTCAATGGAAGTTTTTCACTTTTTTAACAATATCTGTTGTGACTTGTTTTATAGTTTCTATAAAAAGCTGTTTTTTTCCATACTAAGGCTCGACTACTTTGCACAATATTAGCTGTTTATCTCTGTGTGGGTCTACTTCTGGTCTCTGCCTCATCCATGTATTAATGTGCCTTTCCCTCATGTACTTTTGGTAAGTTGTGTTTGTTCTTTTGCTAACATTATCCACTTGCCTACTGTGTCTAATAATAACTTGTTAAATGAGATCATATTGTTTCTGTATATTTACCGTCTTCTTTGTAGTATGCTGGCAAATGTGGTTCTTTTTGATGAACCATGATAGAATTGGATTTGATCCATAGGTCAAGATAGGAAGAACCAACAACCTAATAATAATAGACTTTAATTCATTACCATGAATAATCATTTCCCAATTATTTTTTAACTATTTCTGTGAGTATTTTCAAAAGTATGCATGTATTGGTTACAGTACATTTTCACTCTTTATCTCTAGCTTAGTTCTTCTATGTTTTCGGCCATACATTTTATGATTTCTGCAGCATTCCATGTTTTTCCTAAGTTATGAACTAGAATATATCTCAGGGGTAGGAGTTTTATTAGTGCTTGCAAATATTTTTAATATTGTTAAGATAAATTCTGAATTATATTGAGTTATTTAATAAGATTCACAAAATTTCATTTTCTATGTTTTTTTAACTTTTATAGTACAATAACACTAGAATTAGATGATTAAAGTTGTTACATATTTAATGTCACAGCATATATTATTATTATAACATCAATTGAGATCTTGAAAGACAGAAAATAATGTTTCACTTGAATGCATTTTAGAAATATTTATTCTAGTGTGTGTTAATGTAATTTACAAGAAACATAGTAAATGAAAATGACAAAATATTCTTTTAAGATTTGGAGATAAAATAAAGGAGATGTGGTAAGATAAAGATGGTATATAAATAGTTGATGTGGGAGGTGACGTATGCTTTGAATATTTCTTATTGCCATTGGTTAATAAAGAAGCTGTTTTTGGTCGATGACTTAAAAGAGTAATGTCAGGCTGAATGAAATATAGAGAGAGAGTAGGCAGAGTCAGAGAGAAGCCATGTAGCCCCACCAGATGGAACTTTACCTCGTAAGCCACAGCCACGTGGTGATACACAGATTAATAGAGATGGGTTAGTTTAGCATATAAGAGCTAGCTAAAAATATGATTACACTATTGGTTCAAGAGTATTGCAAATAATATAGTTTCTGGGTGATTATTTTGAGTCAAATCAGTCGGGAAACAAACTAGCATCCTCTGCCAACAAATAGTTATGGGGGAATTACAGAAAATACCCACTATAATTTGAAAGTTGTTTAAAAATCTATTCAACAGTTCAGGAAACTCACAACATTAAAATGGTTATGCTCGTCAAGCCCTTGAGGACTATAGGAAAGTCATTTAAAGAACAAAAACATAACCAGGACCCATCTAGATGACCCCATTAGTCTTTTATAATGACAACTGAAGATTTCCTAATAATCCACCAACATTTTTTGGACTGTTAAATGTGCCCTTTCATGAAATCCTCTCCTCCTTTCATGACAATTTGAATATATATTAAACCATTAAATACTAGCCTCTCATTTGCTCTTCTGAATGTCAGCTACAAGATCCTTAAGTATTCAGAGGTCATTAATGTTAAAAGAAATATGTTCTTTTAGTGATTCTATTTGAGGCAGATTTCTAAAAGTTGATTGCAAGATACTTAAATTTTCATGTGCCTTGCTTTGAAACATATTTCACTTTTTTGTATTTTGTTCTTTCTTAAAGTCATACGAAAACATTTTTCCATATTTCAGATTTTACTATTTATATTTCAACTGTTTAGAAGCAGTTTAGAAATACTTACCCTGGTGTATAACTAGTGTGAATCTATTGTTTTCAAAAGGGAAAACGAAGTTTATCATAACTTGAAGTCTTTAAAAGATTAACATTAAAAACTACATATATACAAATATAAAAAAACAGACCTATAAATTTTTTGTTAGTAAAACAAGATGCATAAAATCTTTTAAAAAACACAAAGAAACAAAAATATTCATTCCTTTCATGTAGACCAAGTAAGGAAACTGTAATTTCAGTGATTTTTCCTGTTGTGAAATAAAGACAAAAAGAATTTTTCAAAGAATATCTAGAAGTTTATAATGGAAGTGATGTTTTATTCAAACACCTCATTTCCTTTGTGATGTCTTTGAGTATTGCTCATGTCATTAAGCTTGGCTTCTTTATTCAATTATCTTTCGGAGGAGAATAGTTTGCCCAGCATTGAAAGTGATTCCAGAATAGAAGGTGGCTAAAGTTACCCATGACTAATGTGATAATAAAACAACCCTCAGAATAATATTTTTTTATTTTTTATATGTGGTAATAAAACAAACCTCAAAATACTATTTTTTCAAATTCATAGCTTTTCCCATCAATATTACAAGTTCTTTGGTACTGATATCAATACTTTTGTGGAACCAGAATATAAAGTCAGATTTATTTACTTAATAGGAATCAAGTATTGTCTCATAAAACTTAATGACTTATAAATTAGTATTTGCTTCTCAAATATTTTAGGCAGTGTAACCTTTCTTTCATTTTCATGCTACTCACTTGGTATAATAGGTTATATTCTGTGCTCCCACAGGTATACATCAAACTTCAATCTTAAATATTCTCTTTCACACTCTCTTCTCCACATTTCCCCACCTTTACTCTTTCACTGTCCATATAATTTTTGTGAAATAGATTATGTGCATAAATGAAAACATATGGCAACACTTCATGTTTTAATGATGCCATGCTATTGGAGTAGGATAAAACATAAAATATTTCAATTTTTCAAAATATATGTCATAAGTATCAAAAATATCTAATATTTTCTTTATTTTGTAGAAATAAATTAGTCATCAAAAATAGTAATAATTATGTATATTTACCGTTTCTGTTAGACTTTCTATTGCTGTGAAGAGACACCATGACCATGGTAACTCGTATAAGGGAAACATTTAATAGTGGTATTAAAAGCTGATAGACATTTAGACTGATTAATATCACCATGAAATTTTATTTTTCTGCAAAGAAAAGCTAAGTTATAAAATTTGCTGGCAAATGGCTTGGTTTGAATAAATTATATTCAGTAAAGTAACCTAAACAAATATCTTCCCTGTTATTTGTGGATCTTTTTTTTTTCTTTTTGAAAGTGAGAAGCCATAGCCTTTTATTTTGGTAAGGACACGGAATATCAGGTCTTCTACTCTATTAGGGAAGGCTGAGAAATGCTTGCAAAAGCTTTGCACAAAGAAGTGCTGGTAGAGACTTTTATTTTGGTGGAAACACAAACTCTGTCTCTGCAGCATCATGGGGGCTGGTGGTACCATGCCTGTGGCCCTTTCAATCTCAATGGTGGGTGGTATCATGGAGGTCACTACCAGAGCCACTAGCAGAATGGGGTGTACGGTGCAGAGTTCCACGATGGCACACTCTCTGAAGAAGGTTGTTATGCTGATATGGCTTGTGTGGTTGTGACTGTCCCATCAGTACTATCAAGGGTATTAATATCTCCTTGTGGACACAAGGTGTCTACACACCATGTCTGTCCTTCCTGTATGGGTCTGATCAGGGTCACTCTTGGAGCCCAGCATCCTCTTCACCCTCCTCCTCCTCCTTCAGGTCTTCCAGGATGAGACGGTCCAGGTCAGCCAGGAGACTGCCTTGACTTAGGCCTGTGGCCACTATGGAACTGCTGCTGACGTAAGTGCTGCTGGAGCGCAGCACCCTAGGGAGATGGTTCTGCTTATGGCTCTTGGAGGGTGGGCACAGGAAGTCCCCGGCACAGGGAGCTCTCTCGGATTGAGGCAATCTGCAGCTCAGAAGGAGCGGGTCTGTGTGCTACTCCGCTTCAAAACACGGTCCCAGCATTGAGACAGGATCCGAGTGGTAAGCCGCATCCGGAACAGGTGATGGGGATCCCATCTGTGCCCGGCCACGGAAGTTGTGTTGACACTTTGGGCAGTGGAACTCGATTAACCCCATATCTTGTCGGTTCATAAAGCTTCTGACACTTGTGACATCTTGACACCTCCTGACTCTCTGACTTTGCGTGCTTAAGATGGAATACCTCTAGAAGTTTTGGGGGAGGCTGTTTTTTGTTTCCTGGCCGTGAAATAATCACACAGAAATCTATATTAAATGAAATACAGTTTGGCCAATAGCTTAAGCTACTTCTGTCCAACTCTTTTATCTTAAACTAACCTATCTCCATTAATCTGTGCATCACCATGAGGTCGTGGTTTACCGGCAAAGTTTCAGCAGGCTCTGGTGGAAGCATCTGTCTGGCTGGATCTACATGGCTTCTCTCTGACTCCACCTACTTTCTCTCTCCATCTTTGTTTGGATTTCCCACCTGGCTTTTCTCTGTTAAGCCATTGGTCGAAAACAGCTTTATTTGTTAATAATTTAAAGCCCCACATATACAGAAGGACTTCCCACATTATAGAAGCAGTCTTAGGGGATGAAAGATGGTAAAATATAGAAAGAATATAAAAATATGATCATCCTGGGATTGAGAAGGTTTAGTAGGGAAGAAGTAGGGATAAGGATGTAAGGAAGATGAGTCTATGGGGAGGGTTAACCATATTAAAAGCCCTATGCAAACCTACTCTCTTCCTACCACATTTAAAATATACCTAATATTTAATAAAGGCAAGTTTTATGGGATATGCCCTTCATGGCTGGGAAAAGCTGCTCCCAGAAGCTGCAGGTAATTAAACAAAAGGCTCCATGTTTAGAGTGGGATACACCTTTATGAATTTTTGATCAAGAAGTTCCCAGGTTCCCCCAATGAAGTAGCCTGTTTTTATTCCTCTTGGTATCCCACTAAAATTAGATGATAATATATTATTGCTGAGGACACTATACCTTTCATTTTTATAATATAGACAAAACAAGTTTAAATGGAGTTTGACGCTACCTCGCTATTGACTATCTTTAATATTTTCAGAGGATACTGTGAAGAATTTTGGAAGACACTAATGATCTTGCCAAGATGTGTATTCATCAGACAAGGAGTCCAGATACGAAGTGTCTACCTGTTTAATAACAGCAATAGGTATGGGGATAAGCAAGTAGTCTCTGATTTGTTTTAAGTATGTGCCACAGGAGTGAATCTATGCTTTTAAGGAAATGATTAATGCTGTTTAACTAAATTGATGCAATGTCAACCTGCCTTCGAAATATGATTACACATAAACAAACGTTATCATCATTGATGAGAGAAAATTATCTTTCCAGTGAACAAGAGAATGAACAAATAGATGGCTGCACAAAGTACTGGAAATAGTCGTGGGAATGAAGTAAAATAGTCCTAGGCATGAAGAAATGCATGACTGCATGATGTATTAAGAATAGTCACGGGAATGGAGGAATGTATGGCAGCAGGAGATACTGAGAACAGTCATAGTTAAGTTTTCAGTCCTAAGCAAGACCTTTTGACCATCTCTACATTTCAGAAACTGCTGCAGAAGAGGGAATTATTTTTAACAAAAGTAAGAGATAGAAGATAAGAAAAAAGGCGACACACACGATGTCATTTTGGAAGCAAGGCATGGCCAATGCGGTCACAATCTCACAGTATCTGCAGATTCATGCACAGGCTGTGCAGAAGAGTGGGCCATTAGATGTCAGGCATAGACAGAAAAGGAACTCTAGAGGTTCTACTCCTCACTGAAAGTTATTTCTTCTGATAGACTCAAAAAAACATTGAAATTACCACCTCCATTTGTATTAATCGCTTTCTATTCTTGCCATTGCCATGATCAAAAGCAATTTATGGAGGAAAGTGTTTATTTCACCTTATAGCTTACGTGAAAGGAAGTCAGGGCCAGAACTGAAGAGACCATTTTCTAAAATTCTGCTTACTGGTTTGTTCTCCATGGCTTGCTCTGTTCACATTCTTACAGAACCCAGAACCACCTGCCCAGCCTTAGCACCACCTCCAGTTGCCAAGAAAATATCTTACAGACTTACCTACACGCTATCTAATGGAGACCTCTAAATTGAGGTTCCTCTTCCCAGATAATTGTACCTTGCGTAAAGTTAACAAAAACAATCAATCAGCAAATTTGTGAGCCCACTGATGACCCTAGCAGGGTTTAATGGATACTTTCCCTCCAGTGTTCACACAGATCCGTCATTAAGTATTTGTCAAGGTCCCATTTATCTATTTGAAGGAACTGGTATTGAACCCAGGGCATCACACATGGTAGGAAATTTTCTATCACCGAACCACATTTCAATTTGTCTTGATCAGAACCTTGCCGAACTGAAACAAATGATTCAGATTCCTGACATTTTGCTTCTAATTTTGTATACTTTCCTCCCTCAAGCACTTGGTTTTACAGGAAAAAAAATTTCTGATGAGACCTGGAATATTTAACAAAATAAAATACATAATACATTTCTGATCACCAACTATAATGATTGCTGGGACACTATCAACTAAAAGAAAAATTATAAGAGTAAACATAAAACATAAGTCCTGTGATACTCCACTGTCAATAATTTTAATTACTGCTCTTTATATCTTCTTTATATAAAGTCACCTTTCTGTTACTTATATCAAAATTCTTCATAAGGAATTTGGGATGTGGTCTAGAGTGACATTTGCTCCAATAAATGGTAATGGCCTACAGAGCTACAGCAAGAAAACAAATGCATGTGGGAGAAATAATAAGCTGTATGAACTTGGAAGTTAAGTGGAAGCATTTCCAGAAAGCTTTCTCTGCAATGTGTTTTTGGGGTTTGAAAAGACATTCAATTACAGAAACCTAGAAATGTTTAATGAGTGAAAAGATAAAAGTGAGTGTCAATTTGAAACAATGAACGTAATTAGATTCTTAAGGTTGGGTTAATTGAATTTCCTTGGGCTATTAAAAAGAATCAGAATTCGGGAAATCAGAGGTTCAGTTCAAATTTAACTCATGTTTAGTTCATAAGGCATTTTTCTGCCTCAAGTCACTTCCCTGCAGAAGCCATTTTTCAAAAGTGAACAATGGAGAAAACAGATTTGAATATGAATTATTTCAAAATGTATTACCTACAAGTATATGCATTTCAACTTAATTGCTTACTTGATTATAAACATTATTGAAATTACAATCTGCTACAAAACAATTTAACAGAATGCTGCGGTGTTGTATATGAAGTCCCACCTCTATATACTGGGAACAATCAGTGTGCATTGAAAGTAATTAACAGACGAACCAACCAACTATATTAGTGCTCATATTTTTCTATATGTACATATATAAATACATATTTTCTATAAATATTATATCCTTAAATCTGAAAGTTATAAGCATGGCAAAGTTGATGGTAAAATCATTTGAATTAAAATTAGTAGTAGGGTTTTTTTTGTGTTTGTTTGTTGCTGTTAGACATATGGACTTTTGCGAGCTGTGGTAACAAAACAAATTAACTATCAGCATGAGAAAACAAAAACTACTGAAAAATTGTGAAAGTTATACACGCACTTAACTTTATAAGTTTTGGTATAAAGATATACAATATATACTGGTAAACAATTATTTTTGAAACCCATACTTTGAGCATACATCCATTTACAAAATGCTATGAATGATTGCAATTTTGGAAAGATAAATTCATAGATAGTGAGTACCTTTGCTCATGGTTGAAAACTAATAATGTTTCAATAAAGATTCAAAAAGAATCTCAACTCAGGGAAAAATGAATGACTTTGTCTGAAAATGTTATACAGATAATTCTTTCTTGTCTTTCTAGAAAGACAGTTAAAAAGATTAAAACATAGAATTAAAGGTTATACTATAAATCAATAAATTTGGTTTCAATTATCAAAAGAACCATGTATACAGTTTACCCATAATCAAAGGTCTCCAATAATAGAATTCAAAGACTACAGAATTGGGATTATTACCAAAATACATAGAGAAGAATTTGTTCAAGGAAACATGTTTATCCTCTTAGTGAGGATAGGGCTCTTCCCGAAAAAGGCTGTGGATGTCAGTAGCATTTTTATTTTTTTGAAAAGTGGCATCATTGGACTCACTTTGGGTCAGAAATTTTGTCAACTGTCCTATGGTTCAAATTTGATCCTGTGATTCACAGATTGAATCATATGTTCATATGAACATATATCATGTGTTCCCAGCTGCTCTTAATTACCTGGTTTGAAGTATAATGAAGGCAAGCTGACATGTTCAAAGAGTTAGCTACACTCTCATGGTGTGCATGGTAATCTCACTATTCCAAAATAGTATGAATTCAAATTGTGCAAGTTAATGATCCCTACAGATTTATAATCTGCAGGCTGGGAACGAGCTGGCCTTTAGCATCCAATATCTTTGGAGACAGTGATAAACCTAAGACAACCACTAATAAAATGAAAATCTGTAAGCATCTATCTTTAAGAAAAATTAACACTTTTTCTCTAAGTAATGATATTATCAAACAGAAATAAAGGCAAAAAATGTTAATTCATTATCAAAAGTTTGCAAAATAAATTAGTTAAAATATAAAAAGGATTTTTTAAAAATTCAAAATAAACTAAAAACTATATTATCAAATATTACAATCTATTTTTTGATTACTCATTTTATTAACTTAGGATTTGGATGATTTTTTAAAATTACTATAATTTATCAAGCTGTTAAACTTTAATTAATTTACTTATATTGATAAAAGTCTGTTGTAAAGAACTTGCAAATAAAATTATTCAGAGATTAGCTAGAAAAATTAAGACATTAATTTTTATGTTTTATTTTATTTCATAATTATGGGCCTTATGTACCATATATACAGTATTCAAAGATATCAGAAAAGATCATGGGATTATCTGGAACTAGAGTTACAGATAGTTGTGAACCACCATGTGGGTGCTGGGAATTGAGTCCAGAACTTAGGAAAGAGCGGTCAGTGCTCTTAATTGCTGAACCATGTCTCTATCACCACTATCACCCCCAGTTAAGAAGTTTAATCAACATATAATCAGTCAAATGAGATTGTTTACATTCTCACTTCAATGAATTATAAGAAAAATAAAAGTAATAATATAGTGTAAACTTAAAAAAGTTGTCAAAAGAGAAATAGTTCTAATAAAGGTGAGACTATCCACATAGTTAGCTTTCCTCACTATCATGTTACATTACATAAGTCAGACCATGAATTGGGAACAATACATGACAAGTTGGGGTCAATGCAGGTTCTAATTTCATAAATATACACATAATAATAAACTTCCTTGCAATGTTTGGTAAAAGTGTCTGTAAGCCTGTGTTTGCCTGGGACATTTTCTTTGCGCTATCAGTACAATTAACAATGTTGCACAGGGCCCAAATTTTTTCTTAAAATTTCTAAGTTTTAAAAGTAAACTGCTATGATATTTCATTAGACAAAATGATTGTGTTTGGCTGCTACAAGCTTTTGTTTCAACTGAAAAATAAAGATAAAACCCAAGTTAAAATTGAATATGCAGTACCTTCATTTTATAACTTATGAAATGACCACTATAATTTATGAAATTATGAAAGTACAATAAGTTATATAGACTATTTTATATGCATGTAGGTGGAAATTATTCAGTTATACTGTGGGCAATATTGGTTCTCTCTTGAACATCTTTCTTATACATCTTCTACATAAAGGCAACACTCACTGAGACACCTTCTTATGTTTAGTTAGTGATAAAATAAGTAGCACATATGTAATTACAGAACAAAGTTCACAAAGGAGACAAGCATCATCATTTCAGTAATTAAACTATATCACACCAAGAAAGTAAGAATATATATCACTAATTGATTATATCACTTAAGAGTAAGTGACAAGTTGTGTATATACATGGCGGTGTGTGTATGTGTGTATGCCTACATTAACAGCCCTTATTCTATTATCTTATGGACTGAATGCTTTATTACAGAAGGATACTGTCAGAAATGCAGAAAAAGTCAACTCTGTTTTATTCTGGTACACATGTTTATGTTGCTTTTTATACATCACAGAAAGGAAATTTGAAAAGATTTTACCTTGAAGAATTAAACAGGTCATATTTGTTATATATTTAACTATATGATATGTGTTAGCATAATCTTTTTGCATACTGTGTGAAGATATGCCTATGTTTTTCCTCACTTACCTAAGGCATTTTCTGATAATCAAGAACTGAATAGCCAGTAACTAGGCAGAAAGAAGATAGACGAGAATTCCAGGAAGAAATAGGAATTCTGGGAAAGAATATGAGGTGAGGGATTTGTCAATTAGACACATACCCATCAAGAAAATTATGTTAATAGGGACACTGATACACATTAGTTCAGTGGTAAATATCATCTGCAGATGGGTTTCATGATGGCAAAGGTGATGGTAGAGCTTACTAACAGAATGGTTTAACAGAGTCAAGACTGAATCACTTTTATAAATGATACAGTCTTAACAGACTAATAATGAAAAGCTAGCTGAAAGAAATTACTACTGAAAATCAAAAAGTAGCTGAAAAATAATACGTAATTAATTTTACAGAAAAATTCAATCCATAACAATGGGTTATGATACCTTACAAAAGAGCACTGAATCTTAAAGGATTTATACTGTTGAAATTGGCAATCTGTTAAAAAGGTTATGATAAGTTAGCAGATAGAGTATTTCTACAGTAAGACAATTTGCATGTCATCAAAATAATATCCAAAAATATGAAATTATCACTTATGGAAAAATTTTACACCTTAAAATCATATGTACAGAATGAGTACCAAAAGTTATTTGATTTGATGAAATCATTAGAAATATTTACAGGTCAAGAGATTCAGGTTTCCCAAAAGGCAATGGCAAAAAGATTTAAAATAAATGAGGAAAGTATCAGAAGTGATAAGCAAGGAGAGGCGGTACAAGCAAAGGATTTAGCCTCAGCAGTACCCCTCAGAGTCAGAGGTTACCTACCAAGAGTTTTAGTTAATTATTCCATTATTGCCTCTGAAAAACCAGAAAATACTCAATACCCAAATGGATATAAAGAATGTAAATGGAAACCAATAGGGAAGAAAGATCATGAAGAAATTAAGCAAGCAATTGTATCGTATGGCTTGCATTAACCATTGTTAGGGAAATTGTGAGGACATGGGCTTCAAGCAATATGGTTACACCACATGGTTGGCTTCAATTAGCCTCAGAGGTTCTTGTAGATGAGCCACAACTGCAGTGGAAATGTTATTGGAGAGAGAGACTAAAGCCTTAGAACAATAAAGAATGGTCAAATGATTTGAAGCATTTCAAGATCACATTCTTGGCAAGGGCTATTGTGTAAATCCTGTTTATAATGAACAAATCTTGTCCCTAAGGCCATACAGGGGCCTTAAATGCTTGAGACAGGATTCAAGAATCAAGAAGAAGAAATGAATCATATACTAGGATTAAACACGACCAAAGAGAAACCTGTATTGACTTTTTACAAAAATTAACTAAAGATGTACAGAAGTAACAGATCTAGAAGCTAGATGAATATTTATTGAATCTCTGACATTTGAAAATGCTGAATTTAAAATGCAAAAAGATACTTGGACCTCCCAATGGATGAATGGATTCTACATACAGTAAATGTTGAGGCATTTGGCTATAATACTGAGGCTTTGATAGGAGAAGCGATTTCCAAAGGTATGACAAGACATCAGAATGACAAATGTTTTAATTGTGTTAGAATATGGCATCTGAAAAGGGATTGTAGATAAGGCATTCCTAAAAATAATATCTGTTCTGGGAATGATGAAAATAGAAGGTCTCAACCTTCTGGATTATGTAGAAGATGTGTCAAAGGCCTAGAGGCAGATGTTTAATTCTATAGGTTGAAACCCTATCTCAAGTAAAACAAAGCATGAAAAGGGTTGAATGCATAGGGCCAGAAGGACAGAGAAGAAGGCTCAGACTATATGTGGTTAATATAGCAGTAAATCCATGGAGTCATTCTCTGATGTTGCAATGGAATTCCCAGATTAAAGTTCCTATAATCCCAGAAGTGGGACATAAACCATCCATGTTTCTGAGAAGAATATTATAAGGTAGTATAAAATACAGTCACCAGCCATTCAGGCTGTACAAAAACAAAACACAACTCATGAACCTTCTGAGGTACCAATGGCCCTACCTTTAAAATGGTTAGCTGAGAAAACAATATGGGTTAAATAATGATCTTGAACAGAAGAGAGACTGTAGACTTTAGAACAGTTGGTACAGGAGCAACTAGATGCTCAACATATTAAAGAATGAACCAGTTCTTGAAATTCTCCTGTATTTGTTGTTAAAAAGAAATCTAAAAGATTTTAAAGACCTCTCAATATAGTTATTGATTAGCAATATACAGAAAGAATTGTTTTGCATACTGAAACCACTGAATTTATACGAGATGATATAGAATTGACTTCATTATTCATTCAGGTTCAAGATATAATCAGGAAAAGACTTTGTCCCTTATACATAACACACATCATCTGATCCCATATGGGTCTGCCAAGTTCTCTAGCACAGGGTAATGCAGATTTTAGGTTTACAGAATCCCATAGAAATAATACCACCCCCATGACAGCTGGAGATAATTTTAGAAGAAGGAGTTCTCTCTCCCAAAAAAGTTTTTCCTCAGGATTAGGAACATCTATTCGGGGTTGATCACAGTCGTATAGGGTTGGGGGATGGTACAGAAATTATGTAAGCTCAGGGATCTCCTTTTTAAAAAGGAATTGGATAGTAGGTATATTAGTGTGAGCATATCCACACTAATAGGAATAGTGAGTAATAGAGTAAATACTTGTGTGGTATTATTTGTAGACAATTTCATTGGTATAGATTCTTGCATATTGATACAAATTCAAGTTATATTTGTTATATTTAATATGCTCCTATTTCTCTTTACAATATTTGTGTACCTATGCAAAGCTATTTTGTCATATTATATGCATGCATGCATATTTCTACCCTGTTTAAGATATTTTTTATATTGATGCAGCTTTAGGATGTATTTATCATATTGCACTATACATTTCTACCTCTGATCAAGTGTGCATGACCCCCTTGGCTTCTGGATTTGGTTCCTGTTCCCCACTCATGTAGAGGACTGCTGGTCTGTGAGTCTGCCCCTAAATAAAGAGACTTTTACTATATTCCATTCAGAGCCAGTGTGGGATTATTATAATCAACACCAGGCCTTTCCTTAGGTGGGAGTTGGAAGAGCTGGCCCCGAGGTCGTAAGGGCAGAAAAGTTGCTCCTTTTCCTCACCAGCTACAGCACTAGGAAGAGGGACAGCTGCACCCTGACTGAGTAACACAGCAGAGTTGGCCCTAGTGGTGTAGGTAACTCAGCTCTGAGGGCATGAAATCAGGAGAACTGCTCTTGCTCCTTGATCTTTGATGTAGAGTGTGAACTAGCCAGGACAATGCCAGAGAGCTTGCCCTGGTGGTGAAGACAGGGGAGAGGTGGTGGACTGACCAAGTCTGCAACTACCCATGGCCAGAACAAGAATATTAATTGGCCACCCCAATATCCACCTTTTCTGTGGTCTGCTGGGGCATTTGAACTAGCACATCCTGTAAATCCAAAGCTGCAGGATCTCCATGACACAGGTTATCCAAGAGGAGTCCTATTGAGGGCCCAGCATTGATGGTATAGCAGAAACCAGATGCGGTGAACCAAACCAATGATAATTTGCAGTGAACAGGTACAAGTAAAATGTGTGGACTAAAGGACTCTCTATGATCAACTGTCTCACACTGCAACTCTCACAATGAGATTTTTCTTTTTCTTTCTCTCTTTTTTTCTTTTCTCTTAAATTTTAGCTTGCTTTATCTGGAATGACAGATGTCGTAGGGGTAGAGGAAAGTTACAAGAAGGGCTGGGAGATATGAATGGCATCAAGATGAAAGATGTGCAAAACACAAAGAATAAGTAAAAAGAGAGAAAAGAAGAATATTAGATGTAAATCATTATCATATATGTTGTCTATCCACTGCCAAAAAAATAAAACCTACAACCCAAAGCAGTGTCCATACCTGACACATCACAATACAAAATATAAGAACATAAAAAGACAAAATAATTTAAACTTTCATATGATTTTTGTATTGCATATATTCTGAGAATCTCATTTTTTGTTTAAGAAATTAAAGTACCCAGTGTTCTCCATCAAATAAACAATTAAAAGCTGTCAGAAACACATGAACTAGAAAATTGCTAACTTGTAAAGCCCACCATCTGTAATTGTGTTAACAAGATCATCATAAGTAACAGAAACCTGGTGTTGAAAGACAAACAGCACATGAACTTACTCATAGGAGAAATCATAAAAGTTTAATATGTGAAAATTGAAAGTGAAAGTGGTGATCGCAATGGAAAGTGAAACTATGAAGGAGCAAAAATGATTAAAAGTAGATGAACAATTTCCACATTCATGCACCATTGGAAAGAATAGAATAGAGAAATAGAATCAAGAATTTGAATGATTTTGTCATTAAAAAATAAGGAACTAAATATTTGTTTGTTTGTCTGTTTGTTTGTTTTGTCATTGAGTTTCTTTTCTGCAGGTCATCTACTGCTGGGCATGTGGCCTGCCCTTAAGATGGTTTGCTTCCCTAGTGAGACTCCATTGGAGAAAAGTAAATTTTCATTTGTGAACAACTCAATTAGAGGTAGTTTCTGAATTAAAGATAAAAGATTTTATTTACTTCCCTGCTCAGCATTGTGACCCCATATGATGCAGACCTATGCAGCTCCTGTTCTTGCTGCCACATCTCTGAGTTCAGATATGGTTTAGAATACCTTGCTTCTTTGGTGTCTTCCATTCCCTCTGTATTTTATATTCTTTCTGCCTCCTCAGAGTTCTCAGAGCATTGAGGGGGGGAATTTAAATGGAGGCATCCTATTTAGGACTGTGTCTTCCAAGGTCTCTCACTCTGCAGAATGTCTGGCTGTGGATCTCTTATTTGTTCTCATTTGCTGCAGGAGGAAGTACCTCTGCTGATGACTGAGTACAAACACTGATCTATGACTGCAGAAAAACACCATTAGGTGTCATTTTATTGTTACATCCCTTTAGTAGAACAATAGTATTTGGTTTTCCATTAGGTCCATGACTATCTAGTCTCAGGTTCCTAATCACTCATGCAATTTCAGAGATAGGGTTCATGTCACTCACTCCACTCTTCCCTCCTTCTCCCAATCTGATACTTTTATTTCGGTTTTTCCTTTCTCTCATCTACAAATATCTATTTTATTTCCCCTACCCAAGAAGATCCATCATTTCTACCTAGTCTTTTACTTGATACCTAACTTCTGTGATCATACGGATTGCAACATGCTATCAATGACTTAACAACTAATGTCCACCAGTAATTGAATATATAACAAATTTTTCTTTCCATTCTAGATTTTTTACTCAATTCATTTACATGAAAATGTCATAATTTAAATTTTTCATGCTCAGTAATATTACACTCTAAATATACCACGTGTTCTTTATCCTTTTGTCATTTGATGGACATTAGTGGTTGTTTCCAATTTCTGGTTATTGTAAATACAGCAGAAATGGACAGAGTTAAGCAAGTGTCTCTGTAGTAGGATAAAGCATTCTCCCATGACTGGTAAAACTTTGAAGTAGACTAATTAACAGATTACTGAGGAACTTCTACACTGGTTTCCATAGTAGAAACACAAATTTCCAGTCTCGCCAGCATTGTATAAGTGTCCTTCCTACTTACCAGCATGAGCTATTATTTATTTTATTGATAAATTCTTCCGACGTATTTAAACCTGTGGAAAACATCACACGATCAATGTATATATTGAAATATTACAACATTGACATATATATGGATGACTTCCTGCTTTGATGTTATCCTTCACTCAGTGAGATTATAGCCCATAGGAGAGCCTTTTACTGCTGCATCTATGAACTCGTATAATTTCCAAATGCATTATAAGTATGTATTTTTACAATTACTGGTAAATGTAGCCTTCACTACTCATCAAAGAAGTTTATGTCTACAGCAGACAGAGACCATCTAGAAACGTACAACTGTTCAAAATGCAGAGAATGGCTGACCTCATGGTGCTCAAACCCAGTTGATACATCCACAGAAGAACTCCTGCCCCTAGAATCAGGGACCTTCACAGAGGAGGAGATAGTAACAGCGTGACAGCAAGAAGACAAGTAAAACAATTTTGATGTCATGTCTTCTATATATGACAGGGAGTTACATCCATGATATTGTTTCCCAAACAAGTTCAAGAACAACAGTAATTGGCATGCCAATCATATTGTTGGAAAAATTTTCAAAAAGTCCTCCCCATAGACCTGTAAATATTGTCTGCTGCAAGAGGGAGAATCAGTCTTTTCTAGAGACAAGCACCCTGATAGGAGCTTATACAGTTCCAAATGGTCAACCATAAATATATGTTTATGAACAACAATAAATGTATTCAGGACATAGTATTTCCATATACATGTATGTATGCATGCATACACGCACACACACAAGTATAAAAAACAATTATTACAAAATAAGAGGTTATAAAGTTAAAAGAGGGTGATAGACAGGACAGAAGATATCTGAAGTATGGCCAAAAATGTTTTAAAGACGGTACTCAGGCATGACATTCTCAAAATCAATAATTAACTTAAAATAGTTTAAATGTAAAATAGACTGCTTTGGAGAAACCCATACAGATATTTCAAATTCCATTATGATTTTTTTTTGTTTTATTTTTATGAAGTGTGTAACATTTCCAGGAGTAGCATGATTGTGAGTCCCTAGAAAAGCAAGTTATATCTCTCTTGTGACTGTAAGATATTGATTATTAATATTTTATTAATAAAATTAATAATCATATTCAATGATACATTTTGCCACTATACTAATAGCCTAAATTGCCCAGTCAGTATTTCACCAATTTTTCAGATGCTCTCAGTTGAAGAAAGAAGGAAATAATAAATATAATCACTAACCTTTTTCCTTCCTTCTGTCTGACACCAAGGAAGATGTCATCCGTTTTTTCCCATTAGGAATAATTCTATTATCTGTGCTTCCACTGAACACATCAGTTTTGCCTAGCATTTGTTTCTGTTGTAGTTCTGAAAATAGAATGTTGCATCATTTTGAAAGATGGTGATGGTTGAGTTATTCATAAGAACTCAGGTTCTTTGTCTTTTTTGTTATTCTGACTGTCCCAGAGCTGTGCAGAAGCAAGTTTGTGACAGCAAGATTCCTAACCTTATATGACCTCATTTTAATTGGTTTGTTTAAGCCTCACAGTATCATCTGTAAAATGAGAAAAAAAATAAAAAGCCACACTGATAAATTATGTGATGTTCATTTTAGATTAAATTTCATTTGAAAAATAAAGTTCAAACTATTATGCATTCATTTTGGTTATTTAGAGAATAAGAACTTAATAATAAAAATATGGTAATGATCCATTAGATTCCATTATATAGTATGCTAGTAATATTAGAATACACTGATAGATCAGAAAGTGTCATTCTTAAACCAATAGAAAGGATTCCATATAACAATCATGAAATATGTGCTAAAACTGACAACATTTTATACTCCAAATTGGGCCAAATGCACTCTGCTACAGCCGTAGCCATCTGCAATCCAATCTGTGCTATGTGTTGGGTCAATAAAAGGAAAAGGTGCTGGTGGGGCAAACTGCCCTTTAATGGTTAGTGCTGGCGATTGTGGCCAGACTTCTGTTATTCTCATTAGTAATACTCGTAATTCTCAGTCATTTGTCCAAATATTTCTTTGAGGAAAAGAAAATAAAAACAAAAGGCTATGTTTTTTTTTAAAAAAAAAAACAACATTAGAAATGTGGTTAAGATCATCTGACCTGGGGTTCAGAAAAGTCTGATTAGCACCCAAACTAACATTTCTTGTCAGCACATGATGGGTGTTGAGAAGCACAGCTCTCTGAAGGCTTACTGATTCTGTACTTGGAGGTATGTTTTCAATTAACAGCATATCCCTCAGTATCCAGTCCCATGATGCACCTCTGAGCTTCATCTTTAAAGTGGCCTTTGAGCTCTATAAACATGACAACCTCCTTTGACTCCTATCTCTTAAGCACAGAGATAAAAACAAATGAATCTCTATCAGTAGAATGGGTTCATGGAAAAACAAAACAATACCCTGATGTGGATGTCCTTCTGTATATGTGCTGTTTTTATTGGTTGATGATTAAAGCTGTTTTGGTCAATAGCTTAGCAGAGAAAATCCAGGTGGAAAATCTAAACAGAAAAAGGGGTGGGGGTGAGCATAGTCAAGGAAATGCTATGTAGCTGCCGAAAAAGGACCTGGAAACTTTCTGGTAAGCCACAATCTCGTGGCAATACTAGACTAGTAGAAATGGGTTTATTTAAGATGCAAGAGTTAGTTAATAAAAAGACTGAGCTAATAGGCGAAATAGTGTTGTAATTAATATAGTTTCTGTGTGATTATTTGAGTATGGGCAGCCAGGAGACAAACAGTCTCCTATAGTACAGAGGACAGCGTTTTCCAGTATGCAAACACACTGCTTCTTCATCTGATTGTTTTCATATTAAGCATGTAAAATACATATGGAAATCCAGGCATTGCCCTTTGTCTTATTCTTTCTTTTATAATATATTCTGTCTTAATAACTGGTCCATTGCTGCGAAGAGACACCATGAATATACTAAAAAGTGGTGTTGCTGGTCTTGAGGTAGTTGTTTCCTAAATTTATGATAAATAGTTATGCTGATTTCCAAAGTGACTATAAAAATTTTCACTCCTTCCAGAAACGCAGAAGTGTTCCCTTTACCCCACAGCTTCTCCAGCATAAGTTGTCGTCAGTGTTTTTGATCTTGGCCATTCTGACAGGTGTAAGATGGAATCTCAGAGTTCTTTGGATTTGCATTTCTCTGATGGCTAAGGATGTCGAGCATTTCCTCAGGTGCCTTTCAGCCATTTGAGATTCGTCTGATGCTTGTTCTCTGTTTATGTCTGTATCCCATTTTTATTGGATTATTTGTTCTTTTAATGCCAAGTTTCTTGAGTTTTTTGTATATTTTGGGGATCAGTCCTCTGTCCAATGCGGGACTGGTGAAGACCTGTACCCATTCTCTAAGCTGCTGTTTTGTCCTGTTGACCATGTCCTTTGCTTTACAGAAGCATCTTAGTTTCAGGAGATCCCATTTATTTATTGTTGCTCTCATTGTCTGTGCTACTAGGGTTATTTTAGAAAGAGGACTACTGTGCCAATGCATTCAAGTGTACTTCCCACTTTCTTTTCTATGAGGTTCAGTATGGTTGGTTTTATGTTGAGGTCTCTCATCCATTTGGACTTGAGTTTTGTGCAGATATGGGTCTATTTGTACTTTTCTACGTTTGTGCTATCCAGTTATTCCAGGAACATTTTTTGAATATGCTTTCTTTTTTCCGTTTTCCATTTTTAGCTTCTTTGTCAAAAATCAGGTGTTCATAAGTGTGTGGGTTAATATCAAGATCTTCAATTCAATTTAATTGGTCTTCCTGTCTATTTTTATGCCAATACCAGGCTTTTTTCATTACTGTAGTTCTATAGTAGCTTTTGAAGTCAGAGATGGTGATGCCTCCAGAAGTTCCTTTATTGTACAGAATTGATTTGACTCTCCTGTTTTTTTTTTTTCTCATAGGGAGTTGAAAATTGTTTTTTCGAAGTCTGTGAAGAATTTTGTTGGGATTTTGATGGGCATTGCATTGAATCTATAGATTTCTTTTGGTAAGATTGCCAAAAAAAAAAAAAAGAATTATTTTTACTGTGATTATTCTACCTACCGAAAGCATGGGAGATCTTTCCATTTTCTGGTGTCTTCTTCCATTTCTTTCTTCAAAAACTTAAAGTTTTTTTGCCATACGGGTCTTTCACTTGTTTGGTTTGAGTTACTTCAAGATATTTTATGTTATTTTTGACTATTGTAAAGTGAGATTTTTCTCTGATTTTTTTTCTCATCTTATTTGCTGTGTGTATAAATGAGGGGCACTGATTTTTTTTTTTAGTTAATCTTGTACCCTGCTACAAAACTGAAGGTGTTTATTAGTGGTAGAAGTTCCCTAGTAGAATTTTTTGGGTCACTTATGTAAACTATCAAACCATCAAAAAGTAGTGTATAACAGGAAAAGAAGCCAAACTTTCACTATTCTTTCATTCACTATTGTTGATCTCCTTTTGTTGCTTCAACTTGAACTTCAAGCACTATATTGAATAGATATTAAGAGAGTAGACAATCTTTTCTTTTTCCTGATTTCAGTGGGATCGCTTTGAGTTTTTCTCCATTTAGCTTGATTTTGGCTACTGACTTGCTGTATATTGCCTTTATTATGTTTAGGTATGTTCCTTGTATCCTTACTCTCTCTAAGACCTTTTTCATGAAGGGATGTTGTATTTTGTCAAAGGCTTTTTCAGCATCTAATGAGATGATCATGTGTGTTTCTTTCAGTTTGTTTATGTGGTGGATTACATTGGACGATTTTTGTATGTTGAACCATCACTCCATCTCTGGGATGAAGTCTATTTTATCATGGTGGATGATTTTTCTAATGTGTTCTTAGATTCTGTTGCCAGTGTTTTCTTGAGTATTTTTGTATCAATGTTCATGAGTGAGACTGATCTGTAGTTCTCTTTTTTAGTAGTATCTGTGTGTGATTTGGGTATCAGGGTAACTGTTATCCTGGTTAAAATTGTTTAGCAATATTCCTTCTGTTTCCAGCAACATTTTCTATGGTGGAATCTGTTTTCTAGAAACAAGCAGAGACATGATTCTTTTAAGAGAAGGCTTCCTGACTTAATAGTAGCAGCAGAAACTATACAGCTTCTTTAAGAAGGCTTCCTGATTCATTCTAGTCGCATGAAAAGCTCTGATTTTTTTTTGGGTGGTTCAGCTACGGAGCATTTAAATAAGGTTTATTATCAGAGTGCTACAACTTGCTAAATGGCAACACAGACCCACTGCAAACCATGGATTTGGGGCAGAGAGAATGGCTCTCAGATGCACTGAACATGCCTCTGCCATGTTGGACTAGGTGAAGCCAACAGGCAGTGCCACAGAGTTGGTCCTAGCCATGCCCACTTAGCATTAATAAAAGAAGATGCTTCTAGTCAGAAATAATTACAGATGCACAATAAAAAACAGATTCAGTTTTAAAAAAACCTCTAAATGGGTCACAGTGTTGGATAAATGGACATAGGATTGGTAGAGGGAAGAGAAAGAATCTTATAGAGAGTTATAAAAAGAAATAAACCATTTTAAAAATTAAGCAAAATCTTTAAAGAGACAGAGTAAACTTGTAGAAAAAGTAATAGAGGAAGGAAAATAGCCACATAAAGATGGAATATATACAGAGAGTCTGGATTATGTATCCTATTGTGTTTGTTTAAAATTATTTGACTGTGAATAAGTTAAGTACAGAGAGACATTTCATTGTATTTTTGTTTTGTTTCCACAGAGGATGAGAACCTGTGGATTTCTTCCAGATTAATGTGGTTGTATGGATCAAGACCACACTGAAAAGTCACCATGAACACCCCCAAAATTATTTCATCCAACAAAAAGCAAGAAAAGTTTGGAGAGAACTATGCCCAAATTCTCTAAATGATTGTTTATAAATGTTTATTTACATTTAAATAATGTAATTGGTATATGCTATGGATATGCATATGTTGCTTGGTGTGGATCTTGGCCTATTGGTACACATTTTAAATCAATATTGTTATATGTATATTTCTGCTCTTGACTAAGGTATTGTGTTTGTGCAGCTCATTTAAAAATGTAATGAATAATTAAGAGATATGGGTTAATAGATAATTATTTATAATAGTCAAGCTTGTAGTCATGTTAGTTAGGTTTTCTAGATATATAGAGATATTCTTCAAATCTTTCAGAGACCTTCAGAATATGGCATTTAAAAGGTTTAAGAGCTTAAGACTTGTTATGACAATGAGACACATCTGCTCCTTACAGCACCAATCTACTTCCAAAGGATGATGGGCATTGAAGAAGCTCTCTGTGGAGTTGGTGAGCCCTTTGGACAAGAAACTGCTCTTGCCTGGACTGCTTGACTGCAGAAGCTGCCTAAAGAAGGTGAGACAGTTTCAGCGTTCTTGCTTCGTGAAGGAGTGTGCCAGACATTCTGCAGGATACAGAAGAATGTGACTGACAAACTGCCAGTAGAGGTGAAATTGTCTTTGAAATGTCCTGCTTCATTGAAAAGTCTGCCAGATACTACGGGCCTGTAGGGTGAAGATCGATGTCTCAGTGTTACAGTCAATTTGTACTTTGGCAGCAAGATGTCTTTGTCAATTCTGGAGGTTTGGAAGTTGCTTACAAGGCACTTCCTCTTAACTTAGGTAATATTATTTCCTGGAGTCTTTGATGAAGTTGAAGAGGAGATAGTTATAATTATCGTTTTCTTTAGTTATGATAAAAGATAAAGTAGATATAAATATTGTAACTGTAATTCTTGCTTGATACCTGTTTTGGTATATGTAATCATGTTTTGTTAAAATTAAAATTTTCTTTTTATTTAGACAGAAAAGGAGAAGTGATGTATGCTGTGGATATGCTTTATTACCACTGGTTAATAAGGAAGCTGCTTTCCACCAATGGCTTAACAGAGTAAAGTCAGGCTGAAAGATATATATGGAGAGAGAGAGAGAGAGAGAGAGAGAGAGAGAGAGAGAAAGTCGAGTCAGGGAGAAGCCTGCTCCCTCCACTGGATCCTGCTGAAACTCTGACAGTAGGCTATGACCTCATGGTGATGCACAGATTAATGGATAAGGGTTAGTTTAGTATATAAGAGCCAAGTAGAAATATGCTTAAAATATTGACGAAACATTATTGCTAATAATAAAGTTTCTGAGTGATTATTTCAGGTATGGATAGTTGGGAACAAATGAGTGTCGTCCTCCCCCACCAAACAAATCCTTTGTCTCATTGATATTTTTGTATTGTTTTCTTTATTTATTTATTTTCAGATCTCAATTTGATTATTTCCTGTCATCTAGTCCTCCTGGATTAGTTTGCTACATTTTGCAATGCTCTGTTAATGCATCAGTGTGGGATTTTTCCAGATTCTTTATGTAGAAATTTAGTGCTATGAACTCTCTTTGTAACATTGCTTTCATTGTGTCTCACAAGTTTGAATATGCTATGTGATGATTTTTATTGGATTTTAGGAACTTTTTAATTTCTTTCTTTATTCCTTCTTTGGTTCATTTGTGATTGAGGTAAGAATTGTTCATTTTCCATGTGTTTGTGGGTTTTCTAAAATTTCTAACTTTAAGCCTTGTTGATCCTGTAAGATACATGGGGTTATTCCAAATATTTTTATGTCTTTAGCGGTTTGTTCTGTTACTGAGTATATGTCCAATATTTGAGAAGGTTTCATGAGGTGGTGAGGAGGTATCTTTTATGTTTGTATGAAATTAATTTTACTCTTATAGGGGAATAAGAAACTTTTATATAAATATAACATATATAATATTATAAAGCGCATATGTATTATATATTATATTTGGGAATCAAATACTGAAGAAACTAGGAAAATACTACAGAACTTCCTTTAGAAATATGAAGTACACTACCAGATGATTATTTTTATTAATTGTATATTACTATAGTGAACGTAAGAATTTGTACCATAAAATGAATTGGATTTTTGCAGAGATTCAATGGAATAAATTATATGAATATATTCTAGAAGAGTCAAGAAAGAATCTTGTAGATAGTTGATAGAAAACATAGTAGATGAGAGAAAACACCTTTGAAGGAACTTAGGCTCACTAAGGTATCATCTTATGGCAAAGAAAGCTTGCCAAGATGTAAGTTTAACAATCTTATACAATAAAGGAACTTCTGGAGGCATTACCATCCCTGACTTCAAACTCTATTACAGAGCAACAGTATTGAAAACAGCTTGGTATTGGCATAACAACAGAGAAGTCGACCTATGGAATCGAATAGAAGACCCGGGTATTAACCCACAAACATATGAACACCTGATATTTGACAAGGGAGCTAAAGGTATACAATGGAAGAAGGAAAGCATCTTTAACAAATGGTGCTGGCATAACTGGATGTCAAAATGTAGAAGAATGAAAATAGATCCATATCTATCACCATGCACAAAACTCAAGTCCAAATGGATTAAAGACATCAACATTAATCTGTCCACTTTGAACCTGATAGAAGAGAAAGTAGGAAGTAGTCTACAAGATATAGGTACAAGAGACCACTTCCTAAGCAGAACCCCAGGAGCGCAGACAATAAGAGAAACAATGAATAAATGGGACCTACTGAAACTGAGAAGCTTCTGTAAAGCAAAAGACACTGTCAGTAAGACAAAAAGGCTACCTTTAGACTGGGAGAAGATCTTCACCAACCCCTCATCAGACAAAGGTCTGATCTCCAAAATATACAAAGAACTCAAGAAACTAGACACTAAATCTCTAATTAACCCAATTAAAAAATGGGGTACTGAACTGAACAGAGAATTCACAACAGATGAACTTCGAATGGCCAAAAGACACTTAAGGTCATGCTCAACCTCCTTAGCGATCAGGGAAATGTAAATCAAAACAACTTTGAGATATCATCTTACACCTGTCAGAATAGCCAAACTCAAAAACACCAATGATAGCCTATGTTGGAGAGGATGTGGAATGAGGGGAACACTCATCCACTGTTGATGGGAATTCAAACTTGTGCAGCCACTGTGGAAATCAGTGTGGCGGTTTCTCAGGAAACTGGGAGTCAACCTCCCTCAGGACCCAGCAATTCCACTCTTGGGAATATACCCAAGAGATGCCCTAACATACTACAAAAGCATTTGTTCAACTATGTTCATAGCAGCACTATTTGTAATAGCCAGAACCTGGAAACAACCTAGGTGCCCCTCAATAGAAGAATGGTTAAAAAAGGTGTGGAACATATGCACATTAGAGTTTTACTCAGCGGTAAAAAACAATGACATCTTGAATTTTGCATGCAAATGGATGGAAATAGAAAACGCTTTACTGAGTGAGGTAACCCAGACCCCAAACGATGAATATAGTATGTACTCATTCATAAGTGGATTCTTAACATAATTAAAGGTCTTTGAGCCTATTATTCGTGATCCTAGAGAAGCTAAATAAGAAGGTGAACCTGAAGAAGATCATGTAGCTATTCTCCTGGAGATTGGAAATACACAAGAGTCTCAGGTAACCTCGGGTGCATGGGGGGGGGTTGTTGGAAGGGGAGAGGGTTAGAGAGAAGGGAGTAGGGGAGGAATGGGGAAAGCTCGGTGGACTGGGATTGGGGGGAGGGAGGAAGGATGGATATGAGATAAGGGAAGAATATATTTCAACTAAGGGAGTCATTTTAGGGTTTACAGGAGACTTGATTATAAATGATATCCCAGGTCCAAGGAGAGATCCCCAGATTGTTCTCTGGACAGAGGAGAGGGTGTCTGAAACGGCCTTGGCCCATAACCATACTGATGAATATTTTGCTTATCACCATAGAACCTTCATCTGGCGATGGATGGAGATAGAGACAGAGACCCACATTGGAACACTGGACTTAAGTCCCTAGGTCCAAACGAGAAGCAGAAGGAAAGAGAACGTGAGCAAAGAAGGCAAGACCAGAGGAAACCTTCATCCGACGAGGGATGGCGATACAGACGGAGACACACATTGGAGCACCATACTGAGTCCCCCAAGGTCCAAATGAGGAGCAGAAGTAGGAAGAAAATGAAAAAGGAAATATCGACTGCGAGGGATGCGATCACCCACTGATAAAAGGGGACGGATCCAATTAGAGTTTACCAAGGCCAGTTGACTGGGACTGAACGAGGACGCGATCCAACCAGATTCTCTGAATGTGGCCGGATTCTCTGAATGTGGCTGGCCTGGAGTCTTTCTGAAAAGCCATTGACAATGACACTGGGACTTGTTTCCTCTGCATATACTGGATTTTGGGGATCCAGTCTGTCTGGACACTCACCTTCCTGGACCTGGAGGGAGGGGGAGGAACTTGAACTTCCCAAAGGGCAGAAAACCCTGACTGCTCTTAGGGATGGAGAGGGAGGAGCAGAGGGAGTGGGGGGAGTGGGAGGGTGTTGGGAGGAGGGGCGGAAATGGAAACTTTTATAATTTAATAAAATTACTTTCTAAAAAATAAAAAAAGATGTAAGTTTATAATTTATTCATCAAAAAAAATGGTTAATGTTTTCCCTAAGGATCAAATTCAATTTGATAATCCAACTTAATTTTTCTTTAAACATTACACACCAGTAAAATATGATCAACTAGAGTCAACTACTTAAGCTACTGACATTTGATGACTTCAAAAACCAGGTATTAAACATGATTTTTGTGTTGACATCAAAGAATTGGTTGTTTTGCCAAACATAATGCATAATAAGACATGAATAGGGATAGAAATAAGAGACAGAACCCTCAGAACCCATCATTTTTCTAAAGAATACTCTAATTTCTAAGTGTCAATGTGTATTATGTAGCCTCTATGCAGATATACGTTTTAATATTTGAGACATATTGCCCTTTCAATGATTCTGTTAGATACACTATTAAATTGTCCCCTAAGATTTTACATTATAGAACACTGAAATTTCTAGTAGTTAGGTTAAATAAAGAGAGTATATGGCCTTTGGATTCCATATTTTGATTACAGTCATTATTTGAGAAACTATTAAACATTTATTGTTCAACTTATTCCTGCATCCTACTTACATAGTCATTTAAATAGAAGTGCAGATAACTTTTTCAACAGGAATTCTCCATGTACAGGCAAGCATACACTTTTCTTCCTCTGTTTGAGCAGACACTAAATTTTTCATGAGCTCTAAAATATCTGGGGTCGCATAAAGTCATATATCAGCTAGATTATAATAAAATATTGGCTCTCTCACTTCCTGATTTATATCACAAGTGGGATTTAACATATAAAGACACTATTAACATTTCCATCTGCTCTGCACCACACATTATAACATCTAATTTTATTTTCATTTGTTTCCATTTCCAAGTTTTACATATCTTCTGGTATTTTTATACAGATTAAACATTAAGGATGAAAAGTACGGGAATCACTCTCTAGGACTTGATCCAGGTTGACTGGCATGGTTTTAAAAGGTTTTATTCCACCAACTCATAAAAAGACCTACTTTTCACCTCCATTCTCAAATCATTTAATTTTTCTTTATTCAACAAAATTAATGTACACAGAAACTAATATTAGTTTGTATTTAATAAGATGAATGTATGCTTCCTATGGATCAAGACTAGTAATCTTTTATACTACGTTGTGTTTCTCTAAAATTATGTAATTTATGTATAAATAATCTGTTAAGTACCAGCTGCCTGCTGAGAAGCTAAAAATAAAGCACAGCTCTTGACCTCTGAATTCCTATGTTACAGTATGACGTTTGTCAAAAGTTTGATGCAGAAGCAGTTATCATTATTAATAAAAACTTTAAAAAGAAATGATAAAATTCATTAATTCTATAAAAAGAAAATAATTTTATACTACTTTATATTCATGAATTTAATTTCATGGTTAACAAAAAGTTCAAAACTGTCAATGAAGAAATGTCTTCAACCTAATTAATGTCAAGTTTTAAAAATGTGCAAGCTAGGCCATGAAAAATGGTATTTCCAATTTAGAATAACAAAAATTTGAGCCATGTAATATTTAAAAGACAGTTCTATTACCTATATTTTTCATGAGATGTTTGCCCAGTACATATGAATCCAGTGTTGTGCGAATGCTTTTTAGATAGGTGTATACATTATTGTACCACTTCACACACTGTGAGAACTCAGTCTGCCACAATTCACTATACTGGAAAATATAATAAATAACTGGTGGATGGTTGGGTGTGGTGATCATTTCTGTGTGAAGTTATAGAGAAGATGATGCTTTTGACCTTAGGGTTATAAATCCATATGGATATTCAGTTCCTAACATTTTTTTATTTCAAGTTCTTCCTTAAAATCCAACCCAGTCAGGGTCTCATCTTTAAAAACAATGTAATTTATAGAAGTTTTAAAATTTGTATTCAACTATGCTTATCTAATGCCCTTTTCAGGTTCAGGTTTCAGAAAGCTCTTCATAAATTTTTCATCAATACTATGTCAAAAATCTATACTTTCAGTTAATTTTTTTACATTGGTCATATTTATATTTCTGATCTTATAGAAACTGCATCCCTCTATGTCTAGAATATAGAAATAACTGTCTCTGGCAGCACAATTTCATTAAATTAAAAACTCATGCCGTCAAGAATTATGTTTTGCTCTAGGGCTCAGTAAAGAAACATCCTAATAATATGTTTCCTGAGTAGACAGAATAAGGGAAAGAAGAGGCATGAAAAACATCAGTACTTTTTATTGTTAGCAAATACGGAAATGACGTAGCAGTTGGCATAGTATTTGCTTTACATGTATGTATAAAAGACAGACAATGCTACTATGACTTAAAAGGCTAGATATTTGTATATTATTGATAATCATGTTATTGTCCCATATATCAAAACATTGAGTGTGGCCAAACTTGCTTGCCTTGCAATTTAAATTTTTCAATAGCTCTTTTGTGTAATTCATACTTAACTTTAAACATATAATTTGAATTCTAAATATTTTGCAGAGACAACACACTATACATTATAAAATAAGTGCTTAAAGATAATTTCTTTGCTTGTTTAAAACGAAGAATCTCAATCCACATATTCTCAGCTATTTATGTTCTGAGGAAGAGATGGTTGCAGATGAAGTAGAAATCATCACATATGCACCCTAGTTTCTTGTTACTAAAGGAAGCAAGCTGAAGTCTGAGATCAGTTAGCACATTTAATTTTAAGATTTTAAGATAATATGCCAGGAATTTAACTTTTTGTGTGAGAAAGATAAAATGATAATATGCCCTTAAACTATTTCATTTCACTCATTTTTGGAAATATTCTACACCTTTTATTTTTAAGATATCAACCTGGTTCTTGTTTTTAAATTTGTATAGATGTCAAAATGCTATTAATTTTGATCTATCACAGAAAATTTGCAGATTCCTTGAGTATAATTTGATCATTTGGCAATCAATTAATCTGATATGACCCACCAAATTCTCATAAGAACATAGCCACTATTTTAGAAACTTTCTATGTCTTATATCTTAACCCCGCTCTACTTCTAGAAGCAATCTCGCTTGCTTTTCTGAATGAAATAAATAGTGCAATCTCTATTTGGATTTCTTTTATCTTCCCCTAATTTTCTCTATTTCATATTCAGATTATTAAGACTAAACTATATATGTATGCTTTAGTAGATAAGAATATATGTAATCAAACATATAATTAAATAAAACATATATTTTAATTTAATTTATTATACTATTTTCAAGATTTTAATTAGAACATTCCTCATTGTCTTTCCCTCCTCTAAATCTTTCCATATACCTTTTCTTGTTCTCTTTCAAATTTATGGCCTCTTTTTTCTCCATTGTTACTGTAGGCAGATATGTATATGCATATACATATATATTCCTAAATATAACCTGCTCAGTCTGTATAATGCTAATGCCATGTTGTTTTAAGGAGTGCCATTGCTCCTTAAATAGCGAGTGTGTTCTTCCCTGTGGAAGACTACTTCCCCTGTTCTCAGCATTTCTTAGGTGCTTGTAATTCTTTGTGCTGTGTTTAAGCCTCATGGGCTCTACCCCACACACTTCAGCATGCCTTTTTGTGCCAACCTTCTTTGGCCCATATTTACATAGTTGTGTAGGTGAAACTTTTTTATAGATGAAGATCTTTTAGTTTATTACTGACTAGACACTAAAAATAGCAGGCAACTAAAGATAGCTAAACTGAGAGCAATAGTTCTCCCTAGGGAAGAACCTTCCAGTTGATTAACCAGTAACAGGTGTTCAGCACATACATATAAGAAATATTATATGGTCTAAGAATTATATTACTTATAGATTTAGGAATATAACTATTTTTGCATGTGTGTGTGTGTGTGTGTGTGTGTGTAAACATCAGTTAAAGAAAAAGTGGCCATCGCTTCTTGTCCTTTTGGCTAAAATCAATTGTAGTATCTGCTCTTATTAGTTTAATATCTGATATGTCCTCTATCCAAGGACAATAAATTGAATGAATTTTTGGAAGTAAGAGTTGGAATAGGAGCTTGTTCCATCCACTCCACTCATTGACTTGGTATTGTAGTACCTCGGGAACAGTTCATCCTCTTGAGGAGGTTTAAAAAAAGAAGAAATAAGAAAAAAAAAGGTGACCATGAATTTTAACAAAAACAAGAAGTAAATTGGCAGGGTTGGAGGGAAGAAAGTGGTAAAATAATGAAATTTTATATTAATTTCAAAATTAAAAATAGAAAACAAAATAAAAACTACTTATATTTAGGACAAAATATTTGTATGTTCTTCTTAAATCAAGTAAACATTTCTTTCTCCCAAAATATTTGCCATTTCTTCTTGAGTAAAATGTTCTTTTTTCTGCCTTTTTGAAATACACAGTGCATGCTATTATCTCCTGTTACCAGGATTTGCTGTAGAACATATGTACTTCTCACTGTTACTTATTTGTGAATTTGTACCTACTGGTCAACCTCTCAGCTTTATTCTTTCCCACTGTTCATTGCTGCTTCTGACAATCACTGTTCTACACCCAACTTCTGTGAGACTCAACCTTAGAACCACCTTATGAGCTAGATTATGCAGTAGATTGTTTTCTTTGTCAGGCAAATCTCTTTTAATACAGTGTTCTGCACATCAGTTCACTTTCTCACACGTGATGAATTTCACTTGTTTTCCGTTGTTGAATAATAACCTACAGTCTTTGTGATTCAGCCTTCTAGAAATTGTTCAGAAATGAAAACTTTGGACCTTTAAAATGTTTTACCTTTTGAATAGTCCTACATCTACTTAGGCGACAGTGGCCTCTTTCACACATTCCTTTTATTTTCTTCATCGATCTATTCGCCCACGGAAAGCTGGATGGAATAGTAAATTGTTTGTCATTTCTGAGGAACCTCCATGCTGATTTTCATAATAACTATGTTGATCTGCATCCTACCAACACTGTGGGAGGAATCTTTTTTCTCCAAGTCCTTGCCATTACTGGTTATATCCAGCCATTTTTGTTGTTGTTTTGCCATGCTTTATGATCTTTTATTATGATTCTGAAGAGCGTTTTACCCCTAATTAGTGATACTGACCACTTGTCAAGCACCAATTAGCCATTTTTTAGTATTTTGATCTATTTCCACTTGAAAAGTTGGAGCTTTTCTATTCCATATTCTAGGATTCTTTATGTACATTTGTGATTAAACCTTTGTAAGATGTCTATTTCCCAACCATTCTTTCTCCTTCTTGGCGTGTCTGCTCTCCAATGGTTTCTTTTATTAGTGGAAGCATTTTAAATGAATGTAGCTCCTTAGATGAAGCTTTTTATTTATTTCCTTTGGAGTTCTTTGTAAATACCATTTCTGCTCCAATAGTCTAAATTAGTCTTCCATGTAAAATTTTTTTGTCTTGTTTTAGTAATTTCATTTTTTCTAGTGCTATATGTAATATTTGGTCCACAATATATTAATTAAAGAGAAATAGTGATCAATTTCATTCATTTTCATATGAATCCTCAACTTTTCCTTCAACATTTATTGAAAAATCTGTCCATGTACTCAATTTGAGATAGTACATATGCTAAAATGTTTATTTAATGTATCCTCAGAATGCTTATTTAATGTGGTGTCAGACTGCCTTTTTAATATGGTCACAGTCTATACTAAATCCTTCCTGTATTCACTGTATTCATTTTTCTCTTTGTTTTGATAAAATGCTTGATGAATGCAACTTCAAGAAAGTATAGTCTTCTCTTGCTCACAGTTTCACGGTACAGTTCACCATGTCTGGGAAGGAAGGGTGGCAGGGGTTTGAAGCAGCTGGTCATGTCACAACTGTAATCAGGAAGCAAAGAACTATAGATGCTGATCACTTCCTTATTAGTCATAGAAGGAGCTCCCTTATTCAGGTCTGGTCTTGCATCATCAGTCAAGCCTTTCTGGAAACATCTTTACAGATATCCCTCTCCATGGCTGAGCATCAGTTTCATCCTATAAGTGATTCTGATTGCAGCCAAGCTCACAACAAAAATAAAGAAGCACTTTTCACTTATAAGGAAAAGTTATCATACATTATCAAAATGTGGATTGTTTCAGATTTGGAACAGCCATGTTGGACATCGAGTAGTCTAGCAGAGACTGCAAAAGGCAGGTGTGTTGGTCATCTTCTCATCATTATATCAAATACACAAGAAGAGTCAGCTTATTAAGGGGGCAGGATTTGTTCTGGTTCACAGTTTTGACGTAGAGTCCATGATGGATAAAATTAAATTGGAATGGGTGAGATGGAGATGACACAGTGACAGAGCAAAACTGCCTACCTCATGGTCAGAAGTGAAGAAATCTACAAAAAATGTAATTGGAAGGCTGAAATAGTCCCAATAGTTCCCTCTGTCTAGTGGGCAACCACATCTAGTACCATAGACCTATAAATGGTATTCTAACACATAGACCTTGGGCAGACTTTACTAATTCATCTGCGAGGACAGCAGGGCTCATCAGTTTATCTGTGTTTTTCTTACCTGGTACATTTTTATAATGTCAAACAAATTAAGTTTTAAGAGAATAGAAGGAATATGAAGTTATCTTAGATAGAAAAATATTAGCTAAATATGTTTGTTTCATGTAATTGCTTCAGAGAATGTGGCATAGAAATTCATATTCAAGTGCAATGATTTTACTTTAGTGGTCTCAGATAGCTGTCCAAAAATATGGTGAATGTTTTATTTAGCAGGTCACTGAAATGCAATTCAAATTTAAAAGCAACTATTTACTCAAGGAAAATGCCCATATTAGAACTTCCACGGGGAAAAAAAATGTCTATGTTGCTAGACATTTTAATCTTTTCCTAGTTGAATAATCTGTGCAAATGTCTTAAAATACCTTGTGGCAAACATTATTCATTCTAAGTGTTATCCCTGGCCTCCAGCATCACGTATATATGACCATATATTACCTAAAACCCCAAGGAACAGCACAGTGATTGTTGAAATCCGATCTGAAATATAGTACTCTGATCAGACTCACTGTGATTTTAAGAGAGCTGCAAATTGCAATCTGAGGCCAAGATGCATGAGATCCCTGATTTACCTGCTGAGATGTACAGTCACAGGATTCGTCACTTAACCATCCTTCAGTAAACTTCAGGCTGCAGCCTATAAAAGGTCCCTCCTATTTAAGTGACCCAAGAACAGACGATCTCATGGAATAGCAGCCCTTTCAGCTTCTTCTTGCTTTACATCATCATGAGAAAGAATGTGACAAGGGGAATTATACAGAATACAGATACTATAATAATTTTATGCTGAACGTCTATAAATAGAACTATTTAATCACAATGGATGAATGAATTCCAATTAATTCATATGACAGAATACATCTCAACAACATATAAATGTAGCACCATGCCTCTTAATCTAAAACAGAATATTAATGAATGTAAATGTTTCAAAAATAGAATTAAGGAATACAGAATTCAGTATCTACGCTTTTCTATAGACACATTAGACTGTATACAAAATAAGTACTTAGGATTTAGGAATACCAATGACAAGATGCTACCTGGTTGTGAAAGGTAGATTTGTTTCCCAACTATGAAACAAAATTAATGCATTGTGTTCCCGACATCTAACAGGGAAATCATGGGAAAAGCAAATAATTGTATTTATTTTTTAAATTTAAGAGCAACTATATTTTCACCCTCTGGCTAACAAAAAAAGTACTCTCAAGCATTTATTCAGAACATATGTCTGTCTTAAGTTGTGTTTTAAACAATAAGCACATTGTAGCAGAAACCACTACTTTTCCAATTAAATAATGTTTTAACCAAGGAAGTATACATCATTTTATTTTCTCTTAAATCATTATGCAATAAAGTCTTCTTGATATTTTCTATCTCACCCTGTAATATTTGTTTTTGAGAAGCATATACATACTCAAATAAGCCTTTTTAGTTCTGTAGTGATGTTTTTACTCAGAATGCCATTTTCTATGAATTCTATTCTAAATAAGCAAGGCATTATACTATCTGAATATACCTAATCTCATGATTCAGCAAACAATTCACCAATTCCCATATGTACAACATTTTTCTACCTTAGCTACAGGATCCTGATATTGATAAAATGCTATAGTTTTATATTTATGTGAAATCATTGCTGTCAGCCTGTAAAAAAGATTACTCTTTCAGTTACTTCTTGAATCTATGAATTCAATATGTTTTGTTGACTTTTCCACCAAGTCTCATCTCTGCTGTCATTCTGTTTCTCTGCCATGCTAAAAAGAAGCATAGATACCTCATGCTAAGAAAACTGAGTTCTTTCTCTAACCATAATATTCATTATTTCCTGTCTCTGTCTATCTGTCTGTCTGTCTCTCTCTCATGTGTGTAATCATTTGTTTGTATGTGTATGAGTGTATGAGGTGTGTGTGTGTGTGTGTGTGCATGTGTGTGCATGTGGTGTGTGTGTGTAACGTAATTTCAATGTGAAAGCTGCAAAGGTATCTCCTGTTAAATCCAATAAAATCAGACTAACAGATGGACTAGAAAGTGTTCACTAAAACAAATACTTGTTTATTGTCATGGCACATTGGAAAGCTTACAGTTTGTGTAAATGATTCGATCTCTCAAATTTCTTATTAGAAGAATTGATTTACTCTGTACCTAGATATTTCTCCACAGAAAGCATATTAGCATTGTTGGAAAGTTGTATGCATTAACCCTTTCATAGCAACTTTTATTTGGCAGATAGTCTGTAGATGGGTGAATGAACACATTCATAGTTTCAAAAGCATTTTTGCAAAGTTTGAGATAGAAGACTGTGTTATTATGTTTAAAAGAAAAGTGAGAGATTACAAAATAAGTGTCTTGTAGGAGACATAAAAACTTGTAGGATTTATAAAAACTATAAGGATAACCATATGAAGTTAATTATTTTCTACATAATTACTTTAACTTATGTGCTTATATATACATATGCACACATAAGGGACTATTCCTAGAATAATTTTTTTAAATACTGCAATCACATATACAAGTGGCATTATACATACTGATCAGATAGTATTTAAGAATATATATGCATATACTACAAAAGGTCAAGCCTTCTGCAGGTCAGAGAGGCTGGGCATAAGATGCGGGGAAGGCAGGAAAAACATACAGACTTCTTTTCTGAGGGATAAAAATTTATATTTCCTTTTATTATTCTTTCTGTTGTTTGTTCTACTTATTCTTTCTGGTTTTTTCTTGCTACTATATTCTTCTTCATGCTGTTCTTCTGCCCTGATGTTTCCCTTCTTTCTCTTTCCTGATGTATTTGTTCTACATCTTTCCTGCTATTTTCCTGCTACTGTGGTTTTAATTTCTCCCTTACACCTTGTACCTCCCAGGAGAATCTTTCAATCAATATAAATTTGCAATGTGATTACATTCTATTTTTAAGGGAGTGATTACAATGAACACAAGAACAGAATGTTTTCGATATCCCTTACAAGATTAAACATGAAAAAGTACTTGTCCTAAGAACCCACGTATATTCATGCCCAAGCAACATATTATAGATAAACAGAGTGTATCAGGTAGTAGTAGTACACAACTTTAACCCCAGCACTTGGGAGGTAGAAGCAGGCGACTCTCTGTAGCTCAAGGCCAGCCACAATTAGGGCTCCACAGAAAAAACATGTCTTGATAAAACAAAAGGACAAAATAAAACAAAAATTAACACAGTGTAAACAAACAAGGTATTTTTTCTTATCCAGTTATATGCTGGAGGGTGGCATTTTGTAGTTACAAAAAGGACCAATTAATTTATTATTGATCTCAAAAGATGGTATTATAAAATAATCTTAAAATACTCATAACTCTAAACTTTTTTATATGAAAACCAACCAGTCAGCTCTACTTTAAATCCTCAAGGTGCATGCCCATTCAAAAACAACTTTTTATATTAGGAAGTTAAGGCAAAATAAGGCAAAATGAAGGCAAAAATCTTTGCCTTTGATCACTAACCCATCCTAGCAAGAAAGCCAGCAATAGTCAGTCTGACATTGTTCCTGTTCTTGACCTCAGTGAGTCCCTTGTTTACCTATTAAAAGTGCATCTTTATAAACTTTGAATTGTTCCGCAAGATTTTGTACCTTAAATACATTAACAAAAACATCTTAACCTAACATACTAACATTCTATATGTCTAAATTCTTTCTGAGGGTATTGGTTGAATCATTAAACTGTTCCAACAGAAATGCTTAAAAAAGTCAATCAATATTATTATACATACCAGTTACACTGCTTAGTGAGATATTAGAAACCCCTGAAAGTTTTCATACAGCCCATAGACTATGAAAAATGTGGTGACCATGAAGGCAGCACTCAGAGCTATGCTAAATAACAGTATGAAGTACTCAGAGCGCATAGTTATTGGGGCTTTGCCTTTTTAAAGCTCACTCAGGTATGCTTTGCCAACCACACAGCCATATTCCAAGAGTTCCAGTGCTGTCCTTTGGTTCCCTTACATGGCCCCTGACAATATACATACCTATATGTATACAACAATTGATTTAAAAAAGAGAATATTAATTTGAAAGAGAGCATGAGGGATATATGAGAAGACTTGAGTAGAATGAAAGGAATGGTGAAAATGATGTGATAATATTATAATCTTAAAAATAAAAGAATAAAAATTCCCTGTAAATGAATGAAATTCAGGGTAATATTTTCATTTTCTAAGAGGAGATACATTTGTAAATTTTCCTCTCTGGTAGAACACATCACTGGTGATGTATATTAATTTTCTTTTGTGTTTTGTGTATGTGTGTGTGTGCCTGTGTGCATGTGTTCATGTTCACATGTGTGCATGTGTGCATTTGCTTCTGTACATACTGAATGTCCATGTATAGTTCAGAAGAAAAATCTGCAGGGTTATTCATCTTCTGCCATCTGGTGAGATGAGGGGATGAAATACAGACTTCAGACCTCCAGGTAAGTGTCTGTACGTACTGAGTCTGTGGTACTGTCTCTTTATCTCTCTGAAGCACAAATGTATAAGCATAGCTTAGAAAACTTTGTATATAAAAACACTCATGATAAATAGATCAATACAATGAATTACTGCAAATGAATAAAATTTTCTCTCATAGCTTCAATCGTTTAAGATGTAGCATCAAATGCTAATTAATTTCTCCTTCCTATGTAGCTGTGTTGCCGTTCATTTATGTTTATTCTTGAGATTTTTGATTGATAAGTTTCATAATTTTGAGAATATTTCCACTTCTAAGTCATTTGCTTAGATTATGGAAATAATTTTCTGAGTTTGGGTAGAAATCATTGGGACTTTCTGTGTACCTTCTATACAGTATTAGCTTCAAAATGTAAACTTATAACAAGCCGTATATCACAGAGAGGCATATACCCCTCAATCAAGAAAGATTGCTCCAAACCCTTGGCTAAAATGAGATGAGCTGGCTTCTGTAGGACATTGTCTCCCTCTAAGTGAATATTAACTCATCAGAAAACTTGATCTTGAATGACTTTAGAGAAATTCTCAAGTTCTAGTAACTACATTTATTTAATGCATGAACTTCTGTGATGTTAATTTGTCCATCTACAGTATGGTCTACTAATTCATTACTTTTTATTGAAAGACTCTGTCATAGATGTATAATTTCATCCTCCAATTTGCTGCAGGTGACAGAAAAGAACCACATGAATTTACCCCAGTCTTTGATCCATAACGGCAGGGCTAAATTAGTTTAGAAAAAGAATTATATTTCAGAAACACTGAGATGCAAATTGGTTTAGATATATTGTCTACTACATGACTAGAGGTCTACATTAAAGTTTAAATTAATATGTGTAGCCTCCTCAACAAATCTGAAACAGAAAACAAAAATTTCACATATAAATTCCAACAAAAATATTCACCAGTGTGCATTTAATTCCTTGTTCATATCTGGACTAAAGAGAACATTTCATATTGCTTGCCATTAAAATTAAAATAGAGAAGAAAACAGTGAGGAAAATCAAAGCATTAGAGCAATTTCCTTTATAATTGTTTCTTTTATAAATACTAAGCTTCAACTGGTGGTCATTTTTGTGCCAATTTTGCTTTCAGTGTCATAGGTCTTGACATAAAATGATTACTAAATGAATAAATAACTTCCAAATATATGTCGTACAAGAATGATAGTTTCTTGGTTCTTGTTCTAACAATGTTTAATGGTGTTTTTTATGTGGACCTATTTTTTAAAATCAATACTGGTGTGTGTGTGTGTGTGTGTGTGTGTGTGTGTGTGTGTGTGTGTGTGTGCATAATTTTCTAATTGAAGCAGAAATTTAAACTGCAGAATGCCTGTTAAAAGATGGATAATTGCGACAAACTAATAACAGAAAACGCAAGATAGCATAAGGTAGGCTTTGCTCTGGGAAGCTTGTGGTTATTGTTATCAAAATCTACCATGTGTAAATATGGTCTCCAAGGCGGCTCTGTAAATAAATACTTCTCACGTTACCATCTGCAAACTAATACTGTATCTTAGTAGAGAATTATGACTATACATAAAAATGCTACAGAAGCTCATATTTTTGTATAAACTGTGGTCTAAGGCATTTGGTACATGAATTTTTTAATGGTACATGCTTTTAAGAAAAATATCCTTTATTAACTTACTATAAAGTCTAGGTGCAATTAATGCAATCAAAGACCTTTCTCCATGAATTGATATCAGTTGCTCTGGTAGGAGCATATACATCAGGTGCCATTTTCATTTTCCTAAAATCCCAGATGAATTTCACTATTACTGGAAGAACATTTATTTATGCTTTTACTTTTAGCCTAGAGAAAGAGTTAGAAGTGGGGGGGAGCGGTATCACTTTACTATATGAGGAGGAAAGGAATGCTTTAAATGGTTTATTTTTTCTAATATCTTCTTAATACTATAGCAATAGTATTGTATTTGAAAAAAATGTATTTAATGAATTTAAATGAAGACAGCAAAACCATTTAAAGATATAATACGTTTTTGTTCCTGTTATCCATGTGTATAATAAAACATTGGGATATTTATGAGAAAAATATTATTTATATGAGAATGAAAAAATCATTTAGCTTTATAAACTAATACCATGCCTGTTGCAATTTTTCAGCTCTACCATTGTAATATTAAAAAGTAAATATAAAATATAGAAAGTAAAAAACAAAACTTAATGCCTGAGCACCTGTGAAATTTTATTTATTAAAGATAATGTGGCTGAATTTAGTTCATCAACCATATTATGGTAAACCTTGAGTAGATAACAAATATTTGCTATTTTTCTCATATACGTAATAAATGTTCATAAATCTCCCTGAAAATGTAGAAAAAAAATGTATGTCTACAAATTTTGTAATGTATATGAAGCTAAATATGTGTTCAAGTATCTGTCTCTGTGTGTTTAATTGATGTGTGAGAATAGGCAAGTACGTTTCAGTGTGAGAGTATTTACCTAGAACTCTATTCTTTCTCATATTGGTAAAGGCTGCATTGGTATTTTAGTTTGTAGAATGCAAAATATTATAAGTACTGGTTAAATCATGCAAATATCACTAAAATTGAAATGAAAGTATTTTAGATAATCTCTCTCTTTAACTCATTCACTTTTTAGCAGAACAAAGATTTTCTACATTTCAAATGATTTAAAAATAATGTTCAGGCCCCCTTTTCATTTTATGCAAACATGAGTGTGAAAGGAAAACAGGAGGAACTCAGAGTTGAAGGCCATGTGGGGTACTAATGTTGCTTTAGGATAATTCTAAACTATGCATGACATTTGAGAATTTAAGGTCAGTTTATTAAAAAGACAATTCTTCCTCTCTAACTAATTTTAACTACTAAATTTAACCTCAAGTCAACAAAACTGCATGGGGGATGTTCAATTCCTGGTGTTGAATTCAAGCTACATTCTGGGACAAATTCTACACTTGCTACCTTAATTATTGGCTCCAGAAGTACAAAAATAGTACAAGCACACTTTCTACTTAAGAATGAAATAGGAGCTTTTTGTGTCTTTTCAGGTTTTATCGTTTCATCTAAAATAGAGTCACTAAGTAATGCAGGTGTTGTTTCTGGATATTAGCCAAAGTTCATCTTCAGCGTGGTTGAATGGAATAGGTTGTCACTGAAAGGCTTTTGCTTCTTACACTATTCCTGAAAAAAATAAAAATGAATCAGTATTGGTTTAATATGTTTTCTTCCCCTTGGAAGTGATTTAATTCTCTTTGCTGTGCACCTACAGACAGATTATATATAGTGTTGTGGGATATTTGTACACTGTGTGAAGATGTATTGCTATGATTGGTGTAATAAAAGCTAAATATCCAGTAGCTAGGCAAAAGAGGATAGGCAAGAATCCTCAGGGAAAGAAGAGGTAGAGAGGGAATCTAGGAACATGAATTTCTCCAGAGATTTGGAACAAGTCAAATGAACCACACTGAGGAAAAATAAAAGTCATGTAGCCGAATGCAGATTATTAAAAGCAAGTTAATTTGATTTCTAAGATCCCAAGCTAAAAATAAGCCTTTATAATTAATAACACATCTTTGTCATTGCTTGTGGGCTGGCAGTCCCAATGAAAAAGTATTACTACATATGGCATTCGACATGGAGTCTCGAATATCCAATCATAGGACCTAAGAAATCTAAAAAAACTTCTGGACATAGACCTGGACATTATTTTCTAGTTCCACAGTCTCTCAGGTAGACCTATGCTCGCCACATACAATGATTTAGCTCCCAACTGCTACCTCTGGGCTTGAGTCATTTGCCAGTGTCATAGGCTAAGTATAACTATGCTGACAAACAGACTGGCCCTTTATGGCCTGGGTCACATGGTCAGAGAATTCTGCAGGTGCACAGAAAACCTGATCCAGACACACACATGCACAAAAAAAATCTGAAAATGCACAATATCCTTAAAAATGTGCTTAAGTGCTGAACAAAATGAGTATAGACAGTCATAAAAAAATACAATTTAAAAGTAATAAAATAAATAAATTAATTAAATAAAGTCTTTAAAGAGATAGTCAAGTAGTATAAAAACTATGCAATGTAAGGGTGGGAAATAACATAACACAGAGAGTTTGGTTTTTATATGGTATTTCATTTATTTTTAAAATTTTAAATGCTGCTGAACAGAGAATGACAGATGCTGAGAGACACTGAGGTGTGGAAGGGGTGGTTGAGCTAATTCAGTGTATGTTTAGTGCTTTCTTGGCTTCAAACTGGAAGTCAGACAATGTGTTTTATTGGGGAGAGGTTTTACCTTTGTTTCCACAGGAAACAAAGAGCTATGAATTCCTACCAAGTTAATTGAGATAAGATTTACCAGGAAGGACCCCATAAGGAACTTGTACAGACATGAGGGGAAAAGACAAGAAAGTCTACAGGATAGGTAATATATAAGATAATCCCTGAATATGGAAACAGCTCTGAGATTGATGAGACACAATAAATCTTTTTGGCTAAAGAGGCCTCATGAGTTATATTACACAATATCCTTTCATATGGCATGAATAGAGATTTACAATACAATTTGGTTATACAGTAAAAGCAATCTTATAAAGTCAACAGATGCCTTTCACTGGTTTAAACATTGAACAAAATAATCATCTTTAGCTAAATTGTGCAAAAGATATTCCATATTTGCCTTAATGAAGATATATATGTTACCTTCAAAAGTTTCTATTTTCAGAAAAAGAGTTCAAACAACAATAAAGACAAGGTAATCAAGCTCTCAGAATGCATTTTTTGTACTTTCTTCAAAATTCGGCATCCAGAACAACTTCAAAGCTGCTAGCTAAGATGGCCCGACCTCACAGACTACTCTAGTCAGGACTTCAGATAAGCACTACACTTCCTCATCATACAGAGTCTAAACAAAAAATAATAAAATTATCTGTCCCACAATTAATCATTAATCAGTTTTCTCAGGGTACCCTATCACTCACTGCTTGCAAAAAAAAAAAAAAAAAAAAAAAAAAAAAAAAAAACAAGAAAATATTGGGAGCACATTGCCCACATTCCCAAGAGGTGGGTTGGTGTTTTTTGGTCATTCAGTGGGTTATAAATGTGTGGCATCATTTAGTGGGGTTCATTACAAATTTTTATTGGTTATGATAAGAGAGAAAACTAAGCAAGGATTCAAGGTTGTCTTTCTGAAAGGAAAAATGGGGTATATAGGATAAAAGGTAGATTAGTAAATCCACTTAAAAAAAAACAGCTACTAATCTCAAATATTTTCATTGGTATGGGTTTTTGTGTATTGATATAAATTTAAGATTGTTTTTGTCATATTGTATGTTTCTAATCATGTTTAAGGAAGTATACCTATACAACTCATTTTACAATATAAGGTAAAATTCCAGTCTTTAAACTGTTTAAGATAATTAAGTAATACAGATTAGCAGTTTGTCATCTATAATAATAAAAAAACTGTAGTCATATTAGGTATGTTTTCTCAGTTAAACAGATATATTTTAGATGGATAGGTAGTCTTTAAACACTTTAAAGACCTACAAATGTGACACTTAAGAGATTTTTAATAATATAAGACTTTTCATGACAGTTATATACCTCTGCTCCTGGCAGCACCAGTTTACTTCAAAAAACAATGATAGGCCCTTGTTCTAGAGAGGCAGCTTCTGCCTCTCTCTCTGTTCTTTCTCCTTCTTTCCTTCCCCCCTTCTCCCCTTCCTTTTCCCTCCATAACTCATTAAATAAACGCTCTAACCCAGCTCACTCTGCACAGCATGTCTTTCTGCCTCTCACATGCGTCAATCTCCCACCTATCAAGGGGACCCTGCAAGACTTCAGTAGCCCCGCTGCTGTCCCTCGTGGGATTGCCACCCCTTGTGGGACAAGCCTCGAGTCACACTGTTTACAGTTTTCCTATAGGAGAGCTAAAACTTTTCCTTTTATTTAAACAAAAGGGGGAATGTTGTGAGATTTTTGTACACTGTGTGAAGATGTATTGCTTTGATTGATGTAAGAAGGAGTTGAACTGCAAATAGCTAGGCAGGAGAGGACAGGCAGGATTTTCAGGGAGAGCGAAGAAGAACAGGAGGAATCTAGGCATGTGAATTTCACCAGCAGACTCAGAGATTGTTGGATGTGCCACACTGAGGAAACGTAAAAGCCATGTAGCAAAATGTAGGTTAATAAAAACAGGTTTGTTTGAATTATAAACGCCTAATCTAAAGGCCAAGCTTTAATAGTTAATAATAAGTCTCCATGGCATTATTTCTGGGCTGGTGGTCCTGATGGGAAAGCACACAATAGCTATTAAAATTCTGTTTTATGGTTTTACTTATTTTTTGATATAGGTAAAAGTAGTAAGTTAATGTGTGATAAAGGGATTGAGGAGATTTCTCCATTACTAACTTTTTTCCTTGAAAGTAAGGTGATAATAGTTGAAAACCCTAGAACACACATAAAACCAGACTCAATGATAATGGACATCTGAAAAATGTGAAAAAAAATCAGCACTCCTACAATGAAATAAACAGGAGGAAATAAAACCAAGAAGTTCATAAGTTTGTCTGATATTAACAAATTATATTGCTTATAATATTTTATGGGAAGGTAAGTCTCATGTATTTGTAAATCAGAGGAGAGTAGTCACATGGCAGTGTGACTTATGAACTCTCATCAAAGCTGTACGGTAACATAACAATGCTCCTGTGTATGTGACATGCTCTTAAGTTTATATGTACACATATGGAGGCTGAGGTAGAATCACAAAAATGGCAGAACCTGAAAAAGCAGCTGTCTAGGAAAGAGGTGACACCACACAGGAGGGGCCAGCATCTAAGAGGAAATACCTGACAATTTAAACCATTAGATAAAGTTACTAAAGGTCCCTGAACTCTGGACTTCACTCATACCCTGACCAGTTTGTCTGATTAGATCTTCCTATCTTTTTGGAATTCCTATTAGCAATGGAAATTGTGGGGTTTGACTCTATGTAAATTTGATTATTAGAACTACATGAATGTTATTACTCGAAGGCTTTGTGGAAGGTCATTCCCTTGTCCATGAAGGATGAGGAAGTTACTCTGCTGAGGGATTTTGAGAATGTATTCCATTTTGAAGGGAAATTCATGACTTCACAAGGTTTTTACAGATTTGATAGTAACTTTTTCAAAGACAAGTGTTCCTGCAGCTCTGCTGACTGTGTTTCTCCATGTGAATGTGTACCCATACACTTCCTGTGGGTTAGTTGAATAGATCTGTCCCATGTGTCCCATCCAATTCTGCGAGTCCCTGTCCCCCGATACGGTGCGCGCTTTCCGACTCGAGCTGTAAGCTTGGAACAACATCCTAGGAGTTGGAAACAGACACACAGACACAGAGAGACCTGGATCATTTGCCCAAAAGTTAAATGTCAACTTTATTCAGCGAAATTCCAGGTTTAAATACTTGGGGGCCAAAGAACGAGAACCCCCTTCCAGCTGAGAGTGAGATCGAGGTGTTGAGCTCTTGGCGCCAGTGACAGGAGGAACATGGCAGAGGGGCTCAAGCTAGCCACAGTGACAGACATTTCAGGCGCTGCTGTGAGAACCCTTGTTTGCAGGTGGAACTACCATGTCAATAGAGGATAAAGCTCTCTATGCTAATTCCCCTAGCTGGTGGGGTCAGCAGAGGAGGTGACAGAAAGCTTAGACTGGTGGGGTAAACAGTCCTGCATAGCGCCTTGAGGAGCCGGGAAAGGCCTGGGATCCAACACCCATGTACATTTTCTGTATAATACTTGTGAGTTCCAACAGACTGTCCAGCCAAGTTTCAGGCATTCTCCTGACTGCCTATTCAGTTCTAGGATTTATGGGGGCATGTCAATGCATTGATTTCTGCTGAACGTTTGGGGGGATTTAGCTCAAGTTCCTCTATTTCCATGATAGTTATTTTACTGACAGCCATTTCCCCAGGCCTCTAAAAGTAGATTTTTAATATCAAAATGAAGAGGGCTTTGGAAATTAATGGATTTGTCTATAGGAAACAGAGTTAAATGTTGTTAGAAAAAATCTTAAGACGAGCCTCTCTGCCAATGCAAAGATACCCATGTTTAATAAATTCAGTGCTTTTGGGTGGCACGGGAGCATGGCTGGGAAAAGACAGAAAGAGGAAGACACACAAATATCCAGACCACATGTTCTTTTTTCCGGTGCAAGTCTAAATAGCCAGTGGGAGTGGTCCTGATCCTCCGTGGGGAGGGGTCAGCGCTTGGCAGGCTTCCTGAAGATGGAGTCCAGATCAAGGGGCTTAGGATGGATGCCCGGGACTGGGGTGATGCTTCCAATCACATATATATTGTAACCTTCTGCTTAGGCATCTATTCAGAAACTAAATCACTTCCTTGATGTAAAGGAAAGAGAGAGAAAAAGAGATCATAAAGTTGGGTAGGTAGAAAGTAGGTTTATCAAAAATTTGACAAGGAAAAAGAATATGGTGAAAATTATATTGTATGCAAATCTTTAAATAACTGAACATCTGATTTTATATATATATATATATATATATATATATAGAGAGAGAGAGAGAGAGAGGGAGGGAGAAAGAGAGAGAGAGAGAGAGAGAGAGAGAGAGAGGGAGGGAGAGAGACAGGGAGAGAGAGAGAAGCCAGAATTACACACAGGAAAAAAAGCATCATCAACAAATGATTTTGGTCCAATTGGATGACTGTATTAAAAGAATGAAAATAGCTCTATACTTATTACCCTGCACAAAATTCAACTCCAAGTGGATCAAAGACATGACTCTAAAGGCCAGATATACTAAACCTTATATATAGAGAGAGTGAGAGATATTCTTAAACTTTTTAACACAAGAAAGAACTTTCTGAACAGGACATCAATAGCAGAGACACTAAGAACAAAAATTAGTAAATGAGACAACATGAAACTCTAAAGATTTTATATGACAAAGGAAGTCATCATTTTCACAAAGTGACATAGTAAAGAATGGGTTTCTGTGTCATTGTTCTAATGCTGTGAAGAGACACTATGACCATAGCAATACTCATAAAAGAAAACATTTAATTAGGACTTAGGAAAGCATTTGATTGATTACAATCTCACAGGTTAAGTTCACTATTCTTATGGTCGAGAGCATGGTGGCACAGAGGCAGACATGGTAGCTGAGGAATGTACATTGGGGTCTGTAGACAGCAGAAAGAGAAACCGGAGGTGAATTGGGGTATTGAAACCCCAGAGCCCATTTCCAGTGACACACTTCCTCCAACAAGGTCATGACTACTCCAACAAGGTTATGCCTCCTAATCTCTTTCAAGTAGAACCACTTCTTAATGACAAAGCATTCAAATATATCAATCTATGGGGATCGTTTTATTCATACCACCACAATAGGGAGATCTATCCATTTCTTCCTAGTCCCCAAATTATAAATCACAAACAAGCACATTACTTAGGTTTCTTCTTTTCTTGCATGTGTTTTGTAGGTTTTGAGAAGTGGTAACATGGCAGTGAACCGAAAAGAAAAAGGTTGGAGGTAAAAGTGTCTGTTAAAGGTTAAATATTTTCCTCCTACCTCTCTTTTTCCCTCCCTCCTTCTTCCCTTCTCCTCTCTTACATTCATTTTTTATTGACAGGGCCTTCTCCTGCATATCAAGCTGGTCTGGAACATATCATTTAACTTCATCTGATTTTGAAGTTTTGATCAATCTATCTGACCATCCCAAGTGCGAGGATGACAGGAATGTGACAATATGTAAGGAACAATATGTACAAATGTTGTTCAAGTTATTGTGAATCCAGATTAATGGGTATTCAATAGGAATTAGATCAAAGAGGTCTTAAAGGAATGAAATGGATTGAAGTAAATAAAAGTACTAGACCAATCCTTCTTTGTTATTTATTCATTCAGTCATTCATCTAAGTATTAATTCATGTGACAAGTATTAACTTACTATACACTAGTAGACACTATCCTAGGAAGTTAGTAACACATGAATAGAACAGCCTAGTTTTCTACCATTGGAGTTAAAAGAAGAGAGAAGGGAGAAGGGGAGGGTTGGGGAGAGCTTGGGGGAGTGGGATGGTTGAGATGGAGGAAGGACGGATATGGGAACAGGTAAGAAGATACCTTAATTAAGGGAGGCATTGTGTGATTGGCAAGAGGCTTGACTCTAGAGGGGTTCCCAGATGTCCACAGGGATGTCCCCAGATAGGACCCTGGGCAGTGGAGGAGAGGGTGCCTGAGCTCGCCTTGTCCTGTAGTCAGACTGATGATTATCTTGAATATCACCATAGAACCTTCATCCGGTGACAGATGGGGATAGAGACAGAAACCCACATCATAGCACTGGATTGAGCTCCCAAGGTCCAGGTGAAGAGCAGAAGGAGGGAGAATATGAGCAAGGAAGTCAGGAGCACGAGGGGTTGGTCCACCCACTGAGACAGTGTGCCTGAGCTAATGGGAGGTCACGAATGTCAGCAGGACTGGGACTGAACAAGCATGGGATCAAATTGGACCCTCTGAATGTGGCTGATAATTGGGGCAGACTGAGAAACTAAAGATAATAGCACTGGAATTTGTCTCTACTGCATGTATTGACCTTTTGGGATCCTATTCCATTTGGATGCACACTTACCTAAGCCTGGATGGAGGCGGGGAGGGCCATGGACTTCCCACAGGGCAGGATACCCTGCCCTCTCTTAGGACTGGAGGGGGAAAGGAGAAGGGTGATTGGGAGAAGAGGAGGGAAGTTGGAGGAGGGAAGGAAGTGGAAATTTTGAATGGTATTATTTAAAGGTATTAAAATAAAAAAGAAGAAAAAAAGACAATACAATGCACAGACATATCATAGGCTTATGACCTCCTTGGCAAAAATCAAGAAGCAGGGGGGAATACAAGCTGTGTTCAGCAAGAGGGCTAAGAGGGGCAGAAGAATCATGGAAATTGAGAAAAAGAAATAAAGCTGTTGCAGAAGTCTGCCTTCTCTGTGATGACCCAGAGCTATAAAAAAAAAATGTAACCAACTTTGTCCTAATGGTCTCAAGACTGACAAATGTTTCAAGACAAGAAAAAACATGTGGTAAACCCTTGGTTTTCATTACAGTTTATCAGCTTTTCCTGGGACCTCAGGAAGATAATTTGTTTTGTTTTCTTCAACTCTGCTTTAGGGACATTTTCATTTCAATTCATAGCCCCCACTGACGCCTCACACATCATATTGGATGTGATACATAAAGTTAAAAACCTTTTGTATATTATATACTGTGGTAGAGACTAAAGAAAAGTGGTATTTTACTTCACTTGTAAGTTAGTAATTACCTGCCACAAGTTCATATGTGTTGAAAGATGACATGAGACCTCAGAGGCCATAAATGCAGCCTGTATGATGCACAACAGTGCAGGAACAAAGCAGTTATTACAGGGTAGGAAACTGCCGCTTCATTAGAAACTTATTAGACAACCTCCTTCTTGTAGGAGTCACAGTCCTCTATATTAATCTGGAAGACGAAGAAAGTTCTTCACTGCCCTGAGAAGACACCAGCTCTCACATCTAAGATTGCTTGCTATGCAAAATTCCTGAGACAGATGATATAGACAAAATGTTGTCACTGAATCATTACAAGTCACATAAAATCACAAGTACCATCTAGGGCTACTATTATCAAAATGCTGCCTAGCTCACAAGTATTTATGCTAGTCATTGAGTCTGAAATCCTCAATATTTTTTCTTTTGCCCAACCTGTCTCTTTTTCTAATGTCTACTTCTTTATGCCTTGTATTTTCTTATTGCAATAACTTATGTTTCAGCTTTGTATAGTTGAATTAATTATTATTGCATTAACATAACAAGTGACCTAAATCTCACAGAAATTGTAAAGTACTTAAAATTTAATTTCAAAGCTGTAACCTACCTTAATATTATTATTTTTAATAGCAATTATATAATCTACTTTCTTGGTTTAAGGGTGGAATTTTCAAAAAATTAATAACTGATTATTGTTTGAATTAATTGCCTCCTCAAGGACATTTGCATCTTAACAAGTAAACAGTCACAACTGAAGAAATTGTCCTTATTTCTTACAAGCAATAAGGTTGATTGAGGAGTTATGTTGAGGCAGAAGAAAAGCCTTTTAATGCCATCATCTACTGCAGGAAAGGATTCTGCCCTATGGGAACAGTGCACAGAATCCGGTGTATGAAGCAAACCCAAGGGATCCAGATCTGCTTTACCCAAAGCAGCTCTGCTTTTGTCTGTCATATATTGGATCATCACCAAAGATTTCATTGAATTAAAAGCTTTGTAGATAAGAAAGAGAAACGTCGCCAGCAACAAACAGCATCTGAAGGTCACTGGTCTAATTTATTTATGACTTGGACAACCTATACTTTTCAGTTCTTTATTTCTCCCGTTGTTCATTTAAACAGTACTACTTCAGGAGGCAATACTTGACAATGACAATTTATGAGTCCTGTTAACCACGGCACTATTTTCTCATTTAAACTTTTAAAAAAAATCTATAAATATACATAAAAAGCTAAGAAAAGCACATTAGTACAAGTTAGATATGATTTTATATAGAGAACATAATTGCTATTTTTATCTTTTTATTAAATTTCTCCATTGAAACTTTTATGTGTGTATATAATGCCTTCTGAGTATTCTCCTCCACTCTCTCTTATTTTCCTTTGACCTCTATACCTCCCCGTTTTCTATTCACTCTATAAATCATTTTACACATTCATTTGTTTTTGTTCAGTTTTGTAACTCATTGATTGTAAGCAGGGTCATCTGTATGACCATGTTTTAGAATATCCATCGGACCCTGGTGGGCTCAGCAGTAATTACACAAAAGAATAAAGTGACTACCCTTCTATAAGTAGTCATTAGTTCACAAGGAGGGAGAGAGTCCAGTAAGCCTGTCATCATCTCTGACTGTTGATAGGCCATTGTTACACAAATTCCATTCAGGTAACCAAAGCTGATATGAGATCATGATTACAAAATCTGTGTCAAGTTCAAAAAACTGCATTTCATAGCTATTTCTCCATATTTTCTAACACATCCATTCTTTCCTCTCTTCCGCAATGCTCCTGAGCCTGAGATGGGAAATATAAATGCTTTATTTAGCAGTCCCAATTAAACCACTGACTGTAGATAAGCCCCACTGATTAAGGCAAAGAGTAATATTTGTCCTTTATAAACATAGATATTTATAAAGAAATTCATTTATAACTAAGTCAATTTAGGTAAATAATAGCTATGAGTTACTCAATAGGGCCTATGGCTTTCCCAGACATGTTGAGGTTAAAAAAAAAAAAGCCTTTTTATGCCATCATCTAATTCAGGAAAGGATTCTGTCCTCTGGGAATAGTGCACAGAATCCAGTGTTTGTAGCACTAGTTGTGGATTCCTTCCTGTAAGTATGTGTCATCTCTAACCAGAGAACAGTTGAATCATCACCATCAAGCAGCTATTGCCCAACCACCCCATTCTATTGGGGAAGATGCTATTATAATTCATAGGGTTCACAAGTGAATGAGAACATTGTCTTTTATTTTTCCCATCATCTAAGCACCTTAATACATTGAAAGAGTTTTTAGTGGAAAATAACTGTCCATCTAAGATCCAGCATGATTTACCCATGTTTTACAAGAAAGCTGTGTAATGTCTTTATCAATAGGATTGTATCATCTACTATGGTGGGAAACCAAGAGAAGTAGCAAGAACCCGGATTGCGTTGGAGGTATTTTGTGTGTCCATTACCGACAATTCAGAAGTAACTCACAACTGGTACTGGGATTTGTGTGGAACAATGTTCTGTATTCTGTCAATTATATTTTAAATAAATGCTGATTGGCCAGTAGCTAGGCAGGAAGTATAGGTGAGACAACCAGACAGGAAGTAGAGGCAAGTCAAGGAGAACAGGAGAATTCTGGGAAGAATACGCAGTCCTGAGCAAGTCACAGAGCAAACAAGCTTCGCTGAAAAAAAGTACTGAGTCATGTGACTAATATATACTAGAATAATGGGCTAATATAAGTTATAAGAGTTAATAATAAGCCTAAGCTAATAAACCCATCAGTTTATAACTAATGTAGACCTCTGTGTGATTTCTTTGGGACTTAATAACTGCGGGAACTGGGCAGGACAGAAACCCCGGTCAACACTGGGTTTTGTTTGGTATCCTACAGGTTTCAGAAGCATTATCATCAATGTGGGCTATCTTTTTTCTAGATATTTCTTTACATTGCATTTTTAATTTGGTTACAAAGTACTGGGTTTCATAAAGCATTTTAATGCTCCCTTTAGTTTGGCTGATTACCTCCCTACAAATCCTCTTTCCTGTTCTTCCAATCCCCTCCTTGCTTAAACTATTTTGCCTCTCGAATTCCTTTCCTCTACTTTCATTTTACATTTGTTATTCTTTGAGAGTCTGTAAATATATCTTTAAAATATTCACATTACCTGAGGAGAATAATTCTTCCAACTTAAAAGAACATTAACTTAGAAAAGTGAAATTTTCTATTTTGTGTTATGGAGTATAGAGGTGCTGAGGACTGAAAATGTGTGACAGTCTAAAAATATGACTTTGATTTGCAGAGTGTAGTCAAATATCAGGAGAATAATTGGTAGACATTTGCATTATAATTTTCCTGGAAAATCAGTTCTTCTTTTTATAAACTTATTCCCATAATGACCAATTACTTCAACTTAACAAGAAAACCAAAGAACTTTTTCCTTCTTTCTTTCTTAGTAAGTCAATCATTAAAACAGAATGACAGTGTCTTCTTTATAATAGCCAATGGGGAATTAGTATTTCTTAAGTTGGAAATATATGCTAGTCATTCCCCAAAGATATTTCTTTTTCTTAAAATAAAATAAATAACTAAAACTGTACTTCTCCCTTAGCACCAATGTTGCTATGACTTAAAGCTAATTTTCATTTGATTTACCATTCTTCATAGTATTTTTTCAACAATTATATTATGTCAATGTTGGATCATTTTCTAAAAGAAAGTATACAAAGCTTATATTGAATAATTGTCCCTCATCTTCAGGGCATGATTTGCCTTTTGTCTGTTTGATCGTTTGCTAAACACACTGTGAAAATTCCTCTAACTTGACAGGCAGCACTGAGTTCTCTCTGGGGATAGGCTGAATCCCACCAGGAGTTTCATAAATAAATCACTGTCACTTCTTTCCATTAATCCTAGAAAATCAATGCACTTTTATGTATAGGCTTCTTTTAGGATATCTTACAAAACTTGTCAAATTTGTACTGCTAGTTAACTGAACATTATACTTTTGAACACACTATAAAAAAGCAAAATATAAATGCAAATTTTATGTGGGAAGTATTATAGGTGTGCATTAAAATGCAAATTTTATGTGGGCATTATCATAGGTGTGCCCTAAAAACAGGCACCATTACTATCTCTAAAATTCCGCCAGTTTTTAACAGTGACTATATCTCATTACTGTTTGGATTTGAATAAAAAATATCGACCAAAATAAATAGAAATAACTTGTACTGTTCTGGGAGTCTCTATCACATCCCTCACTAAAAAGTATTCCCAACTGGCACTGGGGTTGTGTTTGGTACCCAACAGGCTTCAGGTTCAGCATTATCAACAGCATATGCTTGTGTACTTGAACACCTGGTCCCAGTTGGTGGCACTGTTTGGAGGTCAAGAAACCTTTAGAAAGTAGAGTCTTGCTGGACCAAGAGCATCACTGGGGGCACATTTGGAGAATTAATGGTGCCTCTTCAATTCCCGATCCTTCTCTTGCTCTTTCCTGCTGCTGCCATGTCTTCCTCACCACTATGAACTCTAATCATCTAGAATGGCTATTAAAAATAAGCTCTTGTTTCATCACATCAACATAAAAATAACGATTTTACTTATGTGGTACTAGGGTGATGAATTTTATAAATATTAGATCAATTTTGGTATATTACTGGGACTACATTAAATATTTTTTTAATCTCAGTTTTACTGTAAGTCACATAAAACAATATCCATTTTACAGTAACGTTTAACCATTTACAAACTATTTCTGTTGCTGACTGAGCGATTTCTGTTCCTTAGAAACTAACTTCATTGTATTTTCATTGTTCATTGATTTGCATATCTTGTTCTCATTCTCGAAGGAAAACTAAATCAAAATTCCTCATATCCGTAGAATAAAAGACTAAACTATGTTTTATTACGGTGGACCTGGGAGGAATGGGAAGTGAGTGTACTTGGGGTGCATTGTATGAAAATCCCAAATAGTTACTAAAAATGATATATTGAAAAAATACCAAAAAGTAGCAGTGTATAAAGTTAAAAAGAAAAAAAAGAAAAAAATAGCTATCGTCAAAAATTCAAAAATCTTTGGATGAATACAGGCACCCAAATAATATAAATTCTGTACAATTTTATTAAAATTAACAAGGCCAAAGGAATCAATTAGGAAGTCATTATTACAAACATAAAATGAGACATTATAAAACTGGATTTTTTTCAATGTAAAATAGTTTTAAAAATCACAAGGACAGAATATTAGCAGTTGCTATCAAGTTTTATTTGACAAATTACTTTGTTTAATAAGTCATTTTCACTGAATTGTTGTGGCAATTCACTGTACTCTTTAATATTGGCCATTTTACCAGATCTAGAATTACCTAGGGAAAAAAAATCTCTGGATGTCTCCCCCAGGACGGTTATATAATTGAGGCAGACAGGCTAACCTCACCAGTGGGAGGCACCAATCCATGGTTTTGAGTTCTAGATTAAATATAAAGGAGCAAGCAAATGGAAGACCAGAGTCCCTAACGGTATCTGGACTTCAGCACCATACGACCTACTGACTCTGGTGCCTGCTGCCACAACTTCCATTATTAGACTACACTCTGCCTGGACCTGTGAACCAAAAACTTTTCCTCATTGAAGATCCTTTGGGCAGCTATTTTGTTTCAGTAATAAGACAGCTATGGCAATACATATTACTTTTTGGTGTACTTTAGTCTGTAATATTTTATCTTGTTCTTATTATACTTTATTATGGGAAATGCACAATGAACAAAGGGAGAGAAAGAACACTTGCCACAGTGTGGGAAAGAGGATGAGGGAGCCGACTGAGACACTACAGGAGTAATTAGATGACATTTGGAATAATTTCCCCAAAATATGCATGGTATATAAATTTCAGTATAATAGCTTCCCCTTAGTAATCATTAAAAAGCACTGGGAGCTTAACTTCCCAAGACTGTCTCCTCATGGTTTGTTTATTCATAGAAAAGTAACTGGAGCACTGATTTCCAGCCTGGAAAGTGGTATTTATAACTTTTGCTGGCGAACAATAGTAGTTTTCTCTCTAAAGCTCAACACATTTTCTTGTTTAATTACCTAAATTACAAGACCTAAAATATGTTACAAGGAGATATCGTGAAATCCTCATTTGATTTTTATTTATTTATGTTTAATTAATTTAAAAAAAAAACTGACCATATTTGCCACCACAGCTATTCTGGAAAGTGAGGCCAGAGATTTCAGATAAAAATATCTATGTGGGATGTACAGTGACTTCAAGATTCTGTCTTAAAAAGTCATAATAGTAACGTTGGCAGTGTACTTTTCAGGGAAGACAGGAACGAGGCATTGAAACCCTCAGTACTGAAGACAGAGGACCAAAAGAGAAAGTGTAATTTCAATATGAGACAGAAGACTACTGTTTCCGTTCGCCTTTGGACAAATGATTTGAACTAGATCCCACTTCCGTTCACAGGACTGTTACATTACTCAGCAGTACTCAATATAAAACAATTCATGCTGCCAGGCAGTGGTGGCACACGCCTTTAAGCCCAGCACTCGGGAGGCAGAGGCAGGAGGATCTCTGTGAGCTTGAGACCAGCTTGTAATTGTTTAAACAGCAGCTATCGTTCCAACGTTACTTGCTCTTCCTCATCTCCCAAATACTAAAGCCACAAACGTGAGCTACTACACGAAGAAACCTGAAAGGTTTTGCTAACATATATTTTCAAAGTTTCTTAAAAACCTATTTAAGACTAAAAGTATTTATTTGAAGGAAAGAAAGATTACACAGAAGATGTGTATATGTCAAATTCATTTAAAAACAGAAAAAAAGAAAGAAAGAAAGAAAGAAAGAAAGAAAGAAAGAAAGAAAGAAAGAAAGAAAGAAAGAAAGAAAAAGTCCAACATCCAACATGCTGTCTGGTTTCAGTTTGAAGATACAGGCAAAACCCAGACCTCAGCTTAGTCTTTTGTCTTCAGAAGAATTCAGGATGTGTGTGTATGAGTGTGTTTGTTTGTATGTATGTATGTGTGTGTGTGTGTGTAGGATTCTGCCATATCCTGATGACTCACACTTCTCTTTCCCTCCTTCATATAACTTTCCCACATGAGGATAGAAAAACCTAAGGTAGTAAAAAAAAAACTTTAATGACAAGAGGAAATACCTTCACAAGACTGGAGAAGTTAATGGCCACTTTGATTTAGGTGCATTCAAAAGCAAGCAAACTATAGTCACTTGTATTCCTTTCTCTTGAAAATTGCAGGACAAAGCATCTAGATTCTGGCAGAGCAGTTCAAAGACAATAAATACCCCAAAGTCACTAATAACTGTCTTCATTTGTGTTTTTAAAGCTGACTTTGATTCACATCTATCGTTCCTTTGTGCATTTATTGTGAGTGGCTGAAGCTGTGCTGGACTAACCTGCCTGGCCAGTTTTCTTAGGTTGCTGATAAGAACAAAAAGATCACAGAATCTGAACCCTTTCCAGCTCCCAGCCCCAGGTTCTAGTGGATTTTAAGGCGTCATTGTATTTATAACTGGTGGAGAGAAGAGAGGTCAAATGTGAGATCTCAGGGTCATTTGACTTGAAATGAGTAGTATTTGGAAATTTGAATGACATTTCTTAAAGTTTGCATACCAAATCATTTAGTATATGCTGTTCTTTTAAGATAATTTGCAAAACAGTTTGAGAAAAATCAATGTTATTTATTCACATTTTATGTGTTCTGATAAAAGAATAAAGAAAGTCTCTCCATGACTGCTGGACATTTTCTTGCAGATCTTTCTAGCTGTCTTTTTCTTCCCATATAAATAATTGTGTCCTCAAATTCTGTGTTCATCTGACTCATTCACAAGTCAGAAGCATTTAGACAAATAGATATAATCATAAATAAGAGATTTCAATTAATATCATTACAAGATCATTTATTTTACTAATAACTTGACAAAGATCATATCACTTAAGCAAGACCTCCATGAATAACAACAAATAACCTGCCACTTCCTTGATTCTCTTAGAAGGTTCCTCAGAAATTTACCACATTTGAAATGCTATCGTCATAGTCATACCTTTTTGGGAAAAAAAATTTGCATTTTTCCTTTATTTTACATACCAACAGAAGTTCCCTTTCCTCTTCAACTACTTTTCAGAAAATGTTATGAGAGGAGCAAACATTCCAGAAAGCGGATAAACTTCCAGGCAAAGTCACTAGTGAAAGTTATGCTACGAAGTCTACCCTACATCATATTGTTTGCAGGTTCCAAGGGAAAAAGACTTTTCAAAGTGAAACAGAACTACTCAAAAAAATTTAAATATTTTGGTAACACTGCCTGTGAAACACACAAACTCCAGACATAATAAATGAATTTTGCAAACACTCTGACTTTCCAGGAACTAGTAGAGCAGCGAAATAAAATAAGTACTAAGTGTGCTTTTGGGGGAGGAAGAGAAGTGCTTTTAATATTAACTTAAATGAAAGTATTTAAATGAAATTTACAAGCAGGTCTTCAATAAATAACAAAGTCAATAAACCATAATTTGCCCTTTTAACATATATTCATATATTAAAAGGGATGATTCAATTATTTTTCAGACCAAGAATTGGAAATTTTATATTTAATCTAACATATTAAAAGTAAGCAAAAAGAAAAAAAAATGTTGGGGACCTAGATGGTCACTTGGAAATTTAAATTACTTATTTTCTTGGTTTTCTGTAGGTTTTAATCTTACGAAGTTGCAAAAGTGAATACTTTGAATTTTCATGCTGATCATTAAAAATCAGTGTTTTAAATCAACAAATTTAGTATTCACCACAATACGAAAATAAAATTGCACGAAACTCTTCTATTGATACCTACTTACTACACAGGACTGCCACAAAACTCCATCATTCTAAAATATATTTACAGGTCTGAATTCTGGTATTATGCCTACATGTTTGTATGGAATAGAGTCTGATTCAGAGTACATGTGTATTTAATTACCTAACATATATATATACATATATGTACACATATGCATATATATGTTTAGCATTAGCTAAATATTGATATATAGGTGATATATTACGTTTTTAATCATTTCTTAACTAAAAATAAATGATCAAAATTGTTTCACTTAACATTTATTAAAGCAGTGATCAGAGATGAATTTAACATTTATTAATGAGCTAAACCATGCTAAAAGTAGATAATACTTAGACTCAGATGAAGTGAATTTCCATAGAAATACATTAGAGAAGAGATGAAATGACAAGGTTTGAGATCATATGATCACTGATACCTTGAGTTTGGGGGCACTCACTTTCACCAATAGTACCAATTCCTTTGTTACAAACGTGAGAAAATACTTAAAAAATCTAAAACATTTTCTAGTTTTAAAACACTTTATTCTGAAATGCTTGTGAAACTTTGAAGCATTAAATGAAAACACACACACACACACACACACACACACACACAGACATACAAATTCAAGACATAAATACTTGAAATACCCTGGCCAACCATTCAAAAGGAGAATATTTTGTTTTGGGTTTTTTCTTAGTCTATGCCTCTTGTAGGCCTAGAACATTATCAACCCAAGTAGCTCAACTTCTTTAAGATTACAGAGACCACAAGTGATTACAGTGAGAAGATCCACAGATCTAGGACAGCCTAGTACCACTGTATATATCTATACCACAGTTTCTGCGTTTATGCTTCAGTAAACATTGGAGAAGAATGGGCAGAAAGATTGCCACACTAAGAAACAGTTTCTACTATTAATGGCTACATAAACAAGACTGGGGCAGTGACAATACCAATGGTCATGTTAATGTGGAAGAGGAATTTTGGGGTAGTCCCACCTCTATATTAAGAACTATAGGCATTTAAAAAAACTGATAGGAGGAGAGGTAGCCTCTTTTAGGCATGAAACCTGTATTGGTTGAGCCATGCAGAGTGGCTCCCAGAAACCATACACACACAAATAACAAAAAAATGTACTAAGCATGTCCAGGCTAGTTTTCCTAAGCCTCCTTCCTCCTCTGGGAAAGGTGAGTCTGCTATCTGCCCTTCCCACAGTCCCAGAATGCAGGACAATCAGACAGGATAGGGAGTCTAGTCAAAGCAGGAACTCAGTTGAGTGTCAGCTTACAAAAGTGATATCCTGTACTGTAAAGGGTATCTCCAGTCAATGAGAGGCAACCAAACCCTCCCCCTGGCTGGAGGGGTGTCTACTTAGTTTTGCTGTTTCATCCTCACTCCAAGTTTAGCCAGGCTTTTTCTGTTGTATAGTCTTCGAGGCACACGCCTTGAGGTAATTTTGGCCCAAATGTTCAGAGAGAGGCGGAGGAGAGAGAGAGAGAGAGAGAGAGAGAGAGAGAGAGAGAGAGAGAGAGAGACAAATTAATAAACAAGAACAAGACTATAGGGGACATGAACAAGTTCAGGTGAGAGTTGCTGGGAGGGGCTGGAGGCTGGAAAAATGTAATTCTAGTTCAATCATAGACATTAAAACATAAATAAACCAATTTCTAAAAAAATAATGTTTCATATACTATTTAAATAATAAATTTTCTCCTAAACATTTTCCTAAAAACTCCGATTATACTTAAATTAATTAGCTCACATAACAATGTATTTGAAATGTCATAATCAACATATATTCCCCTGATATAATATATATAATCTCTTCAATGTTTTCAAAATTGTAGGCTGAAATATGTGTACTCAAATGGATAAATTGGTCACTTACATTTCTTTTTACTGTGAATAACCCCAAAATGATAATGAATACTTATGATTATAAAACAAGAGAAAGAGAGGAAAAGAGGTACTGCCAGTGGACAAAATATTCTGAGATTACATATCCTTGCTTGTCAGTTTAAGGCTGATGTTAAAAATCATTCAGTCTTCACTCTCAGGAATGACGGAAATAAAAGCAAATCTTTATTCAAGGGATGACTTCAGAGGTGAGGATCCTGTAATGCCAAGACTTAGTCAAGATGAGAGATAGGGCAAGGAGCATAGATGTCTGCACAATGATGTTTAGAACAGTAGATCACTCCCTCCTAATACTGATGGAAAACCACCTCAGAAAACTGAATTGTGCTTCCAAGGGAAAGGAAAACAAAGCAAAGGGCCCACGTGTGACATTGACAGACTCTTTATAAAACATATTTCCATCAGAGGATGGAGAGATGGCTTCATCTATAAGAGACATATAGCCAGGGGAGCTTGAGTGTAGACTCCAGCATCTGTGCCAGAAGCCAGGTGTTTCTACACACCTCTAATCCCAGCACTGAGCAGGCAGACATGGGGGTTGCTGGATCTTGCTGGTCCCCCAGCCTAGCTCAGAAACAGATCCTGTCTCAAAGGAATAAGGCAAACACTAGATACTTGATATCCTCTGCTGGCTTCTGCACACAGGCACATACATGTCACATACATACATGCATAACTTACACATACATCACATTGGAACACATACACAGAATTTAGGAACCATATTCATCATTCAATCATATAGTGAAAAATTTGGTTCTCCAGTCAATTAGCTATACAAAATTGCACATCCTATCAAATTATTTTTTTAGTTTCATTGTCAAATCTGAACAAACCTCAGTCACTTTTTAAGGGGAAACTATGTAAGGAGGGGAAACACATGAAAAACCTCTCTCAAGTGAGTATGTTGAGACAGTTTCAAAGCTACACTATCTAGAAAATATGATCCTGTACAAGAGAAAACCAAGTGATAGACACATTGGAATGCAAATATGAATGACAACATATATGGTGAATAAAATTGATAAAAAAGAAATACAAAAAATATTGCTAGAGAGTATCAAACAAGAGATGGAAGCACAGGGAATAGGGAGGAAAAAAGGCATTTAAAATGTGTCTGAGGTATGCAGTATATTTCTAATAGTGTTTCAAAGAGAGATAAAAGAATAAAACACCATACATAAGAAATGATACTAAAATGTAATTCAGGAAGTCATAATCATTGTAAAATTGCAAAAATAAAAAATACCAGAGTTTAAAGTCTTGTTTTCTTTGACTTATGAGACAAAGATATTGAGCTATAAATTGAAAAGGTAGTTTAGCTGCAGATTTATGAGATTAATATCACCATTATTAAATTTGAATAGTGTAGAGGTCATTAAATCCCCAGATAATTTTCAGTATATTTAATACACATCACTCTCTACTACGTTTGAGTCAAGTAAGAATGTTCTCAGTTATAAATGAATTCAAAACTTTGTGACATTCACCTCCCTTTAGAAAGTCTTGAAAGTTCATGCTTAGCACAGTGAAGAAATAAAATGACAGATGTCATAAAGGAAATGACACTTGCCATATTCCCATCGAGTGGCAATCGTAAGGCTGTGACTCAGCTCACACTGAAGCCTAGATACCACGATTTCCAGAAAAGACGTTGGTTTAGTGGAAATAGGAAGAAATCCTAAACCCGTTGTTGTGTTAAACAGAAGATTGATGCAGGATTAATAGGCCATGAGAAGAACTGGGAAAAGAGGGCTGAGGAGATGGCTTAGAGGTTAAGAGCAGTGACTGCTCTTCCAGAGGTCCTGAGTTCAAGTCCCAGCAACCACATGGTGGCTTGCAACTATCTAATGAGGTCCAGTGTCCTCTTCTGGCCCGCAGGCAGATATGAAGGCAGAACACTGTAGGCATAATAAATAAATCCAAAAAAAAAAGAACTGGGAAAATAAACTAGTGAAGATAATTGATAGGTATTGAATTGACAGAGAGACCATTACTTTTCTATCAGAGTAAACAACACTGTATCCAACTGAAGAAAAATATAGTAACAAAAATTCAAATTAAGAGGTAGGTGAGAGAAAGACCATTTTATATACAGCAACGATGATATCAATTCCTATTTTAACTTCACAAATATTTGTTAATGTTTTTATTTTACAGTGCTGAAAAAAGTAAATGCTACCATAGACATTTACTGTAAATATTAATTTAGAAAACACTTGCATTACTTCTTATATTCACCTCAAACCATATATAGAACTGATTTGCCATGTGTAGGATCTCTTTAATCCTGATTCTTTAGTATTTAAATTTTTCTGCTGTTATATGTGGAATTCTTAAGCTTATAATACATTTAGGTTATTCCAACTTCAAACTACAAGTCATGAGTCGTCATTGCCATAGAAGCTATTCACATGTGTTTCCAGATGTTCAAAACATTCTCGAAATATAATGATAACTATCTTTAATGTTTAGAATATTATTTCCAAGTGCAATGATATGTTTGCTTTTATAGGCCTTACAAAATTTTTGGTATCATTCTAGAATATTTATGAAGTCCAGTCAGCCATTAATATCCTATGAACTCACTGAAGATGTAAGTTGTTGAAATCATAATCTGAGTTGAACCAAAATTAGTTCTTAATTCTGTTTATTTGACAATGTCACTTAAATGGGTATGTAATTGTGCCCATATCATTTGCTGCTTCTACGAACACTATCAATAACCATTCCTTTCTTGTGTGTGCATTGTGAGGATTACATGTAAAGGCTCATTATGTGTCTGATGCAAAATAAATCTATAATTTGTGGCAGAGCTTTTCTGAGGACATTAATGCTGGTGACAGGAAAAAACTTTGTCATCACCACCTTTGAGAAATTCAGCTTTCTTCCCAGAGCCTCATATTTTTCTACTAGTTCACAGAAGGGTCAGCAATATTTTTCAATTTAGGTAGAAGTATGCAGGGCTCAAAAAGCAGCAGGAAAGATAAATAGTTACTCTCAGGTCTGGCACTGTGGAAGAGTCAATTTATGGCCAGAGAAAAATAACATAAATTCCTTGTGATACATAAAATTCCTTGACACCTAATTCCAAATAACTTACTGCTTTGAAGAAATGTCAATCATTGGAAACGGGCATTGAAAACAGATGACTGCGAAAAAACAATATAGTCTCGGATTCCAGGAAGCTGAAGTTGACTATGATAAAGATTAAGGAATAGAGAAGAAATATTAGAGCCTTGGAAAGGAAAGCATTTTATGTAGAAGCTATGCTATGAACACTTTGTTTCTCACTGACTCAATCACTAAAACATATTAAGAGATCCAAATATATTTAAACAAATGTCTATAATTGAAGCTGTAGGTTGTTATTGACCACCTTTGTCATCTTTGATTAATAATTACAAGCAAGAAAAATATGGCTGGAGTCACAAGTTGACCTTGACCACCTGTAACAGAGTAAGCATTGCTAAAGATCTCGATTCTAAATGCTATAATCCTAAGAAAGTCATTCATATATGATATAATCTTAAAATAGTCATTCATATATGATATAATCCTAAAATAGTCATTCATATATGATATAATCCTAAGAAAGTCATTTATATATGATATACACAAAAAACTAAACTGACATTTTCTAATGGTTCAGATAGAGAAAGGTAACATTCCCTTTATTAAAGTTCTAAACTGAAACTTGTGTCTCTCAAAAGTAAGCTTCAAAGATATTTTGAGAAAACTTTTTTTATATTCTTTTTTGAATCCAGATAGGCAGTGCTTCATCTTTGCTCCTTCCTTCTTTCTTGGTATCTTAATTCTTTCCAGTTTCATTATTGGCACAATAGTTGCTTTGTAGAATGCTCCCAACGTATCAGGTTTTGATTTTCACAATTTTCTAAGTGTGTGTGTGTTGTGTTGTGTGTGTACATTTCTCCTGCTTTTTGTCTGCTGTGTTATATTCTGTTTTGCTTGTCTTGCATTTTTGCTTTCTAAAGAGAGACCGTAACAGGAGTGGAGTTGGATTGGTGGGAGGATCTAGGAGGACATAAGGGACGGAAAACCGATCAGAATATATGATAGGAAAAACTTATTTCAATAAAAATTAATTAATTAAAATGGCAATTTCCTTTGTTCACCTCTAATCTTACATATAAAAGTGTGAATTACATTTACATGCTTTTTCCATGACTAATACAGGCAAGGAAGATGCTGAGTGACATTGAATATGAACACTTTATGACTGTTCATTTGCTACTCTCAGGTTCAGAATTGTATCATCCTCACACTGGGTTCATTCTCCACTTCAGAGAGAAAAGATTTGTTTTATTTTTCTTGTCAACTTCTCACTTTCTGAGCGTGCCTTCAATTGGCATATTTTTCTTGTTTGTCCATTGTTACTATGGGGAAGAAAACTAATCTACAACTGCAATTTTATTTAAAATTGTATAACTATATAATAACTATAGTATAATTATTTAATCCTATAATTACAAGATCAAATTCTAATGGTGAATCAATCCCACACCAGTTATGTTTTAAGGGGGTATTTATTTGGGGGGGGGGTAAAACTTACATACACCATAAACCATCAGGAAGAGAGCCTAGTCTCTGGAGCAGGAGCCGGAACCAAGCACCGGAACCAAGAGGGCCGAGCTGAAACTTGCAGCTCTTTTTAAAAGAGAAATATACCACGCCCCAGTGGGCTGGTATTTCAGTGGCTATTGGCTGACGGAGCAAAAGGTATTTCCGCAGCACTGTGGGCTCATGCTTCAGCGACTATTGGCTGAAGCAGCAGAAGGTACTCCCGCAGCAAAATTCAAATTACAGTTTATGCTCTGAATATAAAGAATTTCTCTACTTCTAGAATTAACCATAACTGTGTATTCCATACTGTCTTACAATCTAATCAGTCATTTGAGTTTTTTAAAGTCTAATTATGCTCAAGTGACACTTCAACATATTTCCTAAATTTTTACTTTAGTTCCTATAAATTAAAAAATATTTTTCATTGTATCAACAATGAAAACATTTAAATCCATAGAAAACATTTGTTTACCTTTTTGGGACAGCTGGAGAAATGCCAAATGCAGAGAAACTTCACCAGGTATCAAGAAGCTTAAGCTTGAATTCTGAGGTAGCCTTCCCTGTGACAATAAGGTATCAGCTTCATGAAGTAATATTGATTGGACATGACAGTGCATCTCACGTGGCCAATTCCCTACCATAGATGGAGAGGTGTCTATGATGTCCCACCCCGTCAGAGGGGCTATCTGCAATTGATGGTTGAAAGAGAAGTGCAAGTGCCTCTTCTTCAAGGTTGAAACCCTGAGGGACTACAAATGCTCCAACAGATGATGGCTCGCCATGCCCCTGTGGGCAGCACTACATAGACTCAATGGCGCTGCTCAAAAAAGCAAAGAAAGAGCACATGAAGTTGGAAGGGGAATTTACAGGGGAGTCTGAGGAGGAATAGTAGAGGAAATGAGGGCAGAATAGAACAAAACATATAATCACACATGATATTATAGGAAAACTTCAACTTCTGAGATTATAAAGAGAACCATAAAATATAATTTTAACTCAGTCACCTATCTGAAATGGTTAAAGGGAATAAAAAATGACCAATAAAATGTTCAAGTCTGTCTTCTTTTCTATATCAGTTCTTCCTGTTTTATAACTAAACCAAAAATAACAATTATGAAAACTTTACTTCTTTCAGGATTCCAATTCTCCCTCAGGTTCTGGTTTATTTTATATTCCATGGCTGTTTTTCGAGGTGTTTTCTTCTGTGTCCAACTGTGGTGGGGGAGCAGGAACTAGAGGGGGCTGCGCCAACATTAGCTTCTAGAAGTGGACAGATGACAAAAGGACTGGAAATCCTTTCCCACCTGCCATACAGGAAACAAACAGGGTATGTACAGAAAATCCCAGATACATGAAGCCGGGCAGAAGTGTGGGCTGTGCAAGTGACCTGTAGAGAAAGGAGCTTGTGCCCTGTGGTGTAGTTCTTGTGAGTCCATGAGGGCGTAAGTCACAAACAATCCTACACCAGTTTGGAATTATGATTAATAGAGTGGTTATTGATTTAAAGGGGAAAAAAACTTACAGATTCCGGTCCCAGACAACAGCCCTCTGAGCGATCAGAGCTAGTGGATGGAGGGCTACTGCTGCTTTTTAAAAGAGAGACCACGCCCCAATGGGCTGGTATCTCAGCGGCTATTGGCTAAAGGAGCGGAAGGAGCTCCCTTCATTCTTAGGAGCTGTTTTTCTCTTTCTTTATAAACTGTCTGTGTTTATATTTCCTCACTACATATGTGCCCCTGGTACAACTATTGGTCCTAGCACACAAAAACACTAAGTTTTCAATGAGGAGTTCTCTCCAGACCCGGAACTGTGTCCATACCACCACATACGTCGTTAGTCTTAAAGAAGACCTTATGTGATTGAAGGCACTTGTTTCACAAGCACTCATGCGCTGGAGCACACAGTTCCTTACTGGTCGCAATATATTGCATGGTTGGAAGATTGTACAAGGCAGACCTCACTGGAGGTAGTGGGCCCTTGGGGACTTGTAACATGAGGGGCCGGCTTGTTGGGGCTTCTGTCCCGCCCAGTACCCCACAGCCCACAAGCCCCAAAGGAAATTACACACAGGACTCCATAAAATTATAAACTGATTGGTCCATTAGGTCAGGCTTCTTTTTAACTCTTATAACTTATGTTACCCCATTATCCTTATCTATACTAGCCACATGGCTCAGTACCTTTCTCAGCTGGGCAATTTATAGCCTGACTCTTTGGTGGTCTGCGCAGGAATGCAGAGGGAGCTTCCTGCTTCCCAGAATTCTCCTGTTCTCATTGCATCACCTCTATTTCCTGTCTAGTTTTCCTGCCTATACTTCCTGCCTGGCCAATCAGCGTTTTATTAAAATATGATTGACAGAATACAGACAATTCTCCCACATCACGGAAGAATTATCTGTATTCTGTCAATCATATTTTAATAAAACGCTGATTGGCCAGGCAGGCAGTATAGGCGGGAAAACCAGACAGGAAGTAGAGGTGACTGGAGTATCCTGTGAGTCTTGATCATCTCAGGCAGCAGTCTTGAACCTGTTCTGGATGAAGAACTCAGACATCTGGGCCATATATTCCTGTCAGAGATTTTTCAGGTGGCCTCCCTTGGTCAAAGATGATTTTTCTTAACTCTGAATAAATCCAGAGCCTCTCATTTTCTGTGGAAACACAAGCAAAATCTCTTCTCCAAAGTAACAAACCTTTTGACTTCAGTTTTGAAGCCAAGGTATTTTCAAAATACCTCGGGTTAGTTCAGCAGTATTTATAAACAACAGTCCTTTAGCAGCTGTTGCTCCTTCCTCAGCATTCAAACAATTCAAAGAGAGAATAATAGCATACAGTATCAAGATTCTCTGTTTATTTTCCATCTTTATTTTAACCTCTATTTCTTTTATTTTTACTTTTACTTTTTGAGACTGGTTCTCTGTATATCTTTGTCCTGGAATAACACTGTAGACCAGGCTGTCTTTGAACTCACAGAGATCCTCCTGTCTCTGCCTCCCCAGTGCTGGGATTAAAGGTGTATGCTACAACACCTTGAACTGACAGAGTTCTGTCTCTGCCTCCCAGGCATTGGGATTAAAGGCGTGTACTACCACACCTTGAGGACACAGAGGTCAATCTACCTCTACCCCTTGAAGTCACAGAGGTCAATATGCCTCTGCCTCCCAGGCATTGGGATTAAAGGTGTGTACCACCACACCCAACTACTCTCTTTCTTTCCTTTTAACTTTAAGAACTTTAACTTTCAGCCTGCATATACACACTGTAAACCATTTAGAGGTTTTCTTCCTCTTTGAATCTCTCTTTAATGTATATTTTTCTTTTTCTGACCACATGAGACTTTAATTTACTAAGCAATATGGAGAGCAGTGGCTTTGACGGCTAGATCCAGCTCATTCCTTAGCTTTCCAGTCTCACGGCTGAGATACCAGCCAGAGCTGCAGTTCCCTGCCACAACTCTATGACGTTTCAAGGTCCTTGCTAGCAAGCAAGCAGCATCATCCTGCTCATAGACCACACTCAGTTGGACTGCCTGCCTGAAAGAGTCAGAGTTTGCCCTGGCAGGACAGCCCATAAAGCCGACATTTTAAAACAGCACAGCTTTTTTCCTGCTACAGCTTAAAACCCGAAAAGCATGCGTTTAGCTTTTCATCAACACCGTTTAAGTGTTTCGTGGCAGGACCTCTTAATGAGCTGCAAGGTTTTGCAGCTAAAACTGAGTCAGGAAGCCTCTCTTAGATGAGAGCCTTGCTTGCCTCTAACAAGCAAAGTAGACCCGAGAAATTGCTGCTACCAACAAAACATGCTTTACTCTATTCTTTCCCAAGCTTTCTCAGGCTTTCTGTGGATTCTGTTATCCACACGTCGGCGCCATATGTAACATGAGGGCCGGCTTGTTGGGGTTTCCGTCCCACCCGGTACCCCAACAGCCGGCAAATCCCAAAGAGAAATTACACACAGGACTCCATAAGGTTATAAACTGATTGGCCCATTAGGTCAGGCTTCTTGTTAACTCTTATAACTTATATTAACCCATTATTCTCATCTATGTTAGCCATAATGGCTCCGTACCTTTCTCAGTGTGACAGCTTACATGTTTCCTCTTCGGTGGTCTGGACAGGAATGCTGAGGAACTTCTCTGCTTCCCAGAATTCTCCTGTTCTCATTGCATCACCTCTACTTCCTGTCTGGTTTTCCCGCCTATACTGCCTGCCTGGCCAATCAGCGTTTTATTAAAATATGATTGACAGAATACAGACAATTCTCCCACATCACTTCTGCACCAGGGACTAGCCTTGAGGCCTTACAGCTAGGCCCTGCAATCTGTCTGCTCTCCGCTTCTTGACTGCTGACACAAAGTAACTCGATGCCTTGCTCCTGACACAGTGCCTTCCATATCATGATGTGGACCTTCTGAGATGTAAGACAAAATAAATGCTACACTCCTTAATTGCTTCTTCACAGGTGTTTGGTCATAGTAATGAGAACAGTCGCTAAGACCATAACCCTTGGATGCATCCCTGAATTCTCAGTCTTCTGGTTAAGTCCTGCTTATTTCCTGTTTTTCTTACTCTGGTTGTTCCTGTAACTGTAATGTTTTAATTGTCTGGTATAATTATGCATTCACCTCAATATTCCCCAATAGACTAAACATTCTGAATAGGTTGCAGTGTTATCTATTCCATTCACTATTTTCCAAAAGTCTATCACCTAATATGCCACTTTCTTTTTACAAATGTACAAAATGCATGGACAACTCCAATAAAACACACATTCTTTATTATCTTCAAAGAATGAGAGTGGGAAAAGGGCCCCACTCTTGGAGTTAATTCTCTCATTAAGAAAACAACTCAAGAATGGAATGAAAAGTACTCAGGAACAATTTTATTAGTATTTAAAAGAAAATCCCCAGGGCAGGCAAGATGTAATTTCCACAGCTGTCCAGGGACAGACGGAGGGAGTAGACATTACACACTTAACCTAGAGGCCGAGCACATGGCTGACAAGCAGACACATGGCAGCGAGGAAGCTTTGGGGAAAGAGTGAGGAAGCCAAAATGTTAAGAAAAAAACCCAAGGAGATAAGGAAAGCATAGAAAAGCAATAAGGGAAGAAAAAAGTTATAATATTTTAATAACTCAGAGAAGTAGACAGAAATATAATCTTCATGACAGTGGCTAGGTAACCCACTGCACCAATGGTGGGAATTCTGGCTTTAAAATAGTGCAGTATCCCAGTGAAATGCTAATTATTTCACCTTTGTTTTACACAAGCCAGTCTTCTTTACCCTGAGGGACTGACCCAGCCCAACTGGAAAGCTCAGTCTCCACCTGGGCCAGATATTGTTTTCTTTTGTCCTGAAGAAGGTTTTTGTTTTTGTTTTTTGCTTTTCTACTTTAAGAGTGGTTGTAGGTACCCAGGTTTCTTCCCCTTTTGTTAGTGGTGCTATGCAGGTCCCTTTTACCTCTGGCTTCCTGGCTTCTCTGTTATTGCACCGGCCTGAGGGTTTAGCTTAGAAAGAACTTGGTCCTCTTTTGTTATGGTAATTCTACCTGCAAACAAGGATCCCGCCTTAGGCCCTGTATGCCTGCCACCTGCAGCTGCTCCTGGCCTTGGGCGCAGTACACCTGACAACCTCTTCCACTGCTCCGGATGGGAGGAGGCTTTGCCCCTTTGCCCCCTAGTATATATACCCGACCTGTGTTTAATAAAGTTGCCATTTACTCTTTGGTGAATGAGCATGGTTTCTTTGTGCCTGTCTGTTTCAACCCTTAGGATATTCATCCATTCTCGTGGGCTCAATTCGGGAAAGCGTCGGGTTTGGGAAGTCACAGAAAAGTGCAGTCAACAAGTGGTAACTAGCTTGAGTTATAATTTGGAATTTAGTTTATCCAAATTACAGGACTGACTAGATGTTTCAGTGGTTGGAAGTGCTTGTGCCTATGCCTGACAATACCTAGGACTCATGGTAGGAGAGGAAACCACCTCTCCAGTGTTGTTCTTTGACCTCCAATCATGTGTCATGAAATGTCCAGTTACACATTTCCATCAATCAATGTCATTCACTTTAAAAATAAATATAATTTTAAAATCAAGGATTTGGATTTAGATAAATGGGTTTCTCTGAGTTTGTCATAGCATTTATTATGAACAGCAATTGTAACTGCAAAACAGAACAAAAAAGAAAGAAAAAAAATGACTGACCAAGAAAGGCCTTCACACACAATTACTGAATGGTTATTAAAATTCTTTATTGTATTTTAAGCTTTATTAAGACTATGTCTTGGATATTGTGCTATGTCATCTATGTGTAAAATTCTAATAGCTCAGTATGGACAGCTGGGCTAGTGCATACTCTTTGAAAATCTTTCAGAATATATACATTATACAGCCATCTGTGAGTCCTGAAGCAAAAGATCTGAAACCCTCTTCTGGCCTCTGTAGGCATCTTCACATAATTGCACAGACAGACAAACACACACAAATAATAAATAAATCTTTTATTTAAAATTCAGTGGGTGTCTGTCTTTGCTCTGTATGAAATCACCAACTGGGAAAGGATGTGAGTTCGGTGATTATTTTCATCAAGAAATCTTGGTTTGTCAGATTCAGGCATAACTTAACAAGCAAATATTTAATGATTAGAAGAAAAAAAATGCCTTTTTTTCAACAACATGGCCAAAGCTCTGCAGAAAAAAAAAAAGTAGTTTTTTATGGGTATACTGAAAATCTGTCTTTTTTCTTTCCTTCCTGTTGTTTGAGTCACAGTTGTGTTTCTTGCTGTAGGAACATGCATCTTTAATCATTTTGTTTCTGTTATATTTGCTGTGTTCTAAATTACAGTGCATATAAGCCCTCTTGCTGTTTTCTTCCCTTGGGTTTATTTGAGAGTGCAAAATATCTTGACCTAAGTTGTGGTTATTGTTCTGTTTTATGTCTTCCAGATTCTTCACCACCTAGGTGCGCCACTCTACCTACCATTTAACAATCACATGCAGGTCCAAAATCTACCATTTCTTTTCTTTTCCTAGGGGAAAAAGATCACTTTTAAATAACCAATGAGCATGTGAAACATAGATATTAGCATACATTTCCAAGCTCATGACCATTCCGTAGATAGTATTTTTGTGTTCTAAAGGTTTTCAAATGGTGATGTCGAGTTGAATATTAGATGATATCAAGATAAATAAAACTTAGAACATAGTGCATTAGCTTTATCAGCACAGGACAGCTGTTCTTCATAATAAAAAGTCTACTTAATAGTCTCCTTATAAAAATGATAAATATGTGAGTTTATTGATTTTCCAAATTTATTCAATTTTCAATATGGATATATACATATGGAGGAAGATAAGAGCTACAAGGCTGAGAGATAGAACAACCTGGAGTGTGCCGAGGGCCTAGCAACAGGGCTGACAGAAATCTTAATCATGCCTAGCCAATGAGGGGTGAAGGTGCGAAGTCAATGGATTGGAGTGCAGCCTGGGTGTGTGGAGGATGGCATATAAGGTTTTCTCCATTGCTGTGTAAAAGAATCTACTGAAGGCAGATCTCTGTGAGTTCGAGGCCAGCCTGATCTACAAGAGCTAGTTCCAGGACAGGCGTCAAAGCTACAGAGAAACCTTGCCTCGGGGAAAAAAAAAAAGAAAGAAAAACAAAACAAAAAAAGAATAATAAAAATAAAAGTTAAAAAAAAAAACAGTCTGCTGTTTGTCTTTTACCTGACTCTCCTCTGTGCTATTGACACCTCGCCTTCTCAACCACTCCTGTATGGGAGCTGGCAGAACCCAGCATCATACATACAAGCATTTTAGGGGCTGTGTAGATGCCGTGAATACAGACATGTGTTTCAATATAAAAACCAGAGTATGATTCTAGGAATCCATATCATGGAGAGAACTTGCCACTGATGGTTATCCCTTGACCTCTACATGTGTGCCATGGTAGTCACATGCCCATAGACATAAATACAAAACAGTAAACAAGTAGGTAAATAAATAAAATGGAAAAGAAAATAAATAGGTTGTACATGATACAGACGATTTTATTTGTCAGTTTCAGTGGGTGCTATTTCAAGAGGATGAGGTTTTACACACATGATGAGTATGTTTGATATTGGTGGAGTTGAGGTACCTTTGGAAATGTGAGTTTTGAGTAGAATTAGACCAACGTAAAATACAGATTAGAAAGACTCAAAGGAGAGTTTCAAGTGGAGATACATCATGAAGGTCATTGATATTTATATAATATTAAAACTGGAATTATCAAACAATACATTTATATAAAGAGAAAACAAAATGTGAAGTTCTATGCCCACATGTTCTACAGTGGTAAGTTGGGAAGCTTAGCAGCCACTATTGATGTAGCAGAGAAAATAGCAAGTGGATTTCTGAAAATAAAAACTCAATCAATGAGTATACTGAAATAAAAATGAAAATGTACTCTGAAGTAACTGAGCTGATTAAAGCATCAATACTTCTGAGAAATGAAAGATGATTGAAATTGAGAACTGCTGTTAAGTTGAAAATAGAGCGAGTGGGAGACTGAACACAAATATTTTGAGAGTGAAAATCTTCTCTTGAAATGAGACTCGTAGAAGACGAACTACAAATAAATAAATAAATAACCTGAAAATACATTTTAAATAAAAATGTAAGAGTTAGAGGGTAATATAGTCTAAATTGTTTGTGAATGTTTTCAAATACATACATTACAAGTAGGCTGTACACTATGCAAAAGACAATTCATCAGAATTGTGGTATTCCGTCTCACATTTTAGCCATTCATTGCCAATTCTCACCAGCTCTGCTACAGCCCTCGTGAAAATGCCAACCTTGTTCACTCCTTCTACCCCAAATGTCTAAGCATCAGTGACATGCAGGCTTCTAAATTTTACTTCTCTGGTGGTATGGTGGAGTCAAAATAACAAGTGTTTGAGTTGGATTTGAAATCACACATTTTCTTTCAATGCAGAGATACAAACAATATTTCTCTCTCTCTCAAAGCACTAAATTTATCACTGCATATAATTGATATTAATATTTAATTAATTTATTATTCATACTATTATTATCTATGTCTTATTCATCTAGCATATGAAAGAGACTTTTTGTCTATCTAAATATATTTTAATAATTAATTTTTGCTTCTTTTTTTATAATACACTCAGAAATATCTCTGAGGAGGTGTCTGATTAGATAATAATTTGGGATTTGGGGATATATTGATTAGAAAATGAAGCTAGAATGTACAATCATATTTCTGCAATCCAGAAGAACCTTTCAGTGCTTGTTGTAATTGTAAGCTACTTCCATAAACAATGCACTATATAGTGGAAGGATGTGAGTAAAAGAGACCTTCTGCAGAAATTCCTAAAATGTATCCATAAAGAGCTAGTCTTTTACTGAAAAAATTTGGCATATTGCATTATATCCATACTCATCGTGGCAGAGAGCTATTATTTATCTTGATTAACAAGTGCAAATTTGCAAGTAGGAAAATAAAAATTTCATACCAATCAACCTAGAAATCACACATGAACTATCAAGCAAAAATACAATTCCATAGTTTATGTATGAAGATAAAAGACTGAAAAAACGATATAGAATACCCAAAATATTGGTAGAAATTTTAAAATAAAAAACTAGAAGAATGGCAGATGACTATTAAATAGTCAAGACTATTGTTTATGCTAAAGAGAATGAATCTACAGCTTGACAGGCAAGGAGGCTATCAATGCTGCACAAGTAGCAACTTCCAAGACTTTCTTGCCCTTATTCTTGCGGGCAAGAATATTATTCAGTACATGGCAGCTGTTAAAAAATAAACTGTTTTGATTTAATAAAGTTGAAATTCACTTCTGACTGATGGTGTAAGAGTTCCTTCTGTTTGTGTTTTGCTTTCATTGGTTAATCAATAAATAAACTGCTTGGCCTGATAGGGCAGAACTTAGGGAGGCGGAGAGATAGAACTGAGTTTTGGGAGAAAGTAAGCAGAGTGAGACATGGAGCTGCCAGGTCAGACATGCTGAATCTTTCCCAGTAAGCCACGACCTCATAGTGATATGCAGATTAGTAAAAATGAGTTAAATCAAGATGTGAGAGTTAGTCAATAAGAGGCTAGAGCTAATGGGTCAAGCAGTAATTCAATTAATACAGTTTCTGTGTGGTTATTTCAGGTGTAAGCTAGCCAGGTGGTCGGGTAAAACAAGCAGGCCCTCTCTCCATCAACAGACTGAAGTTCACAAAATTAACTATTAACAGCAATATAACACCAACAATATATATATATATATTATAAAACATATAATGTGATGAAAACATAAGCAAACACCATAGGCTATGATGGTGAAATGATTTGCATATAATTTTTTGGTAAATTTGGGTTGTTCTTTACAAAACATGAACATTGCACATAGTAGCTTCTTATTTTCCACTCATAAACTCACCTGGGGATTTCAGTGGAAGCTGTGTGCTTCATTTAGCCAATAGCCATGGGTACAGCGGTTTGGGTGTGGGAGTGAGGAAAGGGATGTTGCTGATTCTGCTTTGTTGGAAATCACATATGTCCTGTTGAGTCACTGAGCTAGAATGCCATCAGGACTAGAAAACTGAATGTTTTCTTTTCTGGGCTGAGAAAATCCGTTGTATTTCTAAGTCATGATTTTTCTATTGATGACTGCAACAATAAATATGGTTGCTGTTTCTTGGACTCTAAGACTTTTTTACAGTTTAGTTTCATTCCCTGAAACTGTCTGATATTGCAAATGTTAGGTTAAGATTGATGAGATGGCACAGAAAGAAGAAGGGAAAGAGGCCTATTCCTGCAAAAGGAGGTCTGCTCTTTAGAAGAACAAATGGAGAATGCACCTCACCAGGAGTGAGACTGAGCGCCTGGGTGCAGGAACTCTGGGATTTATGGGACAGAAGAGAAAACTTTGGAGAGCAAGTATTATCAGTAGATATATTTTTTACAGTTTCAAGGCCGAATGATGCTAGCAGATATTCTCATTACGGTGTTGGTTTTTTTTGTCAGGCAGGTGCTCTTACAGTTATGCTGAATCCATAGTTTTTCAGAGCCGCAGAGGTTCCTTGTTTTTAGGTCATTAACTCTTAACGCACATTTTTAGCGGTCAATGGAATGTAGACTGCTTTTTCACACATCCTGCAATGACAATTAGTGAGAAAAAAAGAGGCTGAGAACTTGGAGAGCAATAAGGGGAATAAGGAAGATCTGGAGGTTGATAGGGAGAGGGAGAAGAAACACTATAATTATACTCTAATCTCAAAAAACTATAATTGGGCAAATAGAATGATATAGCAGGAAACATTTTTCCTCACGCAGCAAAAATCCCTGGAGAGTTTTCCAAATTGTGGTAGACCTTTATTTTGCCACCATTGCTTTTAATCTAAAGTCCATGCATTTAAAAATATACTCCTCTTTTTGCAACAAAACAAAAGAACTCTTTTTAGTGAGTAAGCCACCAAGCTGTATATTATTTGTGCCTTTTCACATTCTCCTCTGAATAAGCTTTTCATTGGTGGCCCTTTCTCTTTTTATTGAAGAGATAATATAGAAATAAATACCAACAACCTTTAGGTGGTCTCTTGAGAACTGTGAAATCTGAACTGTGGCTTCGAACCATAACACCACCCATGTTACGTTTCCAACATTACTCAAGTGTTATATGTTTACTGGCATGCATTCCCCAAACATTTTCTCTTTACCACTCCTCACGTTGTATGGTGTTCATTCATTAAAAATAAGAAAATGTACCAGAAAAGTGGGAATGTATAGTACTGGGGGAAAAGATCAAGAAAATAAATGTGGCATTTTGTAGTATAATGTGTTGTGCAGTCTAATTTTGGTTCTCAAATTGACTACATCTGAAATAAGCTAAAACCTAAAAATGGATGGCACACCTGTGAAGTATTTTTGATTAATTTGTATTAATCTACTTCTAATCCAGATCTTTGAGATAGGAAAACAAACCTTTAATCCAGATCTTTTGAGAGAGGAAAACCCACCTCAAATCTCTGTCACAGCTTCGGCTGGAAACCTATATAAAAACATAGAAGTAGGAACATTTTGTTCTGTCAGCTTGCTCTTGCCACACTTGTAAGTCCATTTCTTTACTGACACTAGAGTCTACTACTTCAGGATTCCAGAGTATTCTGAAGACAAGCTGAGACATCCAGTCTCATGTACTAAGCAACCACTGGATTCTTGGATTTTCCCTTCATAGCCAACCATTGTTGGATTTACAGCCTCTAAATCTTTCTAATAAATCCCATATATATATATATATATGTGTGTGTGTGTGTGTGTGTGTGTGTGTGTGTGTGTGTGTATTTATATGTACATATGCATGTGTGTATAGAATTAACTTATAGAATATATGCATTCTATGAGAGAGAGACAGAGAGACAGAGAGACAGAGAGAGATCATTCTATAAATTCTGGTCCTCTAGAGCAGTGGTTCTCAACCTTCCTAGTGCTGTAATCTTTTCATGAAGTTCCCAAGTTGTGGTGACCCCAACTATAAAATTACTGTAAATTATGATGTTAAAATTGTTTTCATTGTTTCTTTATAAGTGTAATTTGGCTACTGTTATGAATTGTAATGTAAAGATCTGATATGCAGGATATCTAAACTTTGACCTCTCTAAAAGGGTCACAAGTTAAGAACCTCTGCTCTAGGGAACCCTAACTAATATGCATACCTAACTGCTGAAGTCACCAAATTGTGACCAAGACCTATAGGAAACTGAGAAAAGCTGGAAGCAGGAAAGGGGTCCTTCCCAGGGAAGAAAACAACAATTGTTTGTCCAGTACCAAATGGTCATCCTAGAAAACATACATACAACTAACATTACATGACCTGAACAGGTTGCATTTAGGAATGTATGTGTCTGTATATACATATATGATTGCAATAACAATTAGCATAAAGGCCAAAAACTTGAAGGAGAACAGGGAAGGATGTATAACAACTTTTAGAGAGGAAATGGAATGGAGAAATCTTGTAATTGCAATCTAAAAAACAAGAATTAAGAATATCTGTAGAATAATTTATCATTTTAAGTCATCATAAAACTGATGTATGGCATTTGCTTTAAAACATGCATTTAATATCATTAAACAGAACACACACACATACACACACACACACACACACACACACACACACATATATATATGAATTTGAGATTTTGTTTGTTCCTAATCCTTTGGAATCCCACTCCCCTAAAACAGCATAGAGTGACAGAAACTGTACCAAGGGACAGTGCAGGACGGTTTGACTTTAAGCACAGAAGCAGACAAATAAAGGAAGGCATTGCACATGATTTTTGTGATTTGTTCAAGTGGAATTCTGGTGAATAAATATATGTTTTCTGATAGGAATTGTTTAATTTCTTAAGGATCGCATTGTTGTTTTAACAACCAAAATAACATGAATGTTTCCCTATCATTAACACTTTCATTTTTAGCAATTTCGTCTAGTTTAAATTTCTGCCTAAATGGCCCTGTGCTCCCAGCAATCCCCTCCTTTGAAGCTAAGAACCTTGCTGTCTGACCTCCTGAAGCACACACAGCAGGCCATGGCAAAGACGCAGGGCTTTATGAGGTGGGGTTTTATTCACTTTATTCAGTATATTCTTAGAGGCCCTTTGCTGACCACTAAATTATTCTGAGATTTATAACACATTCTTTTCAAAAAGTAAATCTCTACTTTTCTCCACCATTTTCAACGAATTCCAATTATTGAGATAAACCTTTGGTATTTTGATATTTTCCACCTCAGTTCCCTGGACAAATGAGAGAACCCCAGGTAAATTTAAAATTAAGCATGGGTCATTTTTATGGCCCTTTCTACTCGTCCTTCTAGAAGATGCTTAATGCAGATGTATGTGAACACTTAACACAGCCACCGGCCTCATTCCCAGCAGTTGTAATTAGATGCCCCCCCCCCCCCCGGGCTTCTGATTTGTGCAGCAGAGTAATCCATGTTCACTCCTCTTTTATGTAATTTTGATCAAATTAGTATGCATTCTGCCCAGCAAAATCTAATAAGCCCAAGTTGCGTTGTGATGCCGTGAGGTGCTTGGGGGGCCTCTTTGGCACATCCTCCAGTGAATGGCCACTCACAGTCATTCTCTTTACTTGTGGCACAAACCTGCCACGGACCAGTTGGAGGAAGACAATAGAGGCGAGAAGGGTCTCCTGCCAAACTCTAATTATGGAGTTGGTTAAATCACTACCTCTGCTTCATGACGTTAACAGGACTTCTGCAGTGGTATTTCATTTGTGTTTGAATCGATAAAGCTGTTTGAAGATCAGAGAGTAAAACAGCCACACTGGACATACAGACAAGGCAGTAGAGGCACACACTTTTAATCCCACACTAATTCACCATAGAAACCAGGCAGTAGGGGTGCATGCCTTTAATGCAGAAAATATAAGGTGGATTGAGACAGGAACTCATTCTTGTAACATGGCCAATCAGCTGTAACATGAGGGCCGGCTTGTTGGGGTTTCTGTCCTGCTGAATACCCCACAACCAGAAATTCCCAAAGAAAATCACACACAGGACTCCATAAGAGTATAAACTGATTGACCTATTAGCTCAGTCTTCTTATTAACTAATTCTTACATCTTACAGTAATCCATAATTCTTGTCTGTGTTAGCCATGTGGCTCAGTACCTTTTGCAGCTGTCAGCTCACATGTTGCTTGTTCGGTGGTCTGGGCAGGAATGGAGGAGGGAGCTTCCTGCTTCCCAGAATTCTCCTGTTCTCATTGCATCACCTCTACTTTCTGTCTGGTTTTTCCGCCTATACTTCCTGCCTGACCAATCAGCATTTATTTAAAATATGATCGACAGATTACAAACAATTCTCCCGCACCACATTCTCTTTCATTCTGAGGATTTCTTTGAGGTAAAAGCTCTGTAGTGACTTGGCTGCATTGCTTTTCTGATCTTTGAGTTGAAACCCAATATTTGTCTCTGGATTTTATTAATTGTGATACATTTGTGGCGCTCATAACTTATGAAAATAAGCATTATGATGATTTAATACATTTCTCAAGCACTTGGTTTTCTTTATTCATTATTTTATTATTCATTCAGAACACTACTTATAAAAGTATGATTCTCTTTTGCTCTATATTTACACACTGTAGTTTATTTCACTACTTCTAAATCCCCAGTAACAAGTCCTTTTTTGACTTTTAATATGTAGTAGGTAAAAGTCTGTCATGTGACACTGCTCCTGGGGGAGACATGAGCGAGTGTATGTGGACACCAAATACAGAAGTGATGACAGACCAAAGTAATATTATCAAAATCTAACTGGATGAACCATTGAATTTATTTAGTATTTATTTAGAAGTAAGGGATTACTTAAAGGGGCAAAGTTGACTCAGTGATTGTCTTATCACCAAAGTCAAGTCCAGCAAGGGATACAGCTCAAAACCTTTAGACAAATCAGCAGACTGCAGCAGATCTTTCCAGATAGCTCAGTCAGCCCAAGCTTCTCTGGGCATCTTGCCTGGTCTGAGTGTCTCTCAACAGTCTTTACTTATATTCTTTGGAAGAAAAGAGTCTAGTTTACCTGGTCTGTTTCAAGAGAGATTCGACTGCTATTTACTTCCTGAGATCAAAGCTTCTTTGCAGTACAGAATGTATCATCTCTTAGAACATACAGTTATTTCACCTCCTTGTCAACTCCGGATCTTAATCAGTGACCACTTTAGAACATCCTGTTTCTCAACTCCCTTTTAATGTTCTGTTTAAAAATATCCTGGTATTTTACCTCCCCTGTAATATCTCATAGCTTAGACTGTCCCTCCAATATGGATAGATCTAATATCCAAGGAAACCAGTACATGACCGATTCATAATTAATACTTTTTTGTTTATAACTCAAAGCACTTATTGAATGTTTCAGTTGTCAATAATTTTGTCAAACTATACATACATACAGATTCTTGTGTAACCAAGATTAGTTTCAAACTGGCATGAAATTAAGAATGACCTTGAACTTGTAATCCTACTGTTTCTTCCTCCCAAATGTTAGAATTATATGTGTGTATGTGGGGTTGTTACTGTGCCTAATTTAATTAGTCCATAGGATTGAACCCAGAACCAAGTGCTTGCAAAACCTCCTCTCCACCTTCTTGCATTTTGAGCCTCAATCAACCACTTGTTTAAATTTTACATTTAGCATGGCAGATGTTAGTAAGACACCTGCTCCAGTGCATGTCTTCAAACTGTCAAGATTTAGAGATACAGCTTTCCTCGGTAAATGTTAACGTTAATTATAAATAAGATTAAAGGTTCTAATAAAACAGCTCCCCGTCTTGATGAGCACAGAATGCTGTAGACAGTACAAACTGATACCATCTTCTTGGAGGACATGTGCTCACCTGATATGAGACTTTCTGACATTAAATATCAACTGAACCAATGCACTCAAAATGTCTATTTCAGAAATGTTCAAATTAGGAAATTATAAGAGGAATACTAAAAAGTAGTTGAAGAATAACCAATAACCATAGTCAGTAAAGCGTTAGACTTATAATCTACTTTATAAAATTAGCAAGTAATCCAAAGTGCAGTCTAAGTCAGTACATAGATTCAATCTTTCAGGTAATTATATCAAAATGAGGACATTAAACATAAATTAGTGTCATTTCTATGAAACTTCATTAAACTTCAGACTTAATTAAAATAATGTTGATATATTAGCATTTGTCCTAAGTAATGACTCACAAATATAGTGGCATTTACAGTGACTGGTTAGTGTTATATCCTGAGAACTTAATGTCCTCCAAAGTCTCATTTGTCATAGGCTTGGTCTCCATGGCAGAAGTTACTGGGAGATTCCGAGACACTCAACAGGGCAGCTTTGGGATTTCTTTAGATTATTAGGGTCATTCCCTAGAATGGGACTTTGGTACCATGGCTTCTTCCTTTCCCATTCTCCTTCTTGTTTTTATTTCCTGGCTCAAGACACCAGAATTTTTCTCTTCTGTCCATTCCCTGTTTTTATAAGGCCCAAATACACAAACCACTGTGTATGCCCAACTTCGAAAGGTCATTTCCAAAACTGTGAACCAAAATAAAGTTAATTTATATTCTCTTCATATGTTAGTTATCTCAGGCATCTGCTTCATTTTACTAAAAGCTGAATAATATAGATAAATTAATGACAATTCAAACTACCATCTAAAAAGTGGCCAATATCATGCAGAAAATTATCATAATGGTATAAAAGCACTAATGGATTTTTTAGCATATTTTGGGACATTAAGTAGATGAGAGAGTCTAAATGGACCTCAGAACGGTATAAAACCAAAATGCAGTAAGCAATACTTTGGCAGGTGGCTCACTTCATTCCCTCTCTAGAGGCATATCCAATGATTGAAATTCTATTATGCACACTTAATAGATAAATAATGAAATGTGTTCATACATCCAAAACAATAGACACTACGTGGGGTGGGTGACTCAGTTCTGGACAATCAGATATAAGATGGCACAGAGACCTTACGAGTTCTATGCAAATTCTCCGGTTCTTAATGGAGTTACTGGGGTCTGACATACCTGTGAGATATTTGAGGATCTAGAAATTGAACTCTGGGCAAACTTTGGTTTTATGTAACAATCTCCTAGAGTTTCATAGCCTTTTGTCACAAAGTAAACTCCCTCATTGGTCTTCCAGTGTCTTTCTGTCACGGTATTGTCACCTGCAGGTTACATACTAGAAAAATGGTAACAATAGTTGTAATGGATAGGGAGAGTAGGGTAAAATTTTAAGGGCAGATACTTTAACTACAACATTTACTTATAAGTTGAATAGTGAAAGGTATGAGAATGATTGGGAATGAGTGAGAGGCAGGAATACTAATATTCTACTGAGTATTTCAGGTAAACAGTTGTTAGTGAGAGAACCAGAATGACACCAAAGTTCAGGTTTGGAGACATTCAGCAGAAGTTTCTACTTTGCAAACTCAAATAGAAACCATTTTAAAGTAATTTCTATTTCCAGGAGATAATGTAAAACTATTTTTTCATACAAGGTTTTGACACAAATAATTCTGAAAAAAAACATATCCATATTGGCGTAAACTGAGTTTGATGAGAAGCTTCTCCTGGTGTTGTTAAATGAACCAACCTAAGAAAGCATTAAAAATCTCTTTCAAGGAAAATCAGGAAAGTTGTGTAAGGGTGGCACATTCTATCAAGTAACACTAAAAGACATGCATTTAATTTAAGATTAGTAGATGAAAGACACTCAGTATTGATGACTGACCATCATCAATGTTCTGACTTTAACCCCTCTAAAGCAAGTAAAATTTAAAGAATTTTCTTAATTTTAAATTTTAAAATAATATATCTTTAAAAAGAAAAGCACAGAGCAAGAACTTAATTTACTTTTCAATAGCTGGTACTAAAAAACTAGCTATCTTGTATAGCAAGAATATTTTCTTCATATTCTAGTTAATGATGCATATTGCTAAGCCTTCTAAAACGCATGATGATGTATTATGAATGAACTCAACTGACAAATCCAAATAAGACCTGTGAGATTCTTTCTCCCTTTGCAGAGAGTAGTTTTTAGATGTCAATATATCTTGTTTCTTGAAGTTAGAATTTAAAAACTAATGGGCAATTAATAACAAAGCAAGCCAGTGTCATTTTCATAAATTTGAAACATTTAAGAAGGTATAATGAAAATCATTAAAAACATACGGACTTCCATTTTCTTCCTTATCCACATACCTGTGAGTAATAAATTAGGTATGCAATGTTTATAAGAATATTGTTTGTGGTGACCTATGCAAACAGATCTGCTGTGGTCACTTTCTTAACAAATATTCATAGAAGTTATTAATAAACACTGAAATAATTTATAAACACTCAATTCAAAACATGATAACGGGAAAATTTCATATATATATATATATATATATATATATATATATAATTTTGGCATTATAGTCTGATTCCAACATGTCTTCTTCTCCTTTTGTACATCCAAACATCTATACCCTGAGACACAGCCTTTCCCAGAATCCTTCAAATTCACAGCCTCTTTTCTCACTACTTTTACTAAATGCATGTTTATATGAGTTTACATATATATATATTCCTAAATATAACTTGTTCCATCTATATAATGGTGCTTGAGAAGCCTATAGAATCCAAGAGGATTGATCTTTCATCCTAAGATCTTCCATCATTTGGATCAGAGTAGAGGACCTAAGGCAGCTTTTCTCATCTATCTGCAGAATAGACCGTGTGACTCTAAGGTGGAAGATGCTGTTCTTCCAACTGGAAAAGGTCACCTCCTTGTGTCTGAAGATGTATAGGTCAGTGAAAGATTCACATAAACAAGTCATTCAAGTTTCCCTCAGCTCTTTGACATTACCACAGACATCCTTTCATCTAATCTGTTTCTATATGATTGTTTGCATCAAAACTACAGCAAAACTACAGAGACCGAGGTAAAATCTTTTATGGCATAGGTCCCTATTTTTTAAACTTCTTAATGTGTATTTCACTGTAGACTCAGGAAAGTATAAGTCAAAATGACTCATAGCTGACAGATACTGAAAATTACCAGAGACAACATTAAGCAGGTTATTATAACATCAGCACATATGCTCAAAATGTTAAGTAGTCTCATGAGACCTAGAAAAATGGCCCAAGTCTGCATTCAAAAATCAGGGAGAAAAAAAACAAGTGATAGAAATACCCAGAATGAAATTGACAGCAGATTTGATACCTCCCAAGAAAGGATCAGTAAGCATAAGGCCACAACAATGGAACCAATGGTAAAGACACAGCAGGGAAGTACAGTGAGCCAGCATCAAGCATCCAATGACTGTAAGATTTAGGAAGTATGAGAAGGACTAAAGAGTAAACAGGAAGAAAACTGTATATTTAATCATTACAGACTCCTGTTCGCGCACCCAGTCCTGGTCCCACTGCCAGTCCCCTCCCCTCCCAACAGATCAAGCCTAGTTCATTCATGGGGCCTAGTTCAGTCCATGCAGGATCTCTAGGTATCAGTACAGAATCCAGTGGCTCCCCATTAGCTCAGGTCAGCTGTCTCTGTGCTTTTACCCATCATGAGCTTTACTGCCCCTTGCTCATATGATTCCTTCTCCTTTTCTTCAGCTGAACTCCAGGATCTCAGCCCAGCGCTTGGCTGTGGATCACTGTATCTGTTTCCAACAGTTACTTTTCCCTATGTTGGGATAGCTTGATCAACCTTCATACACAGGGGAAAGTCTTGGTTCTGCCTCAATTTGGTATGTGAGACTTTGTTGACTACCAAACGGAGGCCTTACCCCCTCTGAGGAGTTGATGTAGGGTGGGAACGGGTGAAGTAGGTGGGAGGTTTGGGAAAAGGAGGAAGGAGGGGGAAACTGGGGGTTGGTGTTTAAAATGAAAAAAATAAAATAAAAAAGAAATTATCACAAAAGTTATAGACTCTCCCCAAAAATTTGAGGACAACAATGAACCCTGCAAAGATTCAGACGTGCCAAAAGAAGAAATTTTAACAGATTTAACAAGGCAAATATGATGCTTTGTTCAAAATCAATAATAAAGACACAATGTGAAGGAAGCTGGAGAAATGAAAACACTATATATAAAGTGAAGTTACATATGCCAGCAGATGGCTCACTGGTTAAAAACAAGTAAGAAGAATATAGCAGCATCCTGTCAGTCCATAATCATGAAGTGAGCAAACACACTGAAAGACATAGGAGAATGAAGATGCTTTATGGACCCAAAAGGAAACCTGAAAGAATTTTAATGAAAATAATTTTATCTCACATAATATAACCTAATTACAGTTTCTATTTCCTCTACTCGTTTTGGTTTCTCCCCCATCTCACCTTCCACTCAGATCCACTCACTTTCTCTCTCTCAATAGAAACCCAACAGGCCTCTAAAAAATAATAATAAAGTAAATAAGATAAAACAAAAATGAATACATTGGAATTGGACAAAACAAACAGACTGAAGAATAGCAGCCCAAGAGAAAGTACAAGAAACGAAAAGAAACATGCTCCTTCACATACTTAGGAATTCCATAAAAACACTAAGCTAGAAAGCCATAAAATAGACACAAAGGACCTAATGCCAACTGGTGCAGGACCTGTGCATGCTGCCTCAGTAGCTGTGAGTTCATATCAGCTTTGATTGTGCAGAGTTAGAGGGCCTTGTTTTCTTGGTCGTACAAACAGTGGCAGTTTTGATTCTATCTCATGGAGTGGACTTTAGGTCAAATCAGATACGGGTTGGTTATTTCCACAAGCTTTATGTCATCATTACCTAGCACATCTTGCAGGCAGAACATCAATTTAGATCAGGGGTTTATGACTGGGTTTGTGTTTACCTTTCTCTTTTAGAACCATGCACAGTACTTTCATGTACCAAAGACTATAAGATGTAGGTGTGAAGGCTCTATGTAGGCACCAGTTAGACTTTACCACATTCAATGAGCTATATGAGTGTTATCTTCAGTAATAGGGAAATGTAGATCAATCTATAACCATGATTGGGGATTCCCAGGGGACTTCTTTGTCCAACAACTCAGTTACAGGTACAATGTTCCTGGGACTGGAAGCTTATTTGCTCAGGAAAGATGGCTATTTGGGGCTATGTCTCCTCCATTGTTTTGCTATTTCATTTAGATCACCTTCATATATGCCTATATTTTATAATTCTACGGTACTAGATTTCCTTACTACCCCTTAAATGACCATGAATTTTAATTGCCTCACTGTATTCACTTCCCCCATTTCACTCCTTCCTCTGCATCTCCCCTTGTCAACGTTCCCCATCCATACACAACTCTCAATTGTATTTCCTTTTCCTAGGGAAATAGATGTCTCCTCCCCAGTTAATTTTTTTTTAATCAATTACACAGTTTGTCTCTGAAAGTATGTGGATTTATGCTTCTGTGTGCATGTGTGTTCATCTTAAGATAACTCCAGATTAAAACAGCTCTGGGAAAATACATACACATGGATAACCTCCATTTTGACCTCTCTGCCATCTTGGATAAGAGTACCCACGTGTGCTAGTGTTGGACCCTAGAGTCCAATTACCAGGGAGGGGTTGCCCCAAGAGACCACTCTCTCACCGCAATTGATGCAAAAGCAAGAGGATTTTATTCTGGCATGACAGGGTCCCTCAGCCTCTGGAGGTAAAGGACCGTGAATGGTGGTTACAGGCTACTTTTAAAGCAAAAAGCCATAGAAACAACGTGGGAGTCCGAGGGTTGTTTTCCAACTATTTGGATTGGCTCACTTAAAGGGCTAATAGCAATGATTGGTCTAAGCCATGGCAGGAGAGAGGTTACCAGATCAGGCAAGGTAAGAGGAAACATCTGTGGGTCATTTTGACTCTACTTCAGGAACTGAGTCATCGTCTGTGAGTTATCTTGCCCTGATTCCAGGAATCGAGTTCTATTTGGAGAAAATCCACAGGGAGATGTAAAATCTTCAATATTCGAGTATGTGCATGGGTAATTGTTAGGTTCCTGGTTCTGGGGGTCAGGAGGAGAGTAGTAATGCTGAGATGCCCCAGAACTGCCTCAGAGTCTTTCACTAGTATTCTTTGACTTATTAAAATATTCCTTTTAATCTTCTTACTTTTATTAGCATTGATAAACTGTAGCTAATTTGATAAAATATATGTCTAAATTTAGCTTATATGCCCAGTTTAAAATAACAGGTAATGGTACTCTGGCACTCAAGTGCTTTTACAGATCTGAGAATATGCCATTTAACAAAAGAGCTTCTGACACAGACATGTCAGCCTCCACAGCATCCTTTAGCTCCTTCAAGAAGACAGAAGACCTTCTGCCTCCAGCCTTTTTCTTTGGGTTTGGCAAACCCACCCACACATCACAAAGCTGCCTTTCACCTCTTCAGCTTCCTGGATGCTTCACCCAGGGAATTGAACTTCCCATCTTGCCAAGACAGGTAAACTAAATCTACCCCCCACAGAAAAAATCTTTGGACCTCTTTTACTCATCAGCTAATGGCAGGCACTGCTTCTAAGACTGGTGTTCTCCAAGGCCTAAGGAGAAAATTTGAGATTTCTTGCATAGCTAAAAAGCCTTCTCACTTTTGCTCATTTATTTCTCCCAGATCTGTCTAATGGCATTTGATAACTTAGGTACTGTTAACTTATTACTCCATACATTACATTTAATAAAGTTTCTGACTAAAATACAGACAGGTGTGCCTTCTTAACAGGCTTCATAGTCCAGGATTAACGGGTTTCAGGTGTATCTTTAAAATTCAGAGTTCTTAATTCCCTTTAATTGTCTTTTAAAATGTTCATACCTTTTAACATAAGCACCAGCCTTTTGCTAAAACACCAAGATGTAGATCTGTTACAGATTCCTACAGGTTCCTGAAAAAAAATTCTGCGGCTCTAACAAAAATCAATCTGGTAAAAAAACTAACAGTCTCCAGAGTCTCTTTAAACCCCAGTCAGTTTCAAGCATATTTTACAGGTCACTCCTGCTGCCTGGGCCAAGACCAACTCACAAAGTGCTCTCCAGATAATACCATATATCTGCAACAGCTCCTGGGACTTCACCATTAGTACCAACTCTCCTGGAACAAGGATACCTACCAACCAAAATCTGGTTTTATATGCTATTGTGTCCTAATTATACACCAAGACTCACCTATACAGCCAGGATAACTTTCTGCCCCATTCTTTGTGGTAGTTAATGATTTTCCCTAGCTAGTCCCATTTTATGGGGCCAGTAATAAAATTTTTTTCCTAGCCAGCTGCCGTCTCATCTCCCTCATAAAGCATCTGCCTGAGGACTCCAGGATGATAATAAACAGATGCTACTCCAGTCACACCTCTTGCATACAGTCAGCAACTGAGACAAGGCAGCTTCTTTGCTCATTGGCTGACTTTTCCACATGGACATTCTTTGATGCCTATCACTCATTTTTGAAGTAAACTGGTGCTGTCAGGAGCAGAGGTATATGAGTCTCATGAAAAGCCTTATATTATTAAAGTATCTTAAATGTCATATTTTATAGGTCTTTAATGTGTTTGAAGACTACCTATCTATGTATAATATGTCTGTTTATTCAAGAAAACATACCTAACATGACTACAAGCTTTTTTATTATCAATATTTTATCAATTTTTTATTGATATTTTTATATTAATTTCAAATACTACAAATTCTGCCATCATTTAAAGTTAGCTAAAGAATATTTAAGATAAATTTTTAAAAAATATTGAAAACACAATGAAAGCCCATTAAAAATGTAGTAAATATTCAAATATTCCTTGGTAGTTGATAAATCCAGTTCATAGTTTAAAATCACCCACCATGGAAACTGATAGCCTTAATGACTGGGTCTTTCTGATGCAAAAGATTTTCTGTGTCATTTCTGCAATTTTCAAGACATTTGAAGTGAGAAATCTCTTTCTAACTCATCTTTGAGGTTAGTTTCGACAATACATGTTGTAGAATATTTAAATATGTAAAAAATATGTTGCATTTGTTGACACTGCAGAATATCATTTTAACTATGTAATGGTGTGTTACATTTGTTTAATTATGTAAAGATATGTTGCATTTGTTTCACCTTGCCTGCCTAGGCAAATTATTAATCTAATAATGTGCTAAACAGCCAATAAGTAGGCAAAGAGATGATTAGGCAGGGTTGGCCAGCCGAGAGTAAATTTGAAGAAATATAGGCTCAAGGGAAATTAGAGAAGAAGACAATGAAAGGGAAAGAGAGGAACACACCCAAGACCAGAAGCCAGGCAGCCACCATCCAACCAAACAAGACAAGCAACCAAAGTAAAATATAGAAAAGGAAGGCTAAAAAGCCCCAAGGAAAAACAAAGATAAAGAAGAACAGGTTAAGTTATAAGAACTAATGGGATGAGCACAAGAGAAGGATGAGCATTCATAACAAATAAGAAGTCTCCATGTCATGATTTGGGAGTTGGTTGGTGGTCCCCATAGAAAAGACTGCTACATCTACATAAAATATAGACACATAAATTTAGCATACAAATTAGGTTATGGCCAACCTAGTTGCACTCTGAATTGATGAGCTGATTAGTTCTTCCTAAAATGAGAGGAGCTCTTACAATGTGCTAAGCATGTTAACAACACTGCTCTGAATTCTGAAAATCTGTATTCAAACGCATTATCTCAAATTTTCTTTAATATTTGATTTGCTCTTTGGGACTTCATGCTAACAGCAGTTCACAAAGCGCGTCAAGGTAAATGTTCATTTTAAAAGGTAGAAGACCTTTCCTATGAGTGCTGTTTGCATGTGGAAGGTTTGTTCTTGAACACTTACATATGCTAATACACCATAAAATCAGTTTGGATCATCTGGGTTTAAAGAGGTGTGATTATTTTTACTCTCATGGAATTCTTCAATCATATTTTATCTTAAATCCTAAATGACAAGATTTTTTTTCCAGGAGAATTTTGGCTTTAATATAGAGAACAAAGATTAGCATACATATTAGTCTAAAGATAAAAACCTTTTATTCATTTTAGCAAATCAAGAAAAAGAAAAATTATACTTGTGATGTATCTATAGCTACTTCACACAGTTATATACACACATACACACACACACACACACACACACACACACACACACACACACCATCTTAATAAGAGGGAGAGAGACACTGCACACATCTCGCACCCCTCCCATGCTGGAGCAATCAGATTTATACCCAATCTGGGCATTAATTTTTTTAAATTTTTCATTATTTTGTTTATTTCCACATTACTACGTGACAGCCTCCTTAGTGAGTTTATCATGATTTCTCTAATTTTGATACAGTCACAATATTCATATCAAAAGACTTAATTTACACTATGGGAGCCACAGAAAATTCAGGTATCCTGACTTGACACTGGGAGCTGGGAGGAGCAATTACCATTGCACATCTGTTCCACCTAACAATACAATTCCCACCAGAAGCCTTAAACTACTTCACGGATTTCTTTTATGTGCTCTTTAAACTGTCTCTGTGATTTGGAAGGACAAAAGAAAAGTGGGGTAAGGGTACTTATTTTTACTTATTTTGTTTATGGACTCTCATGTGGTTTAAAGAAGAAAGAAGTGTTCAAATGATGTTTAAAGGTTTATTTTTCCTACTCTTACATGCTTGAGGTTTTATTCTAACATTGCCTAGACATAGTTGAGAAAATAAACATTTCCCCCCTTTAACACATCATCTTTACTATTTTTTCCATTTTAATGTTCTACTCAGTTCTTTTATCTAAGGAATATATAGAATGATAGACTTCTAAACAAATTAAAAATACTCTGTAGGACCTGAAAACTTTTTTATTCTGGTTTGTTATCATAATAAATTATATTTAGTTTTACTTAAAATCTTTGTGTTCTTATGAATTGTTTAATTAAACCTCATTCACGAATGAAAATGTAGAATTTCAGACAGACCTTCATGAACTTCAGGACAGTCTTGTTATGACTCAATCTAGCATAGAAGAAAATAGATCACTCTCTTCTATTCTCAACTCAAAGAAACAAAATAAAAATAATATAAATCTTTGCTTCCATTTCCAGGACATCCAGGGTGTATGTTCTACCAACACCATCCTGCACCCAGTGATGCTTCTTCCCCTCAAGAACATGGCCTTGGTCTGGTTTCTACCACAGGTCACCACTGAAGACTGTTGTATATTTGTCCTCATTCTCTGTGGAGGAAAAAGTCTTTGTTGTGGGGTTTAACTGGATCAAGGACATCTTTGGAAGTAAAAATAACAACAACAGAAGCACCTGGTTCCAGACTATATAGCCTGACTTATCAACGTAATACAGTGTGTGTTGAATTCAGTATGTCAGTTGCAGTACAATTCCCTACTGGAGAAGAGGTTGGGGCATTGGAAAACTTGCCCCTTTACATTGTTTCCATTGTGTTTTTCTTCCAGTGTGAAATAAAGACATGAGGCCTTCAATAGTCTCCATCTCTAGGGTTTCTAATTTCTGCTGCTGATTCCCAGTGAGAGATTACCAGCCTTAAACGATCAATCCATGCTATGTTTTCAATTGTATGGAAATTATTGAGAAGCCAAACTCATTCTAATTGAGTGCCTGAATACTCATTTTACTCTCAACAGGAAAAGCACAGCCCTGTTAATGACCTCAGTCTCTATAATTTAAATAGAATTCTTCACGTTCACTCACATTCCTGCATTTGGGCTACTTCTTAGAATCCAGGCGTGTCAAAGAAAATAGACAACTGTTTTCCTTCTATTTGTTTAAATGTTCTTTTAAACTGGCTTCTGTGGATAAAATAAGATCTAGTCTTAAATAAGATGACCAATATCTGTCTTAGAAAAGCAAGGCAGAGTTACCTCATAGAGGTACCCTACCCTAACTTAATGTGCCAGACTTTGCGGACTCCTCATGGTAGCCCTCATCTTTTGGGAGGAGTGAATGGTGAATGGGCTTGCAGGAGGGCAAAGGAGTGTGGGAGGAGGCGTAGTAGCGAAAACCGTGGTTGGAATATAAAATGGAATTAAAGTAAATAAATAAATAAATAAATAAATAAATTGAAAAATCTGAAGTACTCATTGTAAAACAAGTTCCTTTAAATAAACAAAAAAAATATTAAGTTACTTTGAAAATAAAGAAGTGAAGCCTCAGGACCACACCACACCCTTGTTGAAGATGAATTTTGACTGGGTTGAGTTTTGTGTGGATCTTGTGCAGGTAATCCTCACTACTGCAAGTTCACGCAATATCCACGTGATTTCACAGATCTTCTCAACAACCAACAGCTATTAACAATCCTTCTCCCCACCCTTGTGAGAAGTCTCCTTAGCTTTGGGTGCTGGGAAGATGATGTATATGACCTATCTACAACTGAGTGTTCAGAGTTACTCATATCTGACACTTCAACCAATTATGGGTCTCTGATACTAATCAATACCTTTAACAAAAAGAAGCTTGTCTAAAAAAGAAAAGTTGAGAGTGGTACAAGTCTATGTCTATAAATTATTAACACAGCAGTTTGACAGCGTGCCTAAATAACACAGTGGTTCTCAATCACCCTAATGCTGTGACCCTTTAATACGGCTCCTCCTTTTGTGGCGACCCCAACACCATAAAATTATCTATTGCTACTTCATAACTGTAATGTTGCTACTGTTATAAATCGTCATGCAAATATCTAATATTGGCCCTGAGGGGTCACAAACCAGGGGCTGAGAACTATTGATAGCAAAAACAGTAGTAGACGTCTCCGCTTTAGAGCATATGACATCTACAGACAATCTCCCCTTTAGAGCATATGACATCTACAGACAATCTCCCCTTTAGAGCATATGACATCTACAGACAATCTCCCCTTTAGAGCATATGACATCTACAGACAATCTCTCCTTTAGAGCATATGACATCTACAGACAATCTCCCCTTTAGAGCATATGACATCTACAGACAATTGCTTTGGATGAAGCTTAATGAAGGACCAGGACAAACTCCACTTTGAGAAAGAACTCCATTATAGGATTTGACTCGGGGCTGAACTTGATTCCAAGATAAACCACAGACAATTCCAAGAAAGACTACAAACTGCCAAGGCCTTGGTCAAGGCGACCTCACTCAGCTGGGCCAAACAATGAGAAAGTTCCATTAATAGCACCTATGTCCTTATGATTTTACTGTTAGATTTGAAAACAAGTTCCTCTGGATCCAGCCAATAAATTCAAAAGTCGCCTACCCCTACCCAATTTTTACCCAATCCAGAAATGCTAAGGCATGTACCACCTTGCTTATGGTTTTTCCCTTTAAAAATTCTCAACCCCAGAAGCTGAGGGTCATTCTCCTCCACTCTCCATGTTGGAGTGCGGGATGCTAGTCCGAGCTTGAGCTTGCTATCAATAAACCCCTGTGTGTTTGCATTGGTTACTGGCTCTGTGGTGCTCTTGTTTGGGGATCTTGGGACACAGACACAAAATTTGGGTGCCTGTCCGAGATCCTCCACAACCCCCGGACTGCAGCTCAAGAGGTTCCTTGGTAAGTTTCTTTGTTTCTGTCTTTCTGTTTGCCTCTGTGTAACTCCCGTACTTTCAGTTTCTGAGGCATGCTGAAAGTATTGTGTGGCCTGGTAATGATCAGAGTAGATGAGCTGGAGGTCAAGGGATCCAGAATATTCTGGATCCTGGAGAAGGGGACAGAGGGCCTCAATTCTGTTTGCTCGAGGATGGAAAGCCTCAAATCTGGATAATGCTAGATATAGTTCAGGCTGAAGGATTGCTCCCTCAGCAAAGTATCAAGTCATCACTGTTTTAAAAACTTTGTTGGTTATCTCATTGGGGCAAAGTCTTTTTGTGTACCCTTGGTCTTGTGTGAATACTGAGGAAGATCTCTTTCTCCTCCCTCCTTAATTCACACTCCAGCCTCTAGACCTGTGCTGTTAGTCCAGATGGAGCCACCTACTGCTCTTATAGACCCTGTCCCAGAGGGAGGGCCAGTGTGAGTCACCCAGAGCCAGTAGGAAGGATCCCTGAACCTGACACAGTCACCCTCCCCCTGAGGGCTGCAGGGCTGTCCGGTCTCCCGACCAAGATGAGAATCAACCTTTTCATTACTGGCCCTTTGCTGCTGGTGGTCTTTCCAACTGGCAATCTGAGAACGTCCCCTTTTCTGAGAACCCCTGAGGCCTGATTAATCTCCTTGTAACTGTTATTTTTACCTATCAGTCTACTTGGGATGATTGCCACAGCTTTTACATGTTCTGTTCATTATGGAAGAGAGAGACCAGGACGGTTCAAACGGAAGCTCAGAAATTGGTCTGGGTCCTACTGGGGAACCACGCGTCAAGCAGGCTCTAATAGACACTGCATTCCCCCGACCCATCCAGAATGGTACCATAAGGTAATGTAAGGTAAGGGGAGGCTCCTGATCTACCACCAGACCCTATCACCATGTCTCAAAGCAGCTGCACATCAATCTGCGAATTTAAGCAAGGCTTATGATGTCAGGCAGGGACCAAATAAAAGTCCAGCTGCATTTTTGCAGTAATTGCAGGAGGCTTTCAGGAGACCCATGATTCAGAGTCGCAAGAAAATGCAGCTGCCATGACCCTAGCCTTCATTAATCAGGCAGCCGCATGTATTAAAAGAGAATAGCAGAAATTAGAGCGCTTAGGAGAAAAAAAAGCCTTAGAGATTTAGTTGCAGTGCCTGAGAAAGGGTACAATGGAATGAGTAGTACTGAGGGAAAGGAGATGAGGAAAGAAAGGTGCAAAATTCAGCATCTGGCTAGCTTCCTGCTGGCTGCAATCACGGATTCCAAAGACCATAGAAAGAAACTGTGACAGCTGGTGACCGGGGAACAGAAAGAAAAACCAAGACGTAATAGCGGGCCCCGACTGGGAAAGAAATGATGCACACACCATAAGGAGGAATGAAGCACAATTAATAAACACTCAGGGTCAGAAACTGGAGTTCAACCTGAAGATTTGAAAAACAAAACAGTCAGCCACTGACTCTTACGCTGACCTCAGTCTGAAACGGCGATCCTGCCTCCAGGATTCTCAGAATGAGACTGTGTATTGACTGTGTATTGACTGTGTATTGAATGAGACTGTTTCCTCCCGTATTATAATCCTCTCTAGGGCTGGGATTAAAGGTATGCACTGCCCAGTTTCTATTGTGGCTACTGGAATTAAAGGTGTGTGTTACCATTACCTGCTCAATAAGGCTGACCGGTGGGGTTGTTTTACTCTCAGATCTTCAGTCAGTCTTTATTTATTAAAATACAGTTGAAATGTCGCTACAGAGGAAGGACACTGGGCTAGAGAATGTCAATGAAAGGGGGCTAAGAATACCACCCGAATTTCCACCTTACGGGGCCCTCTCCTCACACGACTTCTGCTCATAGCCTTTGGCCCTTGCATCTTAAAGAGGCTGGTGCAATTTATAAAAGAGACACTTGAGACTCTTTGTCAACCAGTGGCAACAAATGCTTTAAGGGGAAGCTTATTACCAGCCCTGTTCGAGAGGGGCTCTGAGGGCTGGGACAGAATTAGAACTAAAGCAGAACCAAGACCCATGATTGGGCTCTCGTGGGCGCAAGAGTGAAGAAAATCGCCAAGGATGTACCACCCTGCTTGCCTTTTTTTTTTCCCTTTAAAAACCCTCAAACCTGAGAGCCTGGGGTGGTTCTCTACCCGCTGCATCGAAGTGCTGGATGATGGCCCAAGCTCAAGTTTGTAATCAATAAACTCTGTGTGTTCGCTTTGGATACCGTCTCTGCGGTGGTCTTGTTTGGGCATCTCGTGACACTGGCACAACATTTAAAAATACTAGGCATGGACTGTTTCCTGGGAAGCAGTTCTCAGTGGATGCTTCCGAGAGAACGAACGCTATCCTTTGGAGACACGGCTAGCGACAGGTTGCTCACACTCCAGTGTCTGGTCACATACCTATGGGCATATGGACAGTCATATTTGGACTCAGGGAGTCACAGTTTAAAAAAGGCATGGCTTTGAGATGATGATGGAATAAGGAGTACCACAGAGACTTGTGGGGAAGTATGGTAAATGAAATAATCAATATATATTTAGTAAATATATAAAATTTTAAAAATTGAAAATGTTAAAGGCTTAAAAAGAGAAATATAGCATGCAGTTCACACACAGATCCTCCAAAGAGTAAGGCCAAATTCCAAGAGGACTTTTAAAGTTTACATAGATATAGCCATAATTTAATAAAAATTCTCATACGGGCCAGGTGTTGCTCCAGGAATCTAGCATTCAATACCTCAAATAATCCTAGAAGAACACTGTAATAGCACAATAACACTCTTTTTAAGATGAGAAAGAAATGAGAGGTCCTTAAATTTGGTCAAATAAGCTCGCAATTAATGAAGAATGGAGAGTTATGCCCAACTAACAGGGAAAATTCAGTGAATTAAGGATTAACTATAAATTGCAATCTTCAGCAAATTGTGAAATTGCATTTGCATGTTTTTGTTGAACTTGGAAATTAAAAATATTTCTACATATAGGAAAGAACAGAAAAGGGCATAGATTTCCAGTGTCATGATGAGTAATCTCGCACCTCCTGCTGAGGAATGTTGCAAGCAGAGGTGGAGAAGGAGCGCTGAGATAATTCAGCAGTTGTTTGTTTTGTTGTGGTATATTTACAGGACCTTCACCTTGATTTCTTTATCTTCAGAACAGAGGGAAATGAATATCTGCAGTTGATAACTGTTCTCACAAGAAATAATATAGCCCGTGTCACTTACATATTCAGTAGGTATTAGTTATTGCTACTTCTATCTCAGTGAAAGAGTTTGCATGTTGTTCACAACGGCTGGATTAGGCAGGAAGATGGAGAAGAGTCATAGCAAGTGGCCTATGGTAGGGCATATTTGATTGTGAATAGTTATAGAATGGAAGAAAGCAAAAATATTACAAAGATAGAAACCAAATTTCAAATTTTACTGATTTCATCTTCTTTTTGAGTCAGCATTTTGCTATGATCCGTGGTGACATTGACCTCAGCATCCTCCTGGCTCAGTCTTGTAAGAGCTAAGATTAAGGCAAGCACAACAGCACTCAATGAATATTTTGGTTTAGATTTATTATCTTTTAATAGAAAATGCCTGGAATCGTTGTTCATATTGGTCTCCAAATCCTGTGTCCAAGAAACCCTGTCTCCGTCTCCCCATAGCTGGGGTAATGGGCATGCTATGGCACCTGCTAGATGATTTTTGAATAATGATTGACCTTATTAAGAGGAAATTTTCTCATCTTTCTAAAATAAGATGATTGATAAAAATACAAAAATGTAGGAAGATGTTGCAATAATAGGAATAAAAAACGATAAAATCACAAACTCCAAATCAGGAGCTAAACTAAGGAAACATGGGGAATTTACCTCAAAATCCTGAGAAATAGAAACGAGATGTATTCCTTTCCAGGGCATTTGAAGAACTACCTTTTCCAATAGTTGTATCATCTAACATTTTATATGTAACTCAACAAACCCCTCCACATGCTTACACCTTAGCCCTTGAGCATGTCGGCCAGGTGAAAAGAAAGTTTGGTTCTTTACCCGGTGATGGAGTCAGAAAAATTAAGTATTTCAACAGCTGCCACACTGATAATTGAGCTTAGCGAAGGACAAGCAGCTTTGGGGCTTCATATGTAGTCCAAAGATAGGGAATAAAACAGCCTGCAGATGTCTGTTCGCACTTCAACTGTACAATCAGGGTTCGGCAGACGGCCACGCTCATTACTTTATCAGTCCACTTTTTAAATAATAGGAACTGTTTAATCAAATTTGACTGTTAAAATAATGAAAAAATAGCTAAAGGGGGACACGAATTGGTAAAATTCTTTTATAGCTTAAGGTAGGATTTTAATCCATTCCATAGGGGAAAGAAGGTTGGCATAAAGGAAAACGGCGAAAACCGGGAATGAGAAATGGCTTTGAGTGTGGCCTTTACCCTCGCTGCCAAGCATAGTTCTGCCAAACTAAGAATTCACTATGTGACCTTACTGAGTAGTTACAGACACCTGGATCAAGGTGCACAAAGCGTGCTGTGTCGTATATATGTATTCGGGACACAACAGGGCAATGTGATGTGGAAAGAAGCCCAGGGGTGCCAGGAATGCACTACAGGAAAGGGATTTTAACAGTGTGAAATTCCAAGACATTCTAAGTTTATAGTGTACCTGGCCCCCTGGTTGAGACACTAGGAGTGACTTTTGCTTCCAAAAAAAAGGGATCAATCGATTGTAGAAAAAGAAATCATTCTGGGACTTTCATACCTTTTGTTTTGAATTTAGAATTCTAATTCCTTACTAATGTTAAAGGGAAGTACACTTAATTTTGTATATTGACTTGTGTCTTGGTATCTTCACAGAATTGATGTTTTGCTTTAGGAGTTAGTTACTACTTTTGCACACTTTTTGGAGATTTTGGCATTCAAAATCATGTTGTAAAGTAATGTAACTCGGTTCTTCCTTATAAATTTGCTTATCACAGTTCCTTTTCTTTCCTTCTTCCATTTTTTCTTGGAATTCTAGTCTGATATTGGATAAGACTAATGAGAGGGGACAACTTTGTTTTGTTCCTGATCTTAGAACGCATCAATGATGAGGTTAACTGCAAGGTCTGTACTTGTCTCTAATAGTAAAGATTATAGGTCCTTGTGCTCACAGAGAAGCGCTAGAGGAACCAGGACTATTAAACACCCACACGCTGTTTTTTCTGCAGAAGAGCCATGCACCTGTTTCCTACACAGAAGGCTGTGAGGATAGCCCCGCAATCTGTGCTATCTGTAGGACCAATCACACCTGCATCTCCCTGAACGTTATGCTTATCCCAAACTCTTACATCCTAGATCTTTATCTTGAGCATTATTTCTCAGTCAGTAGAGCCTAATCTTAGTGGAGACATCATATATCCTTTACAGCTCTGTGACCTCTACACCGCCTTTATGACCAAGACCACACCAGATGCGCCCTCGGCCTCTAAGCTACAAAACCTATCTTTATAGATGACGGCACACGTACTTTGCAAAAGAGTTTTAATGTACTCGTGTCTTTAACTTTATTGTGCACCCTGGATTGAATTAATTATTACCAGGAAAATTTTTTTTCCAAAATTGTACTGTGCACAAATACGCCTAAAATCAACCCCATGGTGTTGGGATCTAAAAGTTTGAACTGACCCAGGCTACTGAGTCCTGCAGGAGTGGATTTCCTCTGTCTCACGCAATTCATTACTCTCCTGGGCCTAATGTTTACAGACATGACTACATCTCATCAATGGGAAGGCTACCCTTATTTTGAGCAAGATAGTGACTTAGTCACAAATTGGGGCTAAAATTTTGTGAGATGTTTTTTCTTCATTTATAATATATGTGATCTAGCAATAGTTTCTAATTTAATCCATCTATGTAATGGATAACCTTATTCGATTTTCAAATGCTCAAGTTTGCATTCCCACCAACAATGGATGAGTGTTCCCATCATTCCACATCCTCTCCAGCATAGGCTATCATTGGTGTTTTTGAGTTTGGCTATTCTGACAGGTGTAAGATGCTATCTCAAAGTTGTTTTGATTTGCATTTCCCTGATCGCTAAGGAGGTTGAGCATGACCTTAAGTGCATTTTGGCCATTCGGAGTTCATCTGTTGTGAATTCTCTGTTCAGTTCAGTACCCCATTTTTTAATTGGGTTAATTAGAGTTTTAGTGTCTAGTTTCTTGAGTTCTTTGTATATTTTGGAGATCAAATCTTTGTCTGAAGATTTGTGAAGATCTTCTCCCAGTCGGAAGGTAGCCTTTTGGTCTTACTGACAGTGTCCTTTGCTTTACAGAAGCTTCTCAGTTTCAGTAGGTCCCATTTATTCATTGCTTCTCTTATTGTCTACGCTCCTGGGGTTCTGCTTAGGAACTGGTCTCCTGTGCCTATATCTTGTAGACTACTTCCCACTTTCTCTTCTATCAGGTTCAAAGTGGTCGAATTAATGTTGATGTCTTTAATCCATTTGGACCTGAGTTTTGTGCATGGTGATAGATAAGTATCTACATAATACATATAATAATCATCCAAATTGGTGTGTGCATACATTTTATACACTTTAAATATGAGATGCATTTTCTGTAATTAGTCTAAGTATAGTGTGTTTGCTTTGTCCTTTCTCTTTTAGGGAGTTATTAACCAGTGATTCCATTTTCATTAAATATAGACTTTAAAATATCATGAATTTAAAGGAGAGAAGGAAGAAGTATATGGAAGGGTTTGGAAAAGGAACAGAGAAATGTTGTAATAAGATAATCTCTAAAATTAAAGAAATAGATAGGATTACTATATTATTTGTTTTTGTTTTCTTAGTTTCTTTGTTTGTTTACATTTTACCCTTCAAAGAATTGTTGCATTTCACCTCACTTATCAAATATATTATCATCTGGAATGTAAGGATATGCATAAGTCTTTCTGAAGCATTTTATCAACTTGAACTTTAACTTTTTGAAGGTACATGAAAAAATGTAGACTATTATCTGCTGGCAATATCAGTGAAATTCAAGATATCATGTTATTGATCATTTGTATTCCATGTTACTTATCATTTTCCCCTGAATTTTATGTTTAACATTTCATTTCTAGTCTGTTTTGCATTCTTTTTGTGTTATAGACATCATTGGCTTCCTATAGTTTTTCTTATACTAGATAATTTCCCTCAATATTATTTATTGTACTTGTGGAATAATTAAATAAATTCAGGCCAAAGTGTTTATCTAGCCAACATTGCTACCTAGTATCAATATACTTTTTTGAATTTTTATTCATGGTTTTTATCTGACACAGTTCAGTATCAGTTAAGAAGATTATATCTCTTATTAACAAATTTACCACTATGATATGTATGCAAATATCATTCCATCTATACATAATAATGAAAATTAATTGTTGTACATCCAGTTTCATTTTTACATTCATGAGAACCTGCATTATCGATTCTCATGAAAGTTTGACCTGTTTACATTGCACATTATTTTATAATAATTCTGGTTGATACTGAAATAGTTTACTATTTTTCTAGATAATAATAATTGTTTGGTTATGGTGATTTGGGGGATTAATTAAAAATTCATATTTATTAGTACCCATTAAAAATGCCATTCAATTAAAATGAAAAAAACTCATACATCAACATAATTATAACATGTTTTCAGAATATGAAATGATTTTTGCCTATAATCATTAAGCCTTTCAGAAAGAGTTGGATTAACAATCATTTAGGTGTAACAATGGGCTACATCAGCCTTTCACACATCTCTGTGAGGAGAGCACTTCACAGGTGTCAAGGAAAGAAAAACACTTAAGGACTCAGAACATTTTATATTTGTCCAGCTCTCACTTGTTGAACCATTTTATAATCCAAGCCTAGAGCTGCTAGCAACATTCACAGTTGAAAACTAGTGTCACACATTAAATAATGCCAACCATCCACCTCTTTCTTTGTTAAATCCAAAATCTATACTATCTTATGAAATAAATCATTTGATTTATTTCTCATCACTTTTTAACAAGTCTTTGCTATAGAGATCCTTCCTTATGCACTAAACCATATACCCTCCATTTTATTACTAATTATTAACCTCAATTATTATCTTTAAGAATCAGCAGGTTTGGCACTTAGCTGCTGTGAGTCATCTACCTTGGGAAATCCAGCAATGCATGGAGATATTTTTGGCTGTCAAAACTAAGGATGAGGTATCGACACAATGAAAGCTGAGAATATAGCTAAATATAACAGCCTCAGTCACAAAGTATTTAATCCAAAATACTTTACTTATATTCTTATATACAGAACATTCATTTAAAGTAGTGCCATCTATTCTGGTAGCAACTGATTGAAAAGGAAACAATTTGACCAAATATGGCAATAAAATGTAATATTAGTTTTAAAGAGTTTCTTTATAAGTTTGAACAGAAATTACAAAGATGTTTATAGTATGTGTGGAACCAAGAGCCAAAGCGGACACTGCTCCTAGCCATGTCTGCTTAACAGTTTAAAGCAATGATAAAAAAAAAAGGTTACAGTTTGGCGCTGGTGACACAGGCCTTTAATACTAGCACTCAGGAGGCAGAGGCAGGCAGATCTCTGTGAGTTTGAGGCCAGACTGGTCTACAAGAGCTAGTTCAGGACAGGTTATAAAACGACAGAGTAACCCTGTCTCGGAAAAAAAAAAAAAGAAAGAAAAAGGACTACAAATGCACAATAAAGACAAATGCAGACAAAAATTAACCTCTGAGCAGGTCATACTGTGTTTATAAAGTGTAGGTAGGCTTGGAAGAGAGAGGAAAACGAGTGCAGACAGTTATAAAAAGAAGCAAACAGTTTTAAAAATAAAACAAAATCTTTAAAGAGACAGTAAAAACAATATAAATGAAAAAAGCCACATAAAGATGGAAAATATACAGGTAGTCTTTATCCTGTATGGTATTACGTTGATTTTGAATTTTTTGATAGCTGATGAACAAGAGACAGCTGAGAGACATGGGATTGAAAGAGACACTGATAAAATATACCAATGTAAACATTTATAAATGCCTTAGATTTAAAACAGAAGTCAAAAGATATATTTGTAAAATGGAACTTAAAAGATACAGTGCTTTGGAGATGTGGTTTTGCTTTTGTTTCCAGAGGAAACAAGAGGCTATGTATTCATTCCAGGTTAAGATGAGCCAGATTTGATCAAGGGAGACTTCCTGAACCTTGGCAGATGATAGTCCTGCCTCCTAGGACTTGGTTGTTATCTCAAATTTTATCAGGGACCCTAAAAATACTTAGCCCTCAGACAGCAGGAAGTATTTTGGAGAAAATAATGTCCACAGTCCCAAGATTTTTGGTGGTACGGTCAGTCTTTGGTTATTTGGTAGGATACGGATGTTTGTTATATTTATGGGAATATAGGATAAAAATACAGCTATTAATCTCAGATATCTTGCATTGACTTGGATTTTGGAATACTGATACAAATTTACCGTTAATTTTGTTATGCTACATATATATTTCTTTTCTTGTTACAAACAAGGTTAATTTTGTTATACCATATATATATATATATGTATATATATATATATTCCTATTCTTGTTTAAGGTATTATGTTTATATAGCTCATTTAAAAATGAGTTGTATAATATAAACTTTAGTTAAGAAATACAGATTAATAGTCATCGATAATAGTCAAACTTACAGTCTTGTTACTTAAGTATTCTATATATGCAGAAATATCAGATGGATAGGTAATGTTCAGATATTTCAAATATCTACAGAATATGGCATTTAAAATGTTATAAGAACTTAGACTTTTCTCGACAGTGTCTAAGAGACATGTCTGCTTCTGGCAACCCCTATTACTTCAGAGACTTGGATGAGCACCATAAAAACCTTGTTATAGAATTTTCCTCCATTGTGGCCAGGAAACTACTCTTGCCTGGACTACATCACAGTACACCATATAAACTGGACATTCAGTACACAGAAAAATAACTGCTGACCTTACCAAAAGAAAGTGAGACAAACATTCAGGGTTCCTGTTTCAAGAAAGACTCTGACAGACACTCTGCAGGACACAGAAGAAAGTGAATAACAAGCTGCCAAAATAGGCAAAACAGTCTTTTGAATTTTCTGCTTCATGGAAAAGTGTGCCAGATACTATAAAACTGTAGGCTGAAGGTGGTTGTCCCAATGGTACAGAAGAACTTTGTGTGACTGTTTGGCAGCGAGATGTCTCTGTCAATCCTAGAGATTTGGAAGTTGTTTACAATGCACTTCCTGTTTACTTAAGTAAAATATCCTTCTTGGACCTTTGATGGAATTGAAGACTAGATATTTATAATTATAATTGTCCTTAGTTATGATAAAAAATAAATTAGATGTAAAACTTTAGGCTCACAAAGATAAAATAGATGATAGAGTATTTTCTTTGATTTCTCGATTGTAAATGTACTAAATAGTATAACTATAATTCTTGTTTGATAACTATTCTGCATATGTAATTTTATTATGTTAAAGTTAAAACCATTCATTTGATTTAGACAGGAAAGTGAAGATAATGTGGGATTCCCCTCTGTATGCTGCGAATATGTTTTATTACTATCGATTAATAAAGAATCTGCTTTAGCCTATGGCAGGGCAGAATTTAGCAAAGTGAGAAATCCAAACAGAGATAGAGAGAGAAATAAGGCAGAGTCAGAGAGTCACCATGTAGCTGCTGAAGGAGAAATATGCCAGAACCTTACCAATAAGCCACAGTCTCATGGTGATATACAGATTAATAGAAATAAGTTAGTTTAAGATGTAAGAGCTAGCTAGGAATATTCTTGAGCCATTGGACAAACATTGTTGCAATTAATATAGTTTCTGTGTGATTACTTAGGTCTGAGTGGCTGGAAAACAAAGCAGAATCTCCTTGGACAAAGACAGTCCTGAAAAATGAGAGGGCCTTCAGTATGTTCGCAGGAATAAACTTTCAGTAGCAGTAACTATTTTTAATATGACTTCCTAGGATACTGACAACATCATATTTTTTGTCTGAAGGCTGGTGAATAGATATGCTCATTTGGTGAAGATTAATTACATTATGACTCATGTTGTTTTATGTGTATTTGTGAAAAAAAGATGACTCTATTGATAAAGTTGCCTTAATAAGAATTACATCTACATTATTTGATTAAAAATCATATGTTTTTGTGAAAATAATAAATTAATAATACTAATTATTCTATTGTTAAGTTAGTGCATGAAATTTTGAGAAACTTTATCCCAAGGAAAAAAATCATATAACTCCTAAAGTACCTTGCACATACTTTGAAATATGAACAATTTTGGTATCCCCTTTCCAATCACTTAGTTGTCAGGATTTGCTTTCAGGTAAAGTATCTAAAAGGAATATGTCCTTTAAATTGTGAACTATCTTATGGAATTATGTGTGTGTGTGGTGTGATACCGTTTTGGTTTCTAGTGTTGTGATAAAATTCCATGAACAAACAACCTGAGGAGGAAAGGATTTATTTGGTTACATATTCCAGGCCGCAGGCCACTGAGAAGACAAGGCAAGAACTCAAGGAGGGTGTGTGGGGGCTAGAAATGAAGCAGAAATCAACCCACAATCTTTGACTGTTATACATTTCATTATCAGAACCATAAATCTTCACCAACAAGGCTGTACTAAAGCTCAAGCATTCAAAATAAATATACCTCTTGGCATACCTCTTGGTCGCTATATAAAGAAATAACATCAAATGCAGTATCAGTTACTTGGAATAACATGGATTTCCAGGGCAAATATTATTTATTCAGTACCATGCTGAAACATGGTGTCAAAGCCAACAGCATCCATCATTGTAAGAAAGTGCTCCTTTGAAGTGAGCTAAGAGTCATGAAATTATATTCTGAGCCTGGTAGTTTGTGTTTCCATTTATTTGAAGTTAAAAAATCAAGCATAAGAAGTGAGGGGGGGGGAAAGAAGTGAGTTTCTTTGAAGGAGACATAAGGACATTTTCTAGGATGCTGATGTTTTTCCATTTCTGGTTCTGGGAGCTTTTAAAATGACGAGAGCTTGCTATCTATCCTCTTTCATAAATAAAATTTCTTATTTTATACATCTATTGTAGGAACAGCTCAGGCCTCGGTTTTTCTAGAACTCTGAAGGAAAAAGGAAGCCAGCACTAAGGTACTCTGTACCAATATAGCTTGCTAATTTTTGTGGAGATTTTGTCAGAAAAAGAATTCCTTTTGTCTGAAAGAAAAAAAAACAAATTAAAAATGTTAACTGACTCTAAAGCAAAGATAAGATTCTCTGAGCTGATATGTCTTCAAATTGAATATGAAAATCAAACAAGCTCCAGGCAAGAACAGAGATGATTAGAGACAAGAAAATGAAGTGAATAATGTGTTTAAGTAAGAAGGGGACATTGTTATGCTCTGTTGTGAACAGTAAAAATGCTATGAATACATTCTTCATATGGACTAGCTGTTAAGACAAAGTTCTGTTGAGAGATGCACAGATGCTATCTGTAGAACAGTGTCCAGGGGGACAAAGATGGTCCAGGGAATACAAGCAACATTCATGCATACGTATCTATCCACACCCAAATCATTCTAATCTTATGCATATGAGACTAAGTAGCCAGACTTTCAGGGTTTTGTTTATGCATTTCAATTTTCTATACTACTAAAAGATTCCACACACTAGACTTGGCCTACAAGGATAAATATTTTAGAATGTAATTTCAACTGATTTGGAAAAAAAATATTTATTTTGATTCACCCAACTTATGACAATTTGAGTGTGTTTTAGAATATAAGAGAAAAGTATAAGGAAACAAATTTTAAAAATATGTTATTGATATAGATCTGAACTGATATGGTATAGAATTGCTTCATTAATGAACTTAATATGCAGAAAATTAAAAACAAACCTTAGGCAGGAAAATATAATGTACTCAGTGTGGGTATATGTTAAGTAAAAACTTAAAACAGTTGTTTTCTATGAAACAAAATGGTACTATCTAAAGCAAAGAAACATGGTATACAACTTTCATCATAGGATTCCAAGTTAATTTATCCTTAAATGGAAGATTGTAACCAATAAGAAGCCATAATACATGAAGGTAGAGACTTGTAAATTATCAGCAAGATTGACAATATCCCTTAAAACTTTTTAATAGTAAATTTATATTTTTTTTTCTGGGAATCATTTGAGAAAATTAAATAGAAAACTGATGGGAAAAGATCCCAAACTATAATCACAATATAAAAGTACATAATGAAGAAGAGAATTATAAAGTATTTAATATGTGGAAACATTAAGTGTAAAGGTTTAAATGGTATAATAAAATGATTCAAAAGGAGGAGCCAAATGTGTGGGGTGTGTGGACATATATTATACCCACTCTAAACAGGCTTGTTGTTACATGTGAAGTAGTCTGGATTATTACACTTGCTCATCAAATGACATTTAAGGAGAGGCATAAAGGAAGTCCATAGAATTTTATATTCCAAAGAGTGATTTACTGTAAGTGAATTTAAAAGTAAAATTTGAATAGAATAAAAGAATAAGAAATTCTTTGTGCTTTAGATCAAGACTTTGCCAGATAGCTTGAACATTCAAGTTTTTCAGCCCTAATACAGGAAGAACTTCAATCTGCTCTTGCTTCTTTGGATAACCTTATACACCACTGTAATGGATAAAGTCAATAAGTAGAAAACAGCTGAGATTTAAATAGAGGAGCAATCTGGGAACAAGTCAGGCCTGGTCAGAAAGGCAACTTGAAAAGTTTTGATAAATAAGAAGATTTTGAAAAAGAGCAAGGAAACACTATTTAGGTTGCACATTAAAGCTTTCCTAGTATATATAGGTGCACTCTATTTCTATATTGAAGGTCAATGAAAAGGAGAAGAAAGACCACAAAAGCTATATGATAAAGAATTTTGGTAAGTGATCTGTAAATAAACCATGCTGCCGGGGACATGACTTGTGTCTTACAGATGATGAAAGTTACTGAGAAAGTGGGCATGGCATGAAGGCAAGCTTGAGAAGATTCTCTACGGGATTCAGTATGTAACAGAGAGAATAAGAGCCATGGATTTTCATCAAAGTTTCTAACCTTGAAAAAGTTAGAGCATGGTGAGGTAGTTAAACCTTGCATGTGAAAGTCTGCAAAAATAGTAGATTTTAAACAAAAATTTCTGAATTTTTATTTGTATTGTGCCCATTAGACCTTTTGTTTTCTTAGATGATGCCAAGCAAGTAGGGTTTCATGGCAGCATCCTGATGAAGTCATAAAATATAACAATCATTAGTATTTATGGTCAGTTATGTGACAAGATCACCTATAAAGTGAAGAAATACAGGGGAAAGTGGAGATATAAAAATAGATAGATAGTTTCTATCTTTAGAGATCAGATCAATAAAAAGGACACAGCAAGATGAAGCATGAAGAAGAGAAGAGCAATGTAAAAGTATATAAGGAAATAAAAGCAGTCGACTGATCAAATGCTGTCCTTTCCTTTATTCATCCATTTTTCACTGAGAACCTAAACCATTCATGTTATATGTCTTGGTCAAACTCACCTTCTCTCAACCTCCAACTCTTCCCTTCCCACCACAACCACTTTCCCCATTCAACTTCATATGTTCTTTATAATCTCAAAAAATTATAGATATGGTTTCTAAAAACCTTTCTGTCCCCTCTTTTTTTAAAAATGATACCTTTTCCTTGAGAGAAAAAGATGGCAAAGGACAGGTGGGAAGCATTTGCCCTGCCTCAGTGAAATCTGACCTCCTCAATGCTATGTGCTTGAGCCATGATCACTGTAGTCTATGAAAATAAAATATTGTCTATTAGCCCACTTAATGGAATGAATACAGTAAAAAATTACTGCTGAAAGGATGGAGAGAGAGAGCTTTGTGGTTTAGAGCAATTGCTGTTCTTACAACAGACCACAGCTTACATCCTACAACTCACATTAGTCAGTTTATAACTGCCTGTAACTCCAGTCCCAGGGACTCTAACACTTCTTACTGGCCTTATTGGGTATCAACACACATACATATAAACACACACACACACATTTGTATATGCAGACACACGCATACATGTGGACATAAAGACAAATAAATTAAAAATTGCTGTCCATACCAAGTGTCTGTGGTATTGCATAATGAATGCAAAATATCAGTCATTTGTTGAAAATAGTAGCACTTTCTGTAACCACCCGGTTCTGCATTACCCTTCTCGGTACGGGTCATGCGCCTTCCGTACCTTACTAGTGTTTGGGCAAAGGCCTGGAGATTGAAATAAAAGACACACACACAGGAGACCTGGGTCATTTGACAAGAGATCACCAAATGCCACTTTATTTAGCTGAATGCAAGGCTAATATACCTTGGCCCCAGTAAGGGAACTTCCTCTCAACCAGAGGGGAAACTGGCGCCTTATGGTACCTGGCGCCTTAGGGAATTCCTTCCCAGGCAGGGGGTGGAGAGCAGCAACAGCAGCTAGAGAGACCTTGGCACTGTGTAATTCTCCTGGGCAGGTGGGAAATTACCATACCAAAGGTGGACTGTGCCCTGCAGCTAAATCACCAGGCTATGGCAGAATGAGCACAGGAATTAGCAGGAAGCTTTAGCTGGCAGACCAAACTGTCCTTGGAGATACACCTCAGAGACTAAGGGAAACCCCCCCCACCCCCCACCCCCCCCCCACCCCCCTGGGCCCTACAACTTTCTTAGAAAGTGAAATGCGTGGTACCTTATAAATAATAAGCTCATCAAACTACAAACCATAGATAAATGCATTTTCACTTACAAATATAAAAAAATTATCATTTTAAATTTCAATTTTTACTGTGACAAAAGGGAAACTATACAAATGTTCATTCCTTCAACAGGTGACTAGATTACACGCACATATGTTACTTTATACAACCTTAAACCACAATAATGCCCGCATCTCTGTCTGTGGAGTCAGAAGACATTGGATATGCTTAGAGTGGAATTACAGATGGTTGTGAGCAACCGTGTGGATGGTCAGAATCGAACCTAGATCTTCTGAAAGAGCACCCAGTACTCTTACCTCTAGATCCATCTTTTTCTCCATCTTCTTTGGTTAGATAATAATATTCTGATGAGTAAAACATTGGCAAAGGTGTAAGAAGAAAACCTGAGATTTTTCTAAATTACACTACCAAATCCTAAGTCAAATGTATGTACAAAGCTAAAGAACTAAAAAATTAAATAAAATGAAGATAGAAAACTAATATTGATTTCTGCTTTAGCAAGCTAATATCATTAAAGTTTTCTTTTAATGGAATTGCAAAATGATAAATCCAATTTTAAATTGTTTGAGAAAAAATTTGAAGGACAAAAATGGGAAAGCACTACCAGGAAAATTTACTACTAATTAGAAAATATCTAGAGATCAAAAACTTGTTATATTTGTGGTTTTTGTTTGTACTACCATGAGGACATTTAATATGAACTCTATCCTATACATCTGTGACTTAGCCCACTTTTTGTTGCTCTAAAAACTTACTGTTGCTAAGTGCTTTATTTAAGAAGAGAGAGATTTATTAAATTCATAGTTGATAGTCCAAAGGCAGGGCACAATCTTTGGTTTCATGCAGGGCAAAAAAAAAAAGAAATTAGAAATGAAGACAGAGAAATTTTTAAAATCAAAAATATTTCTAATATTGAACAATGTTCTAAAGATATTATTGTCCCTTATGTACTCATTGCAAATGGATATTCAGTTTGTTATCCTTTCTTGACTATTGTGAGTGTGCATAGTGAATAATGAAGTAAATGTATCTCTTTGTGATTGTAACATCTTTTAATTAATTTTTATTTTTAGATCATAATTATATCATTCTCCCTCATCTTTCCTCCCATCAAGCATTCTTACTTTTTTAATTCCTTTGCCTCCTTTTTTCATTAATTCTTGTGATATATATTGGGGAGGGATGATGTGGGATTCCCCTCTGTATGTTGTGAATATGTTTTATTACCACTGGTTAGTAAAAAAAAAAAATCACTTTGGCCTATGGCAGGGCTGAATATAGCCAGGCTGAATGAGATATATATAGAGAGTAATCAAAGTCAGGTAGATGCCAAGTAACTGATGAAGGAGAAGGATACTGTAGCTTTACCAGTAGGCTACAGTCTCATGGTGATACACAGACTAATAGAATGGTCTATTAACTAGTGGTTAATTTAAGATAACAAAGTATAAACATTATACTTTTATTAGTGGTGCATGTGGACATTTCAAGTCCTTCATATCACTGCTTGGATTTTGTTTTTATTTTGAGATGCCTGTAACATGTGGGGCCGGCTTGTTGGGGTTTCTGTCTGGCCCAGTACCCCAATAAGCCAGCAAGTCCCAAGGAAAATCATGCACAAGACTCCATAAGATTATAAACTGATTGGCCCATTAGGTCAGGCTTCTTGTTAACTCTTATAACTTATATTAACCCATTATTCTTATCTATGTTAGCCATAATGGCTCCGTACCTTTCTCAGCTGGGCAAGTTACATGCTGCCTCTTTGGTGGTCTGCGCAGGAGTGGCAGAGGAACCTCTCTGCTTCCCAGAATTCTCCCAGTCTCTTTGCTCCACCCCTACTTCCTGTCTGGCTTTCCCGCCTATACTGCCTGCCTGGCCAATCAGCGTTTTATTAAAATATGATTGACAGAATACAGATAATTCTCCCGCACCATTTCCCTCTCTCTTTTTTTTAAACAAAGGAAAAATACCCATAATCCATTTGTTGGGAATGTGGGCGTAGTATTTCAGGCTACTTCCTGCTGGTTGGGGGCGCTGATAGTCTTAAGGGGACCTAAAGAAAATTTAGAGTTATAGTCAAGTCCTGACTGAAGTATCCTGGGAGTCTTGATCATCTCAGGCTGCAGTCTTGAATCAGTTCTGGACGTAGAACTCTGTCATCTGGGCCATCTGTTCCTATCGGAGATTTTTCAGGTGGCCTCCCTTGGTCAAAGGTGATTATTCTTAACTCTGAATAAATCCAGAGTCTCTCGTTTTCTGTGGAAACAAAAGCAAAATCTCTTCTCCAAAGTAACATACCTTTTGACTTCAGTTTTGAAGCCAAGGTATTTTCAAAATTCCTATCTTGGGTTAGTTCAGCAGCATTTATAAACAAAAGTCTTTTAGCAGTTGTTGCTCCTTCCTCAGCAATCAAACAATTTAAAGAGAGCATAATAGCATACAGTATGAAGATTCTCTGTGCATTTTCCATCTTTATGTGGCTTTATTTTAACCTCTATTTCTTTTATTTTTACTTTTACTTTTTGAGACAGGATCTTTGTATATCTTTGTCCTGGAATAACACTGTAGACCAGGCTGTCTTTGAACTCACAGAGATCCTCCTGTCTCTGCCTCCCCAGTGCTGGGATTAAAGGTGTATGCTACCACACCTTGAACTCACAGAGCTCTGTCTCTGCCTCCCAGGCATTGGGATTAAAGGCGTGTACTACCACACCTTGAGGTCACAGAGGTCAATCTACCTCTACCCCTTGAAGTCACAGAGGTCAATATGCCTCTGCCTCCCAGGCATTGGGATTAAAGGTGTGTACCACCACACCCAACTACTCTCTTTCTTTCCTTTTAACTTTAAGAACTTTAACTTTTAGTCTGCATATACACACTGTAAACCATTTAGAGGTTTTCTTCCTCTTTGAATCTCTCTTTACTGTGTATTTTTCTTTTTCTGACCACATGAGCCTTTAATTTACAAAGCAATATGGAAAGCCGTGGCTTTGACAGCTAGATCCAGCTCATTCCTTAGCTTTCCAGATTCATAGCTGAGATACCAGCCACAGCTGTGTTCACTGCCACAACTCTGTCGTGTTTCAAGGTCCTTGCTAGAAAGCAAGCTGCATCATTCTGCTCACAGACCACACTCAGTCGGACCGCCTGCCTGAAAGAGTCAGAGTTTGCCCTGGCAGGACAGCCCAGAAAGCCGGCATTTTAAAACAGCGCAGCTTTTTTCCTGCTACGGCTGAAAACCAAAAAGCATGCATTCAGCTTTTCATCAACACCGTTTAAGTGCTTCGTGGCAGGACCTCCCAATGAGCTGCAAGGTTTTGCAGCCAAGGCTGAGTCAAGAAGCCTCTCCTAGATGAGAGCACTTGCCCGCCTCTAGCAAGCAGAGCAGAATCGAAAAACTGCTGCCACCAAGAAAACATACCCCACTCTACTCTTTCCCAAACTCTCCCAGGCCTTCCGTGGACTCACCTATCCACGTCTGGGCGCCATATGTAACATGTGGGGCCGGCTTGTTGGGGTTTCTGTCTGGCCCAGTACCCCAATAAGCCAGCAAGTCCCAAGGAAAATCATGCACAAGACTCCATAAGATTATAAACTGATTGGCCCATTAGGTCAGGCTTCTTGTTAACTCTTATAACTTATATTAACCCATTATTCTTATCTATGTTAGCCATAATGGCTCCGTACCTTTCTCAGCTGGGCAAGTTACATGCTGCCTCTTTGGTGGTCTGCGCAGGAGTGGCAGAGGAACCTCTCTGCTTCCCAGAATTCTCCCAGTCTCTTTGCTCCACCCCTACTTCCTGTCTGGCTTTCCCGCCTATACTGCCTGCCTGGCCAATCAGCGTTTTATTAAAATATGATTGACAGAATACAGATAATTCTCCCGCACCAGATGCCCATTCTAACAGTGGTAAGATGTGCTACTTGCACTTCCCAAATGATTGCCGACTTTGATATGTTTTTAATTGATGGGGAAGATGTCTATGTATTGTGAAGATCTGTGACCCCAAGCTCACAGCCTGATGAGGTCTTTGGCTTGCCTGATGTGCTTGTCTGTGTTAGCATCAACATTTGCCAGACATAGTATTTAAAAATATTACTACTGTTCCATAAGCTGCCATTTCAAAATTTTAGTTCATGCTGTGTGCTAAAGCATTTTAGTTTGTGGCAATCTAATAATTAATTTTGGTTTTGATTCTTGTTGCTTCTGTGTCATACCTAAGACAGGATCATCAATAAAAAAGGTAATAAAACTTTTCTTCAGTATTTTCTTCTAGAAAGTTTGTATTTTCAGGTCCCATAGATTAGCTTTTAACCAGTGAAAACTGACTTTAATGAACTATATGGTAAAGGTACAACTTCAGTCTTTTGCCTGTTGATATCTAATTTTATCAGGACTTTTTAGAGAGGATTCTTCTCTCCCAACTATGTACCCTTGAAATTCTGTGAAAAGCAATTTATTATGTATTTAAGGTTTTAGTTCTAGGCTATCTATTCTACTACATTAGTCTCTACAGTTTGTGTAATTGTTATGGTGTTTTAATTACTATAGCTTTCTAATACGTTGACTTCAAGCAGAAGGATATTATTTTCTTCAAGATCAATTAGCAATGCCGAGGGGATGGCTTAGCTGATAAAATGTTTGCTGTGTAAGCATGTGGACCTTACCTAGGTTTGGATTCCAAGTATCCATTCTTAAAAAAAACTAGATTTGGCCCACAGATTTGCATTTCCAGCTCAGAAGTGTAAAAGACAAAATTGTCCCAGTGGTTTGGGCCACAAACAGGGAAGAACAGATGGAGAAGCCAACTTATGGTATCATATTCTGGGCCTCAGTACGTGGATCCCAAAAATATTTATACTCATGTACATGTAAGAATACATATGATCATGTACACACACATGTATATCACATGTACATGAAAAATGATTGCTTAAGCTATTGAGGATGCTTAGAGTTCCAAGTAAGTTTGAGTCCTGGCATAAAGATGCTGCTGGAGGAACTACCAGGGTCCTGCCCCAACCAGATTCTGTCCCTGAGTCAGGGAAGGGGAAATGGTGCCTAAAACTGTCTGACCACCATATGGGTTTCATACAAGTGGTAGCCCTGAATAGCTCAAGCTGTTTGATATTTATACATCAAAAACAAACATGTTTATCCCACTCTCCAATACTAACCTCAGGGGAAAAACCCAACATGTTTTTCCCAACTTTTAAATCAAAACAGCTTTTAAACTAGAGTGAAAGCTCAGCACTTTGCTAGTGTGGCTAAATCCTGAGGCAGGCACATTCTATCCCAACAATGCTCACAGGTGAGAGACTTAGGCACACATTCTCAAGAACAACAATAGTCTTCACAACTTAACAAAGCATGTTAACAGAAATAGAGGTGGTTCGCCATAACCTGCGTGCATACAGTTAGCTTGTATTTTTCTAACTGTTCCTTTGTCTTAAATAAGGGTAGGACATGCCTAAGTCTCTCTATAATGGACAAGCTTTATTAATGCACTCTTCTTCCATCACGCCACATCCTTAATGCTTTTGTTTTTTATCAGAATTGGTAGATGTAGTTAATGTTTCTGTGTTTCTTCCTTATATGTGCCCATTAGCTTTTATTACCTCTGAGCCTGTCAGCACTGAGTCAGAAAATTTCCAGGGTCTGGCGTGACAGCTGGTATTTCCCGATAAGAAACCTGAGAAGCTTCAGTTCCCAAAGAATTTTAGAGGAAATATACGTGAGGAAAAAAAATGGGGTTTCTGGGAATAATTAAATCTGTCCCATGCATGACTGACAAAGCAAAACTTAAAAAATGGCCACGAGAACCACCAACAATATGAGAAAGAAGACAGTGTGCAGAACAAGTGGTTCCAGCAGTATTCAGCACTGTTCTGAGGTGACTGGTTCTCGCCCCGTGACAGACTGTCTCCAAGGGCGTTGCCTCGAAGAGATCAATTAAACAAGCATTCTTATGCTGATCTGAAACTACATCACAGGGCCCTAAGCAAGCAAAGTACACGCTAATCTCCACCGTGAACAGTGAAAATATTCTTAACAAAGTACTGTCAAACTATTGAGCAGCACAGTGAGGTGATCACAGATAATCAAAAAGGGAGATGTATCTCTTAGATATAGGAATGGCTTGACAGACTAAAATTGCCAAGTGTGATATACCATGTAAACAGTTTGAAGGATGAAAATTAGTTATCATGCCAATGGTAGCAAACTAAGTAACCAAGCTCCAAAAATCTTAAAAACCCTCAAGGAACAAAATGATAAAAAAAGAAATATATGTTGCAAAATAAAAGCCATGGATAATATCAAATTCAGTGGTGTGAAAAACAAATATTGCCTTCTAATATCAGGACAAGAAGAGGCTAGCTATACCTACGGCATCTATTCAACACAGAAAGTATATCCACTCTAACCAGACCAACAAAAGGAATCTACCCCTTACTAATTAAGTTCTCCTTACTAATCAGTTCTCCATACTAGGATATAGTATGTACAATATCTTATTTATTTATTTATTCTTCTCTCATACAATACATCCTTGCCACAGCCCCCCCTCCCTCCACTCTTCCCTAGGTTCACTCCTTCCTTCAAAAAAGAGCAAACCTCCCAGGGATAGCAACTGAACATGGTACAATAAGATGCAATAAAACTAGGCACATCATCTCACTATTAAGGCTCACAAGACAACCCAGTAAAAATAAAAGGATCCTAAGGGCAGACAAAAGAGTCAGAATCACCCTCAGTTCTACTGTTAAGAGTCCCACGAAATCTCCAAGCTAAACAACCACAGCTTGTAAGCAGGGGACCTAGTGAAGACCCATGGAGCATTTGTTGCTTTAGTCTCTGTGAGCCCCTGTGAGTTAATACTGTGGGGCATATTCACCTGGAATCCTATACCCCTCTGGCTCCTACAGTCCTGTCTCCACTTCTGTGGGGTTCCCTGAGCTCTGTCCATGTGTGGCTGGGGCTCTCTGCATCTGCTTCCCTTGGCAGCTGAAGGAAGCTCTCTGATGACTATTGGGTTAGGCACTATGTACTACTATAAGAGAATATCATTAGGAATCATTCCATTGACTCTTTTCCAGTTGTATTTTGTTCTACCCTGGGTCTCCAGCCATCCAGCTCACAGTTCCTGACTGCTAGGCACTGCGGGCATGGGCTCCCTCTCATAGTATGGTGTGGGCTTCTAGTTTTGACCAGTCCTTGGTTAACCACTCCCACAGGCTCTCAACCAACATTACCCCAGCACATCTAGCAGGGAGAACAGATTGTAGGTTGAAGGTTTAAGGCTAGGTTGCTATTCTCGTCCCACCACTGGAAGCTTTGCCTGATTCCAGAATGGCAGGTTCAGGTTCCGTATCCCCCATTACTAGAAGAATTTTTCCCTGGCGACCTCCATCTGCCTGCAGATTTCATGATGCCCATTTTTTCAACACCTAAGTAACACTCTGCTGTGCAAATGTACCACATTTTCTTTACCATTCTTCTGTTGAGAGGCATCTAGGTTGTTTTCAGGTTCTGGCTATTATGAATATATACATATTTGAGCAAGTGTCCTTTTCGTAGGATGGAACATCTTTTGGGTATAGGACCAAAAGTTGTATAACTGGGTCTTGAGGTAGATCAATACTACTGCCATATTGATTTCCACAATGGCTATGTATATACAATATCTTAAAGAAGATTTTTTAAATGATTTTAAAAGAATTAAATACAGTGATTTTTCTGAATACAAATTCAGAAAACAAAACTTGTGCTTCAGTATATTAATTACAAAATATTTTAAAACTTACTAAGAATGTGATTTCATTTCTAAGGACATCAAAAGAACAAAATAATTTGGAATAATTTAACCAAGAAGTCACATCTTTATCACACAGCAGAATAGCTAGCTGTCTGCCTTGAAGGCAAAGTGTCTCTCTGAACCATGTACTCTAGAAATCTTCAGCTGGTAAAAAAGTAAAGGCTACTTTTCTGAAATCTGTTCTTCTCTGTCTGTCTCTGCATTTGTGTGTTTCTCAGTCTGTCTGTGTCCTTCTCTCTCGGTTTGTGTGTCTTTGTCTGTGTGTGTGTTTTTAAGTCTATCTGTGGGTCTTTGTGTGTGTCTTTCTCTTTATCTGTCTCTGTCTCTTTGTCTATTTCTGTGTATCTTTGTCTCTTTCTCTTTCTCTCTGTCTCTCTCAGATCCCCTCTGTCTCACTAACTCTCTATGTCCTGTTTTTATTTTCTGTTTTTCTGCTAATACTGCTTTTGTAGACTATCTTTCTCTATAAACACGGGCTGGCCTTGATTTACAAGTCTCCAGCCAGCAACCTTCCCAGTGCTTGCTTTTCTATTTTTTTAAAGGTTTCCTTATTACATTCTTTTACATACTTTTCTCTTCATTCTTTTAGTTGGAGTTCCTTATTTCCTTGTGTGCCCTTATTAATTTTCTTTCTATTTTTTTGTCTCCCTGCTACTTTTCTGTTGTTCTAAATTAATCGCTAATGTTACACTACTTGCTTCTTTCACATTTGTGTTCTCAGTAGCGAACAATTCAGCACACACAGTACTCTTACTACTTCTTTACCACCCCACACCTCGACTACTGAGGTTGAATAGCATTGTTTATATTTGACCATTTACTGGGCCTATTCATCAGCTACGATTGTTTCTGTAGATGGTATTTTAGCTTCACTGTAGTGCTGGCAATTAACCCTGCTGTCTCAAGAAAGTGGCCTAGCATCTAATTGATTTCCCTGCCCAGCCCAGCACAGAGAAATGACACCTCAGCCTTATGCCAAACCAGCCCCACAGAATCATTTCAAATAGATCCACTAGAAAAATTGGGAAAACGCTGTTTTTAGTAGCTTACATCTGCAGAAATTTAATGTTTGGAATATAAATGAATTGGAAAAAGAAACAGAAACACTATTTTTCCAAAAAAAAAGTGGGGAAAAAACACCCTGATTAATAAATGGGCTAATGAAATTAACATAGTTCTCAAGAGATGATGTACAAATGTTGATAAGCATAAGAAAAGATGATTCAGCTTCCTCAGTCATCAAGAAAATGTAAATTAAAATCATGCTGAGATTTCTTCTCAACCCAAATAGAATGACTATCACTAGAAAGCAACAAATGCTGGAAAGTATGGGCATGGGGGACCCCCACATACGGCTGGTAGAGGAGTTCAAATTCATCCAGCCATTATGAAAACCAGTATGCAAGCTCTTCAAAATACTTATAACAGAAATGCCATACCACCCAGTTATACCACTCTGGGCTGCATTAGTTAACACACTAAAGATAACCTCAAAGGCACCAAAGTGCATCAGTGTTGCATTAAGAAATGAAACACAGCACTTCTTCATGGCGGTAAACTGAACCAAAGAGAGCCAAATGTTAATAATTGTCCATTTCTTGCCCTGTATATTCTGTCTATCTGAAGCCTGTGATTGCTAGCTTATCTTTGTCTTTCTGTGGTAAAAGAATGAAGGAAAGACTTCTGGAATTCTTTTGCCTGACAGTCTAGCCTAATCATAAGCTCTAGACCAATGAAAAGCTTTGTCTTTAAGAAAGCGGACTTCTTACATGAGAATGACACATGAACATGTTCTCTAGCTTAAAGGTGCATGCAAACACATAGTCATGTTCAAACACGCTCCCCACACATGCTCAGTCTCCAGAATCTTCCAACATACATCTTCAAACATGCTTTAAAAATAAATAAATAATATAATGTCATTGAAATAACTAATGGGTGGTTAAATTTAGTGATTCAGAGAGAAAATCACAGTTAATGAAGCTATATTATTAGGGAGGAGAGGGAAGAAGAGTTCTGCTAAGCACAGAGCTGGCTTCCCTACACCATTGTAAACAGATTTCCATAATGAAAAGATGAGCACACTGTAGTAGTACAGTAGTACAGTAATAGCATATATACTACTGTGGAGATATATGTGTATCACATGATATATATATATATATATATATTATCATGATACATAGTATATGTATATATGTATACATGTAGATAGATAGATAGATAGATAGATAGATAGATAGATAGATAGATAGATAGATCGATCGATCTCCAGGAAACCAACAAAAGGTATAAAACTAAGGACATATTATATGTCTGAAAGAGAATCGAATTTTTCTTTAAAACTTGTGCTCATGAAGTGCAAGATAAGATTTTTAGTTGTGGTTTAATGTGATCTTTGTAGGTAGTAAGGATTGACTATGGTTGGTGACAATGAGGAGAACACGTGGGTCATGTAATTAAACATGTTTCTCAGAGAGTGGAATATGAAGTCTGATATTTTAAGATAAAGCTAGATTATTAAAAAAAGAACAATGAGAACCTTTAGAAACATCTCTGCAACAGTAAGCCTGGTTATATTTTATGCTTAGGTTACCTCTGATGTTTTTTAGTACATTCTCTGATAATACTTTAGCATCACATAGAATTATGATTATGAAATTCACATATGAATTTGGGAGTGTGGCTCAATGGAAGCATGTTCCTAGCAAGAAAAGAATAGTTCTGGGTTCGATCCCTATCTCAGCAAAATCAAAGAGAAAAGCAAACCTCCTCCTAGAGTTTGTTCCATGTGACTATTTACTTTTACAAACACTGCTTTTCTTGGATTCCATGAGAGCTAACACTTTCTAATGGTGCAGAAATGGTGTACTATTTTAATGGGCTTCTGGCCAAATAGATCATTATTACTTGTGAATAATGTTTAAATGTATTTATTAATATTTGCAATGTAGAGACGCATATTGCTCAGTGGAAGTATTTCTCTAATATGTTGACTCAGTCAGGGTTCGATTGCTGAGGAGAGACACCATGACTATGCTAACGCTTGTAAAGAAATACACATAACTGGGGCTTCCTTATAGCTTCAGAGGTTTAGTTTATTCTCAATGATGGGGAATATGGCAGCATTCAGGCAAATATGGTGCTGGAGCAGGAGCTGAGAGATCTACATCTGGAGCCCAATAAGCAGGAAGAGAGAGATACTGGACGTGTTGGGGTTGGAAACTGTGGAGGGTCGCAACCACATTCTCCATTGCTTCAAGGGACAAAGGTAGAGATAGACCTCTGTGACCTCAAGGTGTGGCGGTACACACCTTTAGTCCTGATGCCTGGGAGGCAGAGGCAGATTGACCTCTGTGACCTCAAGGTGTGGTAGTACACGCCTTTGGTCCCAATGCCTGGGAGGCAGAGACAGGCAGATCTCTGTGAGTTCAAGGTGTTGTAGCACACGCCTTTAATCCCAGCACATGTGCTTGGTAACTCTCTACCCCTGCGTCCCTGCCTACTTCCGAGGCGTCATCTGGGATAATGGGCAGTGGACCAATCCAAGAGTGACACGTCAGAAGCGAGGACTGTTTCCTTTATAAGGGCTGGGTTCCCCTCATTCTGGGTCTCCGCCATGTAAGCTTATGCTCTCCCTCTCAAGACGCATTAAAGCTTTGCTGCAGAAGGATCCTAAGTGCCCCGCGTAGTTCTTGCCGGCGAGACAGTAGCACCGGGCAGGAAACCTCAAAACCCATGCCTGTCCCAGTGACCCCCTTCCTCCAAGAAGGCACAGCTCCCAATCCTTCCAATAGTTCTATTCTCTATGGAACCATTCTTATTCAAACCACCACAGATGTGCTTAGCACAATTCTTTATTTAAAGCAGTTTTTTTTAATCGTTTTTAGTTGATAATCAGTTAGTAGAATACTGGTAGTCCAGCATCTCATTTATCTACTGAAAAAGAACTCACAGTCAATAAGTAAATAAATATAGTTTCTATTAACAGGATCAATAGGAAGCATGTAGTCCATTCTTAGTTCATAACATAGTAGTAAATAACTAGTTAATGCATTTGCTTCATGAAAATGAAGTTATATCTGTTCCTCTTGCTGATTAAGTAAAACATTAGTGTAAAAATCACATCTGCTTTCCCTTGCTTCATGTCTTCATATCACATCTCCACTGCAGAATTGCTGCCTTAGAATTTGCAACATGGTCATAAAATGTCTAAACATAGGCATCAAATTTCTGCTTGCACAGCATGCATGCCTGCAAATTCCATATATAAGCTGTTGAGGATTGGAAATGATGTGGTAATTACAACCTCACCAGAGACCAGAGAGAAACGTTTATCTGAAAAATACAGTAAATCACATTTTGATATAAGACGCTCTTAATACAGTCAGATCTCTTAATTACTTCCTGCCTGTCTGCCTACCTGCAGATAAAACTTCTATCTAGGTCAGTAGGAATTATTTGTAGTAAAGGGAGAGAAAAATCACAACTCAACAACTGCCATCACAACACAAGAAGACGGGAAGAAGCAAAATTTAAAAGAAGACAACAAAAGAGCTAATTTTTAAAAAATAAAATTCACACAAGTAGAATAAGATGTCTTATTTTCAAAACCTTCTTAGCTCTACAACATTGAACAGTAAACTATTTAAAATATGTGATTTGAATAACTACATTTCAATTAAATAATTTTTTTCATATACAGAGATGGATTTTTTTTTAACCTAAAATCAAGGAGTTCTTGTCCTTTCCCCTTTCTGGGAACAGTAACCTTGAATTCCAAGAAGGCAGAGAGAGAGTTTCATATTCCCACAGGAATGTTTCATATTCCTCCATCTTCATACACTGTGTAAATCAAAATCCTAAGACCTAGACTCATGATCTCAGAATGAAACATTTCATTTTCTCTGAGTTTGATTGAACAAACAGAAAAGAGTTCTTGAGTACAGTAAAGACTAAAATGTGTAAACTCACTCCTTGGATGATCATGGACTGCATCAGTGGGCAATATCCAGTCTTGGTCACACTCAAATGGAGATCTGCATACGCTGTAAACAGAGCCCTGGTGCATTAGTTCATTTTTGCTAACAATAAGTGTGAGCAGCTGCTGTTGCAAGTCTGGGTTTGACATAAAAACAAAAAAAAAAAAACAAAAAAAAAAAAACAGTCCTGCGGAAATCATTCTAGAATTGAATTTCTGAGCTGAGTGAGGGTCAGCCCCAAACTGATGGATTTTTAGAATTATAGAATTCTTTTAAAATCTCAAACTCACACAAAATTCTGATTTTCTCTCTTTACATAACATCACAGCAATTGTAGAGTTAACCAGAATAATATCAACTACTAAAATCTCTCTCTTGCATCCTTAAAAAGACACAAAAGATCTGAGAAGATTAGAAAATGATGTTTTGTTTGTGCTTCAGGATCCTTGAGGCAGCGATCAAAGGACAGGAAAAAAAAAACAACCTGTATTCTAGGTCATCCTCTGCCTCAAACAATTTTACGCACATTGAAAACTTGGTAAAACCAAAACCCAAATTGCCCCAGCAATTTTTATCCATTTATTCTTTAAAGAAAATGTATTCCTAGACAATTGAAATCTTCACTTGTCTAATTCAACTTATCAAAATGTTTCTGAAGGCTGTATATTGCTATGAGATACGTCTGATGATTCTTTAAGGAAATAAATGTATTGGTTTTAAGAAAATCTGAAGCCACAGAAAAGTGTTCTAATTGTGCTCAAACACAGTCTAATGTTTGGAATCTGATCTCATAAAGAAGTAGCTATGTATAATTTGTGACAAATTTACCAAGTAATAGCTATGCTATTAATAATGAGCAATTTTAATTAAATACTAATCATGAATAATATATTATCACTAATACATATATATTATCACTAATTGTAAGATTTCTAAGACCTCTGTTTCTGCAAATTCCTTTAAATTTGTATTATGTGTATCTCTCCAATTTTATAACACTTTAGAAACATATTTAGTAGGTTGAATATAAAATTTTATGGTGTTTAATATTGACTTATTTAATGACATGTTTAAGCTTATGAGTTCTACACATACTTTCAGTACTATATTTTACTAAAATTATTGCTCCTGGTGAATATAAACAATTGATTATTGCCTGTTTAATTACCACGTTATTTACACATTGCATACAGAATACCTTCAATCTCAGCAGGACTGGCTTGAGGAACTAATTTTATCATCCGCACAGTAATTCTGTGTTTACATTCACTATGGTGCCTACTATTTGACCAAAATGACAGTGATACTCACAATGGATAGGGAAACAGATACCATTGGAGCCTTCAAAATACTTAATCTCTGTTTGGAGAAAAAAATACTTGGGAAATGAATAATTAAGAATATTCTATTTTATAAGACGAATCAAGCTAAAGATAAATTAGAACTGTTTAACTTAAGTTAGGTGACTCTAGTCTTCATAGGAGTACTGTCCCATGGTCTCTCCTGCTCCATGAACAATGCAGTCTTGCTTCTATGCCCTGTATACTTGTTTTTTTCTGCTCTTGGTAAAAGCCCTAAAATGTAATTTTACCCATTAAAATTCAGAAAAATGTGAGTTAGCATTGATGATAAATAATTTAAGTCTCTTGGAATATTTTTAATTGAACTTAGCTTTCTTCTCACTCAGCTCTATGAACATAAGGGTGAACCCCAATAGGGCATCCAACAGTAAGCGTTGACATCTAGTTGTAAGTAAGCCATCTTAGAACTCAGCCCCCTGCATCTTCAGGAGACTCCTGTCCCATCACCATGCTACCACAATGACAAAGAGACCTTGACACAAAAGCATCCAGGTTTTCACATCCATCTTCCCTCCTTCACCCTTGGTACCATAATACCTTTGTATTATTCTGTAGGTTCTAACTGTTGGAAAGACAGTTACTGCTTGAAGAGATGAAACTGTATCCACTAAACTTGTGTTAGCTAAACACAGAATTCAATGGTTCCAATAGCTGAAATGGTATTTATTTATATATCACCCAACTCTAAGCACAGAGGCGATTTTGAGGATATAATCTTGTTCTCTCAATCCTCCTACGTCTTTGGTGTTATGCCTATACTGTTTTAATTCATACCTTATTTCACAGGCTCACGCTGCCAACTCTGATTCGAAATCTAAGAGCTGGCTTTCCAACTCCCACAGGTGAAGCTCTTTCTGCTTTCCAGTATTTTCATCCAAAATTCCTGGTTGTTTCTTTCTGACTTGATTCGAGAAATACACTTGTACCTCCCTGTCACAACGTCTAGGTAAGCTTGCCCAAGCCATGTCCTCTGCCATAGAGGCTCACATAAATATTCAAACAGTCTTTCTGGCTAGAAAAGTAAATAGCAATCTGGAAAATTTACTGGAAGTACAGAAAAATAAAGTCAGTATTTCGTGAAGGGCATAAAGATGTTCAAATAATACAGGTATGCAGCAAATATTTACACTTATTTACACTAAAATAGTTTCAATGTTCATCTGATATTCAAATTTAACTGAACATCCAGTCATGCTTTTTGATAAATATGGTAGTATTGTTAAAGATAATATTTTCCTCTGTGATGAGTTATTCTTCTCAAATGTGTTAATGAGCACGTCCTAAATAGATATTCATAATTATGATTATAAGCAAATATTGACCAGCAATAGTATAAATGACATTTTATACATGATGACTATCCACTTGAACTTTTTATTCTCTTGAACTGAATTGTATATATGGTATGAAGTAAAGTCTAACTCATTCATAACTCTGAGACTCTCCGATAGCTTTTTTACTAGAACTTTGGATATCAGTGGTTGCAGCAATTGTGGGGGTTGGAAAAGTATTGTCCAGAGAGTAATACTGCAGTTTATTTATTTCATTTCAGACAGATAGGCAGGAGGATTTCTAGAGACCTGCTAGATGTACAACGTAGTGATTACAGTCAATACAAATATATTGTACTCTTTACAATTCTAGAAGAATAGATGTTAGGTATTTTTACCACTAAAAAGTGCCTTAGTTATTAAGTTTTCACTATGTAGCTCAGTTTAGAGAATACACTGTGGTAGTTGGAATGAGAATGGCCCCCCATAGCCTAATATATTTTCATTCTTAGTCCCCAGATGATGAACTATTTGGAAAGGATTTGGAAGTGTGACCCTGTTGGAGGACATATGTCACTGGGAGGGGACTTTGAGATTTCCAAAGCTCATAGCAGGGCCAGTGTATCTTGCTTTCTACTAGCTGCCTGTGTATCAGGATATAGCTTTCAGCTACTCCTCCAACACCATGCCTGCCTGCCTGCTATCATACTGCCTACCATGATGTTGAGTAACGAAACTTCTGAAGCTATAAGCCGGTCCTCAACGAAATGCTGTCTTTTTAATGAGTTGCCTTGATAATTGTGTCTTCTCCCAAGAATAGAGCCATAACTAAGAAATTCACTATGTGGATGTATTTCAGAATATATGCCACTGAAGTGCACTCCATTTTACCAGTTAACTAAAGTATGAAATGAAAATATTCACCAATATTTTCATATAAAATCTCGTTTAATTTTATAAAGCACATTGACATTAAATAGTTTCACTATCCTTCTATCCTTACACAAAAGAGGAAATTTGGATAATTACTAAGTTAAACATGATACAGTGAAAGAGATTGAAGCTTCAATTGGACCAGGGTCTGTGCTTCTTGAAACCTCTTCCAGCTAATTATTTTCTAGTTTGTTGTCTACCATACTTCACAAGCAGCAAAGCCTTTCTTATGGAATAATTTTTACTTTTTATTTTGCTCATATTTTCCAAACAAACTTCCCAGGCCCTCAACTTAAATATATACTTGTTCAATCCTCCCTCTCCTTCCCTGTATTCCCGGACCTTGGCCTGGTGTTTGGTTGCGGATCTCTGCTCGGCTTCCATCAGTTACTGGATAAAGGCTCTATAAGGACAGCATTCACCAATCTGATGACAGGAAAAGGTGATCAGAGAACGTATGAGTCAGGGAGGTCAGATCATGAAGGGGAAATCTACAGAGGCAGCTGAACCAAGCTATGGAAACTAATGAACCCTAGACTGACTACTGTGGAGACTACAAGGGACTGAAGTAGGCTCTGGGTATATGGAAGACAGTTGTGTATCTTGGTCTCTCTGAGTGGTCCCTGGAAGTAGGACCAGCATCTATCTCTAGTGCCTGGGCTAGCTTGTTGGAGCCCATTCCCTATGGCAGGATATCATGCTCAGCCTTAATGCAGAGGGGAGGGACTTGGTCCTCCCTCTGGTCTTTCTTCAACTTAATGGACCAGGTTTTTTGGTTCCGCATGGGAGCCCTTATCCTATTGGAGGAGTAGGGGGGTGATCTGAAAGGGAAGTGAGGGGGAGCAGAGGGCGGGGTAGGAGTGAGAGGTGGAGCTGTGGTTTGAATGTAAAATAAAATATAATATGTGTGTGTGTGTGTATATATATATATATATATATATATATATATATATTCAATTGCAAAGAACATGTATTGGTTTCAAATGTAGCAACCTTTCCAAATAAGTTAACAAAATGCATGTTCCTTGCTTGTGGGAGATACAATGTCTCTCATATCCACAGAGCCTACCAAAAGACAGTAAACCTAGATTTAGCTTTGGAGGGTCTTCCTCATCAATTTTAAATAACATTTGTTTCTTGCTGGCGTAATACGGCACTAGTCCTATCATGGGGTCAGATGTTTTGTGCTGTTTCAAAACTGTCTACTGTAGCTCTGCTTACATACAGAGACAGTCCTGTGCTTCTGAAAAGAAAGAGTTAAAATTATCCACAGGCTCTCCTCAATGAGGTATAGATGTTCTGACTCTTGGTCAAAAGGAAGAATTGTCTCTGAGAGACAAAGTAAATACTAGATCTCACACAGAAAGATGAGAAAATGTGAATTAATTTCAAATAACCATTTTTGTTTGAATATTCCAGTAGATGAGTTAGGTTTTTTTTTTCTGTGTCACCATTCAAATGCTATGTATTCTAGAAATATTACATACAAGGAATTTTAAAGAACACTCCACTTCATTTAAATTTAATTTTTCTTTTAATCGGAACATCTTGATTCCAATTTTGGACTCTCCAGTGAGTGTACTTAAAAAAACTACTTCTGCAGTTTGGTGGTCGACAAAATTACAATTGAAAGTTTTGGACTAGATATTTTTGCATTTTCCAAATAGAGTTTGACATTTCATTTTTGCTTGTTAAATCTTGCTAAAATATGCATAACCTCCTCACAGACTTCCAACCTGTATACTGAAAGAAAGGTAAGTTACTCCAACTTAGATAGATGTGTTATGATTTAGAAGTATTTGAAAAAAAATCATGTACAGTATATGTACAATATATGTGTTTATTATGGTCAATTTATACATCAAATGTACATACTTATATTCAAACACAAATAACATTTTAACTCATTAGACAAAAGTGACTAACACAACTTAACAAAAGAAAGTGAAAAAATAAATTTATTGCAATGGGGCATATTGACTCAGTTTGTCAGTTTTTCCCTTAGAACCAGTATTATCTTCATAACACAGAGGATCATACCTTTTACAAATTTTTCAAGCAGAAAAAGAAGATATTCATGCTCTCGTTGATGGGGAATGTTCCAAGATAAATCTGCATCCCAGAATGCGTCCCTGGCCTTGCCAGAGGAGCAAACACAGGACTCCATGCGCAGCGTATTTCGTTGTGTGTACTCTACTTTGTTGCCATCACCAGGTTTCTTTCCCAGGACCTCAGCTTACTCCTCAAAGTTAGATGGTCTGAGATGGAGAAGATCGGCATTTCCTCTACACAACAAAGACAACATGGGAAGTTTGTTGATAGAGAAAAAGAAAAATAAAGAAACGTGTGTGAAGATATTATTTGTGTTACTTATGTATTTGTTTCCTTGCTTGTTTGTGAGTTTGATGGGATGCAGGAAATTACACACAGGGCATTTTAGACACTTGATAATTGCTAAAACACGGAACTACAAAGATACATCCAGCCTTCACTATTATTATTTTATTATTTATTTATTCAGACGGGAAATTTCTAAGTTCCTTGAGTTGTTCTTGAATTGTTCATCCTCACGTCTTTCTCCAGATTCAATGGAGAATATACAAGTATATACAACATTCCATTATAAGCACATATAACTAAGATGAAGCCCTTGACTTCTTGCATTGTGATCACCATGCTACTTTGTTTAAAAAAAAAAAAGATTTTGAGCCCTCTCTGTATGAACTGTCTTATGTATTATTGAATACAGCAGAGAAAAGAATTTAACTGGGTCCTTTATGAACAAGATTTTGTGAACTTTTGCATTACAGTGAAACAGTAAATGGTATATATAGCCCTAGCTTACTTTCCTGAAGGATCATGTTTAAGAACTCATCACATACCGTCAGTTGCACATGAGTTTGAGTCCAGACCTGGTCACTTAGAAAGTTCTATGAATTCAAACACTCTTCATGTATCAGTCAGTTAAACTGACACTATTGAATAAAACAATATATTAGCTATTTTCATCACATACGACATTTGATAAGTCATTAATAAATGAAAGCTTTTATTTATAAGAAAGCATATGAAATGAACATATTACTAAGTAAATTCAGAATGGACATTAATTTCTATTATGAAACAGACTTACATAAGCGTTTCCTTTAAAGTTTGTCTTCTGTGGCTATTTCTCCATCTGTTCTACAGAGAGCTGCTGTTCCTTAGAAAGTTTAGGAAATTCCGAAAAAAGAAAAGCTTGACTCTATTTTGCCTTGAAGTATTTTTATTATCTAGTCTTTGCAGTCTTGCTATTATAAGTTTTACCGTCATCTTGTTCTTGAATGATGTTGTTAAAACCCACAGTAAACCAGATCTGATAAAATGGCTAGTGGTCACTGTTATGTGATAAAAACAAAACAAAACAAAACAAAAAAAACCAAAAACAAACAAAAAACACTGACAGAAATGAATTCAGGGAGGAAAGAATTTCACTGCATAATTTACCATTCGTCATAAAGAGGAGTCAAGCGGGAAATCATATAGAAACTGAAGCAAAACATACAGAGGAATGTTGCTTACTGGCTTGCTACCCTGGCTTGGTCAAATATTTTTATACTTCTCATGCCCAAACACAGACCGATGGTTCCACCACAGTTGCTGGAGCCCTCCTGTCACAATTAACAATGAGCAAAATGCTTATAGACATTGTCAGAGGCCCATAGAGTCTGGAAAATGTCTCAGTGGTTGTTCCCACATTATAAATGACTCCAGGTCTCTGCTATGACAATACCTAAACTTCAGATTGAGAAACCAAAATGTCTAGTCACTCATTCAAACCAAGACAAATAAAAACCTAATAGAATGCAAAATATTATTTTGAAATAAGAAACCTATTTTTATATAGTGTAAAATATTGAATAGGCAAAATTATTGTGAAAACTTTTAAAATTAATTTAAATTGTTCTTAGATAATTTCGCACATGGACACAATGTATATGTGATGTTCTGCATGATATTTATAATCCTATCGCATCTTACTGATGGATAATGCTTAAGAACTGATCACATACAGACAGATACCCATGCATTTAAGACTTGACCTGGACACTTATGACGTGTCCATATGTTAATAAACTCTTCATTAGTCAATTATTAGTCAGTTATATTGGCAATATTGAATAAAATTATTTACATTGTATAAACTATATGCACTTACTATTTGTTTACTATAAATTATATTATTTCATTTATTATACATTACATAATACTATTTTCATTGTCTATGACATTCTCATTACTACCCTCTGTTATTTTCCTATCAGCCCTATTCACACCACATCTTCCAACAGATCTTTCTTTCATGCTCATGTGTATTTGCTGTGTGACAAGTTAAATTTAACAAGGGTTATCTGTGTGACCATACATTTGGACCTATCTGCTGGTGACTAGAGGACTCAGTGTTGGATATACTACCGCAGTGGGCATACAGACAGTAGCTAATATTGAAACATGAAAGAGTAGAACTCTGTGACTCCCTACCTTTCCTGACTCACTATTGACAAGGCTAGTCTTTTGTGGGTCTGGCATAGTAATCAGACCTTCTGTGATGTAATGACTCTAAGACTACAGAATGGAAATTTTCAGGCTTTCACCAAAAGAGCCAGTATGAATTTCCCGCCCATTTTTCAATGGTCCCTGAACCTTAGAAGATATTCTCTAAATATCTTGTTTAGACTCAGACCTCAACAGTCTCTCTCAGCAGCTTGGATGGCTATGAATTCCTGCATTCACCCCCAATTTCATATAAACAGGTTTTTCTGATTAAGTCTGACAAAGCTTGTGTCTATGATATAATATTTAAAAGACATTTGATGATGTGTAAGTTTAGTTCAACAACTATAATAAGAGGCAACATTTTACTTAAGATGAAAAACTTTACTTGCAGATATTCTTTTTTAACATATCAGAAGCAAAATCTGTTCTGCCATCTGAATTAATACCGAGAGAGGAATCAAAGGTTACTAGAAAGGGCATTGACTCAGAGCAAAAAGACTTTCATAATTCAAATGTTAATGGCAGTAGGTTACACTATAATTAAATGAAGGGTCCCAGATGTTTCACTTTCTATTGCCTAATATTTTCCAAATTCATTCCCACTAGGGATTTAACTTGGTTTTTAGCACTAACAAATTGAAATCTATTAGCTAAGGCTTTCTTCTTGTGGCCCACAAATTTCTATGCCTAAGAAATTTTCTCTTCCTTTGTTCTTCCATATTCATTCATCTTTGATGTTGTAATAAAGGACAACGGCATTATAATAGTTCAAGTAGAGGTGACCTTGATAGAATCTCAATTCCAAATTTTGAAAGTAACACAGATGTTAATGTCATAGGAGTCACAAAATCTTTATGTAAGGAATTCATCGCATTGGTAAAATAATTTTAAAATAGATTAGGAAGGATAGATGAATGGAGTTTTGCAGAGGTGTTGAAATTTATCTCTTTTAGTTACTTAATCTCTTTTCTCCCAGGCTATCACTGACCACTGATCATAACATTTATCTCAGAGGAAGCTGACATTTTGATATTCATGTACCTCTACTGGTCCCCAGAGGGCCTAAGGCTGCTTAGGGCCCATCATTTCCATTCTTCTTGACTAGCACTCTCTGTCACTAAGAACATAATGAATTCTTCTATTACAGTTTCTGGTTGCAACTATTCCCAAAATTCAGTGGATAAACCTACTCTGGATTTTTCTTATACATTTTAATCCAATTATGATATTTCCATAATTTTTGCTATGGAGCGAAAGCATTCTACTAAAGCAACAAGAATATCCTTTGTGTGCTAAGAATAGTTATACAGCACCTGTGGAACATAAAGTTCATTTTCAAGAACATGGAAAGGTTCATATCAAATTGTGATCTGAAACTGCAAGTTACTCAACTCTTTCTTATTTTTCTTCTCCATTGGTTACCCTCAAGCCAAATAGTTACTCTCTTTCTATCATATTAATATTTTCTTTGAGCTTGAATGCTTATTTTGCTCTTTGTACCACTAGTGTTTTATGACTCTCACTGTATAGTAGATTTCATGTAAACAGGGATTTGTTTTAGCTTTATCAAAAAATTATTCAATTGTCGGCATATCTTGAGGACTTTTGCATCAAGCATCTCACTGGAAACTTGAAGCAAAAATGTTACCTATACTATTTATAGTCTCAAGAAATGCCTATAACCAAAGTCTTGCAAATAGTGCTCTAGATTGTGACATTTAGTCTTCATTGTCAACTGCCTGGATTTGTCTGTGAGGATGTTTCCACAGAAGATTGAAGAAAAAAAGCCAACCCCTGAATGTATGTGCTAGACCCCCTGGGCTAGGGTCCTAAACTAAGTAAATCCAAGAGATTAAAGTGCACACCAATACTCATGTCTCTTTGCTATGAATGCAAAGGACACAAGTACTTCATTTTCCTGTTGCCACTCTTACAACACATTAGCCACCATACCCTCCCTACTGAAATGCACTATGCCATCAAAATTTAATGCCCAATAAGCCCCTCCTTCCTTCCTTACGTCACTGATGCCAGTCACTGTGTCACAGCAGTAACAAAAGTGCTCACTGTCACAAGTAAGATGACAGAGTAGAGCTTGGTACTTATTGCCAGCTTCAGGGCTCCTTCTCTACTTCATAGCTCTGAAGTCACTAAGAAAATTTAAGTTCCTCATTTGTAAAACAGACAAAAATGTGATGTGTGCAATAGTCAGAAAAATGAGGTAAAACTTTAACTTTTAAGTAATAAACAGGGTATCTTGGAAAATATTCACTGTGATTATTGAGAGAGAGCATTAACTGTTATTATATCTTCATAAAACTTTAACTAAAGGTAATAACAAATTACAAGAAACTTAATGTTTAATTTTGGTTATAAATTTCAAGTCAATGACTAATTGTGAAGGGACACAAAGTGACACCATTACCTATTGTCTCTGCCTTTATTTTTTGCATAATCCATAGCTGAAAAGGAAAGGAAATTTTAGATAAATAATATAAAAATAATACTGTTTCCCTAACAAAATAAGAATCAGGCTCTTACCATGAGAACCCAGCCTTAGCTACACCATTATTAAATGTGAGAAGACCAGATATTTGCAAGTATTATAAATAGTATTATCCAAAATGAGTCCAAAGTTAAAAAATAAGTAATATTTGAAGCTTTAAGGAAATGCTTATGTCAATTAAAGCCATCAAAATAATACACCAAGAGTATGGTTCCTACTACTGGAAAAATGAATTGTTTACACAGTATTAATGGAATGAAACTGAAGAAAACCGGGCTTAATGAAGTAACAGAGACCCTAGTACCATTAAAGTCAACTTGTAAACTGAACATCTATGGCTAGTCAGATGTTTTTGATGCCTTTCATAAAAGAATATAAATTGGTATTAAATATCAAAGAACTGCTATTAACATTCCTAAATAAATATAGTAATGAAATTGTTCAAATTAGAACAATGTTTCATGATTTTGATAAATGTTTATAGGATTGTGTAGGAATGTAATTGCACAGATCATTTCTTTAAATAATTATGGAAAAATTTAAATTAAGGTGTTAGGAGTCCAGAAAATTATTGAATCTGGCTAGCATCCCTAAGAGATTCTCTTACCTTCTCTTTACTTTGATTTTGAACAAATTTGAATAATTTTTATTTTAGGACACCCATTATTATATCTAATGTATGAATAATAATTCAGTCAATATTATTTCTAAGAGTTTCACCACTATCCCACTTTGGAGATATGGAGCTCTATGTAGTCTGAAGAGTTATCATTATACCACTTGATCAAATAAAGTTTAAAATATCATGTTAAAATTGGCAAGCAAAATAGATTTTTAAATATCTCAGAATAGTAGCAGAGATGAATAAATACTCTTTGGTGGTATATTACTGGTAGTTTTTAGAAGACAAATTTCATACAACTGCATAAAAGTTGACATTTATTAAAGGTGATTGTCTTTGCTATGGCTTTGTTGCCTTATATTCTTTGTAGATATCTGTTTGTGAGCATCTATTCACTGTATGGAGATCGATGACAGTTAATAATCTAGTTCCCAAGGTGCTATGAATGTCACCAGAAGAAAAAAGAAATCACCAATCTTAACCAGCTCCAAATTATGTGAGCTATAGCAACAACTGTCCTGATAAAATATACCCCCTTATGTAACAGTTTCATGAATATTATGAAGGTAGCCAACCATTTTATGATTGAATTTAAGAAAAGCTCCCTGAGATGAAACTCAAACCAGAAACCATTATCATTTCCAAGATCCTATGGACACAGAGGTCACAGACCCTAAGGGGGATCTTAATATCACTCTGCTAAATGGATATATGTGAAGAAACTAGAATGAGTTATTTGCATACTAATAGATTAATGTATCTCTCAACCCTCATCAGATGAAATTCTTCTTGCAACTAACAGCGGTTAACCTGGAGATCCACTATTGTTCAGTCTGTAGAGAATAAAAGACTCAACAATAACATCTATTTAACCCATCTCTTCCCATGCTTGAAGACTGTCATGGAAGAGGTTGCTCAAATGTCCCGCGCTACCGTCTCGCCAGCAAGAACGACGCGGCACACTTAGGATCCTTCTGCAGAAAAGCTTTAATGCGTCTTGAGAGAGAGAGCATAAGCTTCCAAAGCGGAGACCCAGAATGAGGGAACCCATCCCTTATATAGGAAACAGTCCTCGCTTCGGACGTGTCACTCTTGGATTGGTCCGCTGCCCATTATCCCAGATGATGCCTCGGGAGTAGGCAGGGACAGCAGTGGGAAGTTACCAAGCACATGTGCGTTATCTTGTTCACCTGGCAGTGAAACCGGATGCCAGCACCATCTTGTAATGGAGTATGTGGTTGTGGTCCTCCACAATCAAAGACTCAGATCTAGAGGTGGAAAATGACAAAAAAGGAAGAGTGTCTTATGGAGACAACAGGGCGGTTGCACATATGAATTCAGAGTAGTTGTGACAGTATGCACAGACCTGTGGAATCTGAAGCTTGACAAAATCTAAGCATTGAAGTAGGGAGGTGAACACATAGTCCACCCTAGGTTGAAGTGTTAAGAGTGTTAGTAGTACATGCTAGTTGATGAAGAAGGAGATTCAGTCTTGTCAGCCAAACTCCAATGAAGGCCCTAAAACTCAAGATTATTTGGAAATCACATATTGAATTTGGTAGATTTAAAACATACATACACACATACACACACGCACATACACACACACACATTCACACACACAATGGGGGATGGAAATTGGGTAGGTAGCAAGAATGAATTATGGAAGCAATTAAATATGATTAAATATCTTGTAAGAAATTATCAAAGAATTAATAAAAATATTACTTCTGTCTTTTTGCCTGTGATTTGATACCTAAGAAGTACTTGTTTTAAAAAAATGGAGTGCTGCTAATTTGGGGTGTATATGTGTAGAACCATAATTGTGTATTTATGTGTGGTTCATTGCTTACTAGGTCAGAATGAAATGACTCTCTTGACCTCTTTTGAGCAACGCCCTGAAATCTATTTTGTCAGATATTCAGAGTAGGAACAATTACTTGTTTTCTATCTTATTTGCTTGGAATAGTTTCCATTCATTTACTCTAAAGGTACTATTTATTGGAGAAGGTGAGTTCTCTATCATATTGACCACAATGAGACAGAATTTTTTTTCTCTATTCCAATCATTTAATTTGTGTATTTGCTTGAACTGAGTGCATTAGTGTTCAGAGTTATTATTGGACATTCTCTCCAACATTCCCTCTAGGGATATCTTGGAGGTTATAAATTCTTTTAAGCTGCTTTCATCATGGAAAATTTCTCCTTCTCTGTCAATTATCATGAATAGATTTTCTGGATAAAATACCCTGTATTGGCATCTGTGGTCTTCCAGAACTTGAATCACATGGCTCCAAGATCTCGTTTTTAAACCTTCTACTGA